>NC_056484.1:21658943-22258943 GCF_008729295.1 Plectropomus leopardus | reverse complement strand
ATAACTTTACTTTTTGCAGTTCAGTGTCACAGTTTTCATCAACTTGCTTTCCAGCTGCAGCCGACAGCTGAGTATTAACCCACTGTGCACTGCCTGCTCCACACTGAACAGCAGACAGACACAAGGTGGGATTCAATCACAGATTTGTGCAAAACTTAAGCAATATTTTCTACATTTCAATAAAACACAATTGCGAGATGACTGCATTTCCATTGAGTGATATTATGTACTTTTGTATGGACGCTTTCTATGTAGCAGAACAAAACGTCTGAATATATTTAGCCTGTGTTAACCACAGACCTTATTTAAGGCATTTTACTGAAAATCCATTCAAAAAACCCAAAGACTTTAAGACGGGGGAACTGGATGTGCAAAAAAGCTAACAGACTTCTGCATGTAAGGACTTATTACCTCACCACTCTATAAAACCACAGAACTTCAGCATATGTGCGACTTTGTTTAAGGAGGATATGGGAAATTAAATTAGTGTTGTCTTCTCTTCTTGTTCCGCTGCCCCCGAGTGGCCAAAAAATAATTATGTCATTCCATAAATATATAAATCTGCTGTGCAGCTGAAGCTGTAAAAGGGTCCAGAAGAATCTGTGGCTGCACTTTTCTATTTCCTCTCATCTGGCTCCCTCTGCTGTTAATAAATTGTAAAGACACTAAATAGCCTGATTAACCCATTTAAAACCTGAGCATGATTTGACTTGATTTCTTTCAAAAACATGGGAGAAAGGGAAATGGGCAACTTAAGAAAATGACCAAAAATGAACAAAAAATTGACAAGAAAATGAACAGAAATGATCCAAAGAGGTAACATAACAAAATGGGAAATGACCTGTAATGTGCCAAAATATAATAAAAATAATTCATATAAAAATTACCATTTTTCCTTTAACCAAAATTTAAATATATAATCATAATATCTATGTTAAATTTTAATTATCCCATCTCCTCTCTATTACTATTACTTTTTTAAAAAAAAATACTATTCTACTATTTTTTCAATTTTTAATTCTATTTTTTTGCAATTTGCAGGACAATTCATGCCGTTACTGATTGCCTTTTTTCCATGTTCTTGAAAGAAATTAAACTAATTTTCACACATTTCGAAGGTTTAAATACCTGTGACAGGTGTCTGAATGCAGCACAAAACAAATCCTGGTTTCAAGGGGTTTATAAGCAGAGCAGGTGTTGACTGATAACCAAAACAAAACAATCTCCGCACATAACATCAACTTTGGCTTCACTGCACTGGCTTCTGTCTCTTTTAGAATCTATTTTAAAGTGCTTGTAACCCTTTGAAACATGAACAAATACATGGTGGAAAAGACAGTTAGTGATATTTTACTATTCTATTTCACTTACTTATTTTAATAATAATAATAATAATAATAATAATAATGATAACAACAACAACAACAATACTTATTATTATTGTCGTTATTATTATGATTATTATTATTATCATCATCATTTTTATTATTATTGCTATTATTTCTTCTAATTGAGTTATTTTGTGTGTGTTGTGGTTATGCATTGGCAGTTATATTTATATGTAAGTATCCACACATATATTGTATGTATGTCTTTATGTGTGTAAGTAGGTGTATGTATATGCAGAGGTTTTATTATTACTGCTTCTGGTTTTGGATTCTCATCTTGGACAGCACTTTGTGCTTTTGCTTGAAAAGTGCTCTCCAAATGAAGTTCCTCATTATTATTATTATTACTATTATTATTATTATTATTATTATTATTATTATTATCTAAATTAAATATAGTTTCTTTGTCATAATAAAATATTCAGTGTTCCTCCTATCAAATACATTAATTAACCCTTTGAAACGTGAGCAAATTGATATGATTTCTCTCAAAAACACAGCGAGAGGGCAACTTGATAAGACATAGCCTAAAATTTAGCAAGAACTAAGAAAAAAAAAGTACAAGATTATTGCCTGAAAATACGCTATTAAAAAAAAAGAAAAAGTTTTTTTCATTCATTTTCTAAAAACCTTCCCCTTTTAAAAAGTACTTTTCGGGTAATTTCAGGTAATCAGGTAATTACTTGCAGTTTGTGGGCCATTTCTTGCAATGTTGGTAGTTGACTTCCACAGACAACTTTTCTACCTTTGATATTTAAAAACTGAAAAGTTACCCTCACCAAAAAACTTTGTGGCGTCAACATAGTAGATGAGTGCAGGTCAACAAAGCAAACATTTTGATGTTTGACATGGCTGTACAGATAGAAAGAAGCTGCAGTGTGCTTTTAGAGAGCTCCTGCCATGACATGACTCTACTGATGTTACCAACACAACTTGGCCTCTGAGCGTAGCCTACAAACAAACAAACAACATGTAAACCTTATAGTGGAAGTAGAGTGACCAATTTCACTATAATACACTGTCCAAGAACAAAATTCATAAAACTAGTTTTGTCAGAAACTTTTTTTTTTTTTTTTTTTTTTTTATTGATTCATCTGCAACAGACGGGCTGGCCGTAAAGAGCAGGAGGGTGTGATGATGAATAAATGACCTCTATATTGAAATCTGGTGACATTGGAAATTGCTTTGAGCTATCTTACCCATTTTATTGTGGCCTCGTGTTAAGCGGGGAAGATGTCATCAAATAAACAGCCAAATAAACACAAACAAATAAACTTATAACAGCCGGCTGACAGCCGGAACTTTGTGGAAAACATGTCGAGCGCTCCGGAACTCTTAAAAGCGACGGACTTCCGGCAAGCGATTAATACAGAAAAAAGATACCTTAGACAATTTTTTTTAATGACAGGGGTTAATTAATAATTACAAAAATTATTAAATTTCTGTGTAATTTATAAACCAGTTATAGTATTAAAAATAAAATACCACTCCGCCGTGTAACAGGAAGTGAAAGCAACTGACCAATCAGCTTCACGGAAAATGTGTCATGCGCAGTAGAGATTGTGATGGCGGTGTGTGTGAAGGTTACTGTTAGTTAAAACGTTCTTACAGTTTAATTCATTTAACTAAAACAGCGTTTAAATCTCATTTAGAGGGTTTCAGTAAACAGCGGCGTGTGTTTCCTGCAGTCTCAGGTAAGACGCCATGTTGTTACTGTTTACACATGAAGGCTGGTTTACATCATGTGGTCGCGTGAGGGGTTCATCGAGGTTTAGGAGAATTAAAACCTCAAAGTCTGGCTTTAATATGACGACTGAAAAATTAAAAACACACATGTTCATATTTTCGACTCACAGGGTGAACACTACGTCAGCGTGAAAGTTGACAAATGGGGACAAGGGAAGCACAACATTGTTTTTTGTTCGTTTGTTTTGTTTTTAGCCGATATCCGGTATGCCGATATATAACAACTCATGAAGCTAATAACCGATGTCGTTATTGTCCACTTTGTTCCTCACCTAATTTTAGTGATCAAGTTTTTTCTGTTGTAAAATTAATATCATTTTGTGCATACTCTTATCGTGATGGCTCACCAGCAGATAGAGACATGAATGAAAAACAATGCTTTTCAATGTATATAGATTTGTACTTGTGCACTTCATCAGTTAAAAAAAATAAATAAATAAATAAAGAAAATATATATATATATGTATATGTATACACGCGCACACATGTGTACGGTATATCTATATATCTATCTATCTATCTATCTATCTATATATATATATATATATATATATATATATATATATATATATATATATATATGGTTGGTTTCTTTCAAAAACCAGGCAGCGAGCAAAAAGACATAACAAGAAAACTACTGGAAAAAGAAAAAAGTAAAGTAAAAAAAAACAAACATTTACAAAACAATAAAATAACCACAAGAAAGTGCCAACACATATCTTCTTTCTTATTTAAATTATTTTCTTAACCATAAGTTTAAATATATTATTAAGAGAATTGTAAATATAGCTTTCTGTACACTTTTCTCTCATTTGTATTATTTCCATGTCACTTTTTTTATTTTTTTTTTTTTTTATCATTATTTGATTTTATTTTTTTTTGCAGTTGGCGGCATATTTCTTGCAAAGTTGCTCATTATGTTTATCCTGTATTTTGAAAAAACATCAACCCAATTTTCTCAGTTTCAAAGGTTAAAATGCTTGTAAAAAGCACCTTAATGCAGCACAAGAAAACTGATGACGGTCCAGGTGTTAAAGGGTTAATATCGCAAACCCAAATTGTGATTGTTGTTGTTGTCAGTGTCCCACGCATGTGATAAATAGAGTTTATGTCTCAATTTTTCACTCCTCTCTGTGCTCTGTTCTGCAGTCATGGCCGGCCTGTCCAGCTACGCCATGCGCATGGCCAGACTGAGCGCACAGATTTTCGGGGACGTGGTGCGTCCGACAGACTCCAAGTCAATGAAGGTGGTCCAGCTGTTCAAGGAGACTCCACTGGCCAAGAGGAAGGAGGTGTATGACTGGTACCCACAGCACAAGATTTACTATGCCATGATGCAGAAGCTCCGCTTCATGGGACTCTTCAGGTACTGATGTGCCCAAACTATTGTATCTATCTATCGAGCAGTGCCGGGTGTGTTGTTTTTGTTTCGGCGCTTGTATATGAAGTTAGAGCGTGCACACTGCTCGCCCGAGCAGTGCTTGTCAGGCGCGTCTGAGCTGCGTCTCAGCTGCAGTGTTGACTCTATACCACTTTATACTGCAGTTTAAAGTCTCTCTCTGTCACAGAGATGAGGAAATACAAAGATGTTTGTTTTACCTCAACTTCCTTGCTTCCCTTTCAAAACAAAAGCTATCTGACTGTGTCTCTGTGGACAGAATGCCATCAGTTGCTGATACAATGCATTTTATTTTGAAACATTTACAGGATGGGGTTGTCAGCTGTGCAGGAGCTTGTATAACTTCATAAATGAGTGGGAATATGTGCTTATAAATAAAAAATACAGCACTCATATCAGCAGGCAGCGTATGCCTTAAGGCCCAGTTAAGGCTGGACTATTTTGATGCAGAAAGAATGTACTAGTTATAATTATTTCTGTTAGAGAAAAGTTATAGTGTTATTCAAATTGCACTAATTTTACTGTAAGATGTTTTGTTGGACTGCTAGATTTGAGGTTTGTTACTGTAACAAAGAGTAACTGTTTTTTTTGTTACTCCTCCTAAAAGTGACTTGAATTTTAGAATTTTACATTGTTTTTTATTTTGCTGTTGGATTGCTAAATGTAGATTGCACTACATTCCTTTTACTTGAGTGGAACAAGCTCTTGCATTAATTTTATTTTGGAGAGACTTTATATCAGACTGTAAAACACAGATTACCAGTTAAGACTGGGCTATTTTTTTTGTTGGGGAATAATGCCCTGCAGTGTATGACAAGTTTTAAAATGTTATTTTCAGTAAACGGGACCAAACAGACAAGACAGAGGCAGATAGATTCAGCTGTTGAGGGTTAAATTTTCTTTTGTCAATGGAAATATATATGGATGAGATATGACTGTGTATATACTGTTAATATTTTGTCATAATATTTATTATTATTTGTTATTATACTTTGAACAAAATGAAATAAAAAATTGATGACCCAAAAAAAAAAGATCAGATTTTACAGATTAATAAGTTTCAGGCTTTCAAAAGTAAAATTAAAAGAAACTTATTCTATTACAACGATGTATTTTGCCCTTTTGAGCTGCTGGAAGCATTTTAATGTGAAACATCTCTGCAGGAAGTCTAGGGTTTCATTAGCAGTGGCTTAAGGATGAATTCAAAAAAAAAACAAAAATGTAGAATTCATTTTTAAATAAAAGTGGTATTTTAGTGAAAAAGACAAAATTGGAGCTTTGTGTGGACTCAGTAACGGCATTAAAGTTTGAATAAAATATTTTCCCTTCTGTTTCAGAGACGAGCATGAAGACTTTAAGGATGAGATGAGTCGGCTGAGGAGGCTGAGAGGGAAAGGGAAACCAAAGAAAGGAGAGGGGAAGAGAGCCACCAAGAAGAAATGAGTTGCTTTGTGTTTCTTTTTCTGGACTGTGCGCACCATCACTGACTGCTGATACTGGGACAGTTCTGGCTTAGCCACGACCGTCCTGCTGCTTCATCAGAGGATTTTCTTTGTTGGCAGCAATATTACCTTCATCAGCATCACACATGAAACGTCCTGAGTTGGGTGTATTGATGTGAATTCCTTTTTTTTGAGGGAATGTTGTTCAATCTCTTGTTTTTAAGTTACAGAATGTGAAACTGTACAGAGTCCATACAGCACGTCAAATACTATGTAATATAATTTCTTTTCAATACTCATGGCTAAATAAAAAATGTTGGTCTATGGCAGGTGTACTGCGCCTCATGTCAACTCTGCGAGTGTCCGCTGGTTTCGGTTTAACTCTTTAAAACCTGGATTGTATCAGTTTTGCTGTGCTGCTTTCAGACACCTTTCACAAGCATGTAAACATCTGGAATCAAGACAGATTGGTTTCATTTCTTTTAAAAACGTGAAAAAGGCAATAATCAACTTGCTAAGAAATGTCCAGCAAACAAAAAAAAAAAAGAAAAGAAAAAAGTGTTAAATTAGCTGTGGAGAAATTATTAGGAAAAATAGGGAGGGAAAATTCCCAGAAAAAAATCATATTTATAATTCCTACAATTGCATATTTAAATTTGTGTAAAACATATGGACAGATAGATAGAGAGATTGATAGAGATGTATCTTAATTGGCACTTTCTTAAATCTTCTTTTTTTGTTGCTTTTTTTTTAAATTAATTTTTTTTTCTTTTTAAAAAAAATTTCTTTGTAACCTTTTCTTGCTGATGTTTGGGCCATTTTTTGTTGCTTCATCATTCTGTGATTTTGAAAGACACCAAGCCAATTTTGCTCAGCTTTCAAAGGGTTAACCTGAATTGTGGAAAAAATAATTTGGAGAGCCAACATATTCAGAATATTCAAAGTAAACCTAAAATGAGGAATGCCACATTGCTTTTTCTTCCTGCTATCCAGAAACGCTGCAGTTTAAAACAAAAACACAGTGCACACGTGTTGGTAATGACTTGTATATTTCATATGGTTTTATCAAACTTTGTTAAAAAAATAGACTTTTGGTGGTCAATTTCACAGCTTACAGTGTGAATAAAAGCTTGGATGAACAACTGCTCTAGGCCCCCGACAGGCCTCAGAGGTCACACTACCTGTCGAGCACATTCTTGTGATTAATTTCTCATAAATTTGTCATATATATATATATATATATATATATAGATATATATATATCACCACTACACTACAATAAAAACCAAGAAGAGCCCTGCATTATCAGCTGGTGTCTAGGTCCTGTCTCATGCATTGATGGTTAAAATAATAGTTTCAATCATATCTATTGTCATAAAATTGGCAGAATGAAATTATAAGTGATAAAGCACCATCTCCACCTACAGGAGGGTTGGAGACTCGCAGCCTGCAGGATGGAATCAATGCTTCCCTAATCTCTGCAAAGCTTGTTGTGTGGCTTTGCGTACTCCTCACTGCCTTCATCCTCACCCAATATAATATTTGCCAGTACTAGGGAGATATGTTTTTTTTTTTTTTTTAATTACAGATAAGCTTCACTGTTTTCTTAGTAATAAGCAGAAACCTGTGTAAACTGTGTAAAGCAGGACCCCCTCCCTATGTAGTCAAATGGTTCATTCTAAGGTAACGGAAACTAATTTATTTATTTATTTTTAGGTAATTATACACTAATGAAATCATAGTCTTGAATATTACGTCTTCGTTGGCCACAAACCCTACGCACTGGAGCTTTTTATTTTTGGATAACCTTTGGCTAAGGGACTGTTTGTTATTTGTGGGAATGGTGCAAAATGGGTAAGGCAATTTAAATTATTTTTGAGCATCAGGAAGAGTTTTACATTTGATTTTAATTTAGCTTAGGGGAGGGACATTCAACTTAAAAATGTTGTGCTTTGTGTTTATTTTAAGTCAATCAAGTCAAGTCAAATGTATTTGTAAAGCCCATTATCACACATCACAGTGTGCCTCAGAGTGCTTTATAGCATACGACATCCCTCTGACCTTTGACCCCCACATCAACTAAGGAAAAAAACTCCCCCCCAAAAAAACTGTAACTGGGGGAAAAATGGAAGAAACCTCAGGACAGAGCGACTGAAGAGAGATCCCTCTTCCAGGACGGACAGACGTGCAATAGATGGTAAATAATAATTTTAAATCCTGCAATGTTTAAAAGGCACGTTTACTTTAAATAGATACAAATTCACACCATTTACTCTAGGCAGAAACTGTAGAATAGACATTGCTTATTTAAAACTAGTTAATGGGTTACTCTCCACCACTGATAAAACTAATAATGACAATAATAATAATGTCAGTATAATTACTGCTATAAATAAGTGTGTGCCTTCTTAACAGTAGTTATAGTGTGCCATGCAGTCCACACAGCTTGGCTGGGAGCCTCGTCCTGTCTCTGTCCTTCACTCCCGCGCCACCCCCTCATCAATAACGAACAGTCCCTAATGATTAAAAAAATGAATTAATTTGCCAATTGCATGTAACTAATTACTCCCTACCACTGATAATGTAATAATAATAATAATAATAATAATAATAATAATAATAATAATAATAATAATAATAATAATAATAATTTACCGGTACATTAATAATTTACATACATAACAATAATAATAATAATAATAATAATAATGATGTGTTACTGGTACAATTAACACATTATTATTATTATTATTATTATTATTATTATTATTATTATTATTATTATTATTATTATTATTATTGTTACTGGTAAGTATTTTTGTGCCGTGTTAACAGTAGTAATAGCGTGCTTGTGTGCCAGTCCACAGCTTGGTCGCGAGCCCCGTCCTGTGTCTCTGTGTCTCTCTGTCTCTGTCTCCCCCTCCTGTCCTCAGCACCAGCCTGCGTTTCCCTCTATTATTTTCCACTCAGTTTCTCGCAGTTTAAAATGGCGGCGTTGAGCAGCGCCGAGTCCCCACCGCCCGTCTTTAACGGAGACACCGTGGAGCGGGAGCCGGGCAGGGAGCGGGGCCTGGAGGAGCTGGGAGCCGGCCTGGACTCCTCCTGCACGTCGGGGATCCCCGGAGGTCCGCAGGATGAGGAGGTAAGCGGCACGGCGGCGGGGGGGCAGCGGGCTGGGAGCTCGCGCAGGGGACACGGGCTCGGAGCGGAGGTAATTGGATGTAAATGTTCAGGAAACACCGGCTGGGAGACGGGTCGCGGGGGATGCGGTGCAGGGGGCGAGACGGCGGACGGTGCGGGAGGTTTGGTGCTAACGGCGGGCTGTCCGCGAGCCGCTTCTTCCGCCGGACGGGAAAAATGCGACAGATGAAGGCGAGCAGGAGGGGAAGGTTTTATTCGGCGGAGCCTGTGTTTATTTCGGGCCTGCTCTGTTCCATTTGCTCCTGGCTTCGTCTTCCAGGCTCACTGCAGCTGTAGCCTGGTGCGCCAACACAGCACACACACACACCGCTGTTGACGCAACAAACACACGCAATTACAGCGCTTTTCGAACGCACAACAGCGGATTGTAATGCGGCCAAAGTTTCATTTTCACCAATCCGCTGATACCTCAAAGGGATGAGGATGATGATGAGGAGGAGGAGGATGGTGGTGGTGGTGATGATGGTGATGATGGAGGTGGAGGCTAACTCAAGTCGTGCTTGTGTTTTTTTTTCTTCTTCTTTTTTTTTTTTTTTTTTTTGAGGTGTGATTGAGCTACACTTTTATTTAGATTACAGGCTTTACAATCACCGCCCCCACGTCCACACACACACACACACACACACACACACACACACACACACTCACACACTCACACTCACACACTCACACACTCACACTGAAGCATCAGTCAGGCTGTGACCTCATCATTTAATACACAGTGACCATGTATCCGAGCCTGGAAATCTGTCTCCAGTCTGCAGGTCAGAGGCCTCACTGCTACATCACATTCATTTTTTTAAGTTTTTCATCCACAATATCACTATAAATATATCATTCAAACACAGGCGATGGTGTTCCAAACATAAAATGACATATGTCCCATTCTGTGACCTGTCCCTTTCACTTATGTGGCCCCCGGCCTCGTTTTTAGGCTCCTGTATTTCTCATGTCCTTATTAGTTTTCTTGCGGACATGTCACTTTGACAGTGGCATAGTTTAATAGTCTATTTTCGGGAGCATGAGAGCTCCAGAGGGATAATATAGACGTGCTAGTATACTGTGATTTTATTATGGCATATCCATAGAGTTGGAGGACAAAAGTCAGATTAGGGGTTGCCAAATATTTTTTTCAGGGCCGATATCAATACCGCTTATTAGTAGTCAATGAGATCGCTAAATTAAAATAAAAAAAAAGAAAATCTTTCTGTCAATATTTAGGATTTGGAGTATAACAAACTGTGACACAAAACTTTATTTAAATGCCTTAAGCAAATGTTTCAACTGAAACTGAAACATTCAGCATCATATACAGCAAGTTCCCAGCAACTTTTTTATAGTCAAGTAAAATTTAAATCAAAAATGAGAAAATAAAAAGAGCTCCCTGAAGTTTCTCCCACTTTCTTTACACTTAATAATGTATTCATTTAAAAAAAAAAATGAATTGAAATTTTTTTTAATGTATCAAATTTTATTGAATGTTTTTCAGATAATCTGCAAGATTTCCACTATCGACCATAATAATGTCCAGGCCAATAATCTGTTGATCTCTATAAAAAAAAAATTGTTTATGTCTGTGTTGTAGAGGTTGATGTGTTCTTTAATCCCAAGTATGGGCCGAGCTCCAAAAACTGTTCTTGCAAAACAGCCACTTCTGCTTGGAGAGCCATCTTACCTGGTCAACCACCACATTTACCTTCAGCCGACAGTTTGTGGTGTCCAAGTCCGACTTGAGGCGAGTTTGAACCCATCAGTTGTCAGTCTCAACAAGATGATGAGAAGCTTCTGGGAGCAGCAGACAGTACCTGAGTGGTGGTGGTGTAGCCCCCCAATGTCTGGGCCCAAACTTCCTCTTTTGTGCTCTAGTCATTTTAGCTTATCTCTATAAACTGATATTTGTTTATTAGAGATGTCAATGATCAACTGTTATTCAGTTAACTTGCATATGTATGTAGAGTCTGTAGACAACTGGACAAGATTTTGGCATCGGAAGCATTCTGGTTTCTGTTTGAAGTCTGAGTAGTATTGAGTGGTAGAGACGTTACGCACTGGCAGATGTACCATCACAACCCATCAACTATCATTTGATGACCATTTAGCTTTTTTTAAAAAAAAAGTTTAATTGATCTGAATTCATATGCAGTAGGGGTTTCCTTTAAGGTTTCTTTTTTCTTTACATAGAGCATAAACCCATCAAAAACTGGATAGTTAGAGGTTAAGAAAAATAAGAGGCATTTCCTTTTCCTTTAAACCTGAGGTAACCCTGATGACATCACTGTGACATAATCAGGGTTATTTTCTCAGACTTGTCAAAGCCCCAACAGAGCTGAGAGATGACTGTTTTTACAGTAACGCAATGTTAAGGAGTAAACTTGTGTAAGTGTGAAATGGTTGGGCTTCCCTATTGATTTACTTTTCACTCACTAATGCATAAAATAGATATTATAACACTCTATTGGTACCATGTCTGCACATCAAGAGTGTAACCTCATACAGATGTTGTAATTTTGAGTTTTCAGAGGGGTCCAGTGCACCATGTCTTCTCTTTTAGGAAGAACCTATGATTAGACTAGAAATCAGTAAACTTAAGTTATTAAATCAAACCATAGCTTCAGCTGTTTTCAGTCTATTATCGATAGTTGATGATGGATGGTGGGAGAAACTTTTCCAAAACTATGGTATCATCTCGGTCAACTAATATCTACTGGAGGTTATATTGTACCATAAGAAAACCGTTTTGTTCTTTGACATACACATTGCTCGGTTCTTTGACATAAATTGGAACCAGTGGGTTTGCATGTTTGAATAATAATACCTCACCACTGGCCATTTTTCAAAAGCATCACTTTTAACTTGACTTCTGTCCTTCCAGACAGCCATTGGTTTCAGCTCATTGGAGATAGATATGAAAATATTGAAACTTGCTGCAGATGGATGGTCCATCACACTGAATATATAAAACCCTTTCAACTATTTCCTAAAAGCTTTAGTCCCAGTAACTTCAGTAAGGTCTGAATTCAACAGCTATTCATTTTGATTGATTTGCAGGTTGTTTTCTTCATGCAAGCAATGAATCTGTTGTAAACAGTGAAAAATACCTGGTATAATTTCCTAGAACTCAGTGGGACTCCTCAGGTGTTGTCTAACAGCATCCATTACCCAAAGAGCTACAGCTTACTGAAACATAAACTGGGAAAATTTGTAAATTTTACATTTACATTTTAACATTAGACAAGCTAGCAACAGACATTTTTTGGTGTTTTTGATTTAGAAGATAAGTCAATCAAAATGGTTGCTGATTCATTTTTTTGTGCATTGACTAACTGATTACTCAACTAATCATTGCAGCTCGGAAGTCCAGGAACTATTGCAAATTTCCTCTCAGGGCCTTGTTTTCTGCAGTGTATATCCTTTGTTGCTGTTGTGAGTTTTTCAAAATGTCAGTTGTTGATTTTTGTGCACAGACTTACCCCAAACAGTTCTTGCACCGCTGGACAGTACAACCTCCTGAGCAGGGACTTGTTTGAGGGTAGGAACTCAAATTCAAATTCAGATTAAGTTACAGGTTCCTAAAAGAAGTTCTTGGAAGAATTTCTTTGCTAGAAAATCACTGATAGTCACCAAGACTAAATATTTACTATGCTGGAAATCTATAGATAGATTTTAAAATTGTCAGGTCAATTTTATTTAGACTCCATCATCACAAATTATAATTTGCCTCAGGCAGAAACCTCACGAAGAGCAACTGAAGAGGGATCCCTCTTTCAGGCAGACTAGGCCTATATCAGCCTAACTAGCCTGAGCCAGCCCTAACTATAAGCTTTATCAAAGAGGAAAGTCTTAAGTCTCCTCTTAAATGTGGAGACGGTGCCTTCCATTGGCTGTCGATTAACTTAAAACCGTTTTGGGAAAAAAACTTTTGCACAAATCCCTACCCTTTTCTCGCTAATATGATTGTTCTAAATCCATTATTCATTACATTATTCATTCATTCATCCATCCAGTGATTCAAATCCCTGATTTTGATAGACACTGCAAAGAGAAGTCCATACCTTCAATTATAAAGTTTATACATGGTATAAATACCATGTAAATTATTACATTATAAATCAGTCAATTTTACTTTAGCATTAAGTTATTCATATCTCATCATGAATTCATTTTGTGTGTTTTTATTGCTTTTTCTAAAAAAATTTTTGCAGATTTGCAATCTTAAGTCTTAAAAATGCTCAACAATGGGAAATAGGATATTATGAACCATTTTTTCTGACATTGCATCTCAAAATAATTGGTAGTATCTGTTTTTTTTTTAAATAATGTACAGAATTTTAACATCAAGTATATCAGCAACACTCACATACATTTACAACATCCAGTGAAATAAAAAATGACGAAGCTTTTTTCAAGGAATTGATACTTTTATAACACACAACACACACACACATATGTATATATATATATATATATATATTTTATGTGCTCCATACTGAAAAGTCACCAACTTTTTAACGTGAATGAAAAAAGTTTTATATTGAATAAATCATTTGGGCAAAATTGTCCATAACTCTTAAGTAATTGGTGTTAATTTTTTTTCCAGTTTTGGTAACTGTAAAATTGGTTGTAAATTTAATTGAGTGGAATTTAAAAATTGTTAACTTGCTTGAAGCTGAAGGAACCCTGGCTCTGATCTGAGAGAGTGGCAGAGAGCGTGGTTAGACTTTGTCCCTGTCTTTGTCTCTTCTGCAGTACTGTTAGGACCCCCAGACAGGCTCATGATAAGAGGTCTAAACATAATAAGAGGATTCAGGAGGAGATGAAATCAACATTGGTTTATTTACAAAAAAAAATACAAGCTACATCTACCAAAAGCTACCATCAAAAGGCTGGTGGGCCGGTCAAAAAGAACCAAATAAAAAAGAAGTGAAGACACCCAGAGCAACCCACAAAGGGTCGTAGGATCTGGACTCTACCCTCTAACCTAAAACACCAAAAAAACTAAACCTGTCAGAAACAAAGCAACGAAAACAGGACTACCAGCTGATCTGATCTTCCTGCCCTGCTCTTTATGGGTTTCCCTCAATCAGGGTAAGCAGCTCCATCTATGAGGGGAAGCACACACCAGTTAGGCCACCTGTGACACCACGAAATGTATAATACCACCGCTTTCAGATGGCACAATTGTGGTCAATTGGCTTTGGTAATGTTTTTGTTTATTTGTTCATCAGGAGAGTTTCTCCCTGCTCTCCATCCCTCCCTTTTTGTATGCCTACAAGCCATGTCAAATTCATTTTTAAGCACTTTTGGCCCAGAGTAGGGTAGGGGCATCCAACTTTAAATGGCTGTTCTTTTGTTTTTATCTTAACCCCCCCAAAAAAAACAGAAATAATTATTGGATTTTTGACGGTGCTTGAACACATCATTGGGGACTCTAAAATTATTATTTGTGTCATATGGGTTATTGAATGAAAAAAAGCAATGCAAATGAAACATAACTGATTCATCTTTGAATGATAAAGTATTCAAGTTTCCACTGCTCCTGAAAGCATTAGCCCTTTCTGTCATCTAGCTTGTTTACCGTTGATTTATCAAAACACATTATGTTCACAAATGTAGACACAAGACTTTCTTGTAGGGGACTAAAACATTACAATTAACTGTCATGAACTGAGAACACACTGAAATCGTGACAGCTATGGTAACTTACCTGACGTAAACATGATAGCAACTTGTCAGTGGACTAATATGCTATTGAGACAAAAAGTTGTTATGTTCCAGGTTGTAAACATGCTTATTTCTGCTGTAAAGTTGAGCATTTTAACTTGAGGTTCTCTGACCTTGACTTGCTTTTGGAGCCAGCCTTAAGTGGCCATTAGAGGAACTGCAGTTTTTGACACTTCAGCGTTGGCTTTATTTTTCAGCCCCAGAGATTGCTGCTTGGTCAGTAATCTCCTTGTTATTATGAGACCAGATCAATCAAATCAACTTTATTGCCATGTTTTGAGACCAAAACCATTGCTTTACCAGGCTGTAAACATATGATTTTTTGCTGTAAAGTTAGACATTTTAATATAGGGGTCTATAGAGACTGACTTTTGGAGCCAGTCTCTAGTGGCAATTAGAGGAACTGCAGTTTTTTGGCACTTGTGCATTGGCTTCAGTTTTTTGGCCCTGGTGGGTGCCGCTTAGGTCAAACCTACTATACTCAAACAGCCGACAGAGGTAAACTGGCGGTAAATATGACAGCAGATAAGCTCGCTAGCTGTGGAGCTAGCTCGGCCACCCCGCCTGTGATCTTCTGTGACACTAAATACGCACCTCAGTCAGGCAGATAGACTCTAGAGGCCTCTAACTCTGTTTGTTGATCATCTACTGAAGGCTATCAGTCTGTTTACATTGTTTACTTTGTTTCCCCACAGATCTGGAATATCAAACAGATGATAAAGTTGACACAAGAACACTTAGAGGCCCTTCTGGACAAGTTTGGAGGAGAGCACAATCCTCCGTCCATATATCTAGAGGTAAGATGGGTTTGGCTTAAATGAATCCATTCGCAGAAACATAAATCCTTTGTGTGTCACTTGCGGTATGGGAGCTGTTGAGTCAGTGCTCTGTGGTGTGTTGTCTCTGTCAGGCCTATGAGGAGTACACCAGCAAACTGGATGCCCTGCAGCAGAGGGAGCAGCAGCTGCTGGAGGCCATGGGCAACGGTACGGACTTCTCCTGCTCTCCTTCTCCCATGCCGGCCCTGCTGGAGGTCAAGATGGGAGGCTGTGGAGTTGGAGGGGGGGCTCAGGCTTTTCCATCAGCGCCCAACACCTTGGCTGTGCTGCAGACCCCCACCGACGCCAGCCGGGCCAACCCTCGATCCCCCCAGAAGCCCATTGTCAGGGTCTTCTTGCCCAACAAACAGAGAACAGTGGTACGTCTTATGTATGATCCTTTTTTAACATTGACCTACTGTGCTCCATCATGGCAGCTGAGTGAGTGCTGTTGTGTTGTGTTCAGGTCCCAGCCCGCTGTGGGATGACTGTGAGAGACTCGTTGAAGAAAGCTCTTATGATGCGAGGCCTCATTCCAGAGTGCTGTGCAGTCTACAGGATACAGGACGGGTAAGCCTCTGACAGACGTACTGTACTGCAGTCATCCATACACCAGTGCACATATACCAACTTAAAAATGACATGCATCAAGTTGGGTTTTGTTTTTAATCTGCACCATTTTTTACTTGCACTTTTTTGCTGCACCATTTTTTTAAACCTCACTATTTTTTCCATGCACATTTTTTTTCCATGCTCTATATTTTTTATGCACCATTATTTACCCTTACTATTTTTTACCTGCACCATTTTTTTTACCTGCACTATTCTTTCCATGCACCATTTTTTTTTTAACCTCCACATTTTTTCTCGCAGCATTTACCAGCAACATTTTGTTACCTGTATGGGTTTCTTACCTGCACCACTTTTTTTTCTTACCTGCACCACTTTTTTTTCTTACCTGCACCTTCTTTTACCTGCACTATTTTTTTTACCTGCTGCATTTTTTAACCTTCACTATTTTTTACATGCACTGTCTTTTTCACCTGCACCATTTTTTTCACCATTTGGTGTATTTGTCCTTTATCCACACTTCCACCACTGTAAAATTACAATAATGCACAGTAGAACTACTTCTAATAATTATGGAAACATTTACCTTTTTAAATCATATATCAGCTTCTTTTCTTTTATTTCATATAAATATTTATTCAAATTAAATAGTTAGTTTGTGTATATGTGTGTATGTGTCTGCCAGGATCAAAGTTAAGCATGGGGAAGATTGTGCCTCTTCAGTTGTATCCCCCAAACTTTGGAATGAGCTGCCTCGACACGTTAGGTTGGCCGATACACTGCCTATTTTAAAATCCCATCTTAAAGCACATTCTTATTCATTGACTTTTAATACAGTATGATAGTTCTCATTGCTTTCATTATTTTGTTGTCCTTTTGACTTTTAAACTGTTAGCTTCTGTGTTGTTTCTGGGTTTTTTTTCTTTTTGACTTTAAAGCATTTTGTGCTTACAGTTGTTTTTTTTTTGCTCTATAAATAAATGGGATCGGATGTTGTTGCTGCTGCTGTTACTTTTGAAAAGTTTTTGATGTGTTTGTTGGAGCAGTAGCAGTGGGAGTTGTAGATCTTTCCCTTAACTTTCCGCTTCCTGTTTCAGAGAGAAGAAGCCGATTGGCTGGGACACAGATATCTCCTGGCTGACAGGAGAGGAGCTACATGTAGAAGTGTTGGAGAATGTTCCGCTCACCACACACAACTTTGTAAGAACTATCAGAGAATATCACATGCAACTCCAACGACAATAAACATGTTACAATAATTATTTTGCTCAGTGTCACTTGTTCCTGATTGTGTGTTTGTGTTTGGCAGGTGAGGAAGACCTTCTTCACTCTGGCCTTCTGCGACTTCTGCAGAAAGCTGCTGTTCCAGGGGTTCCGCTGCCAGACCTGTGGCTACAAGTTCCACCAGCGCTGCAGCACCGAGGTTCCTCTCATGTGCGTCAACTACGACCAGCTAGAGTAAGTCACTTTTGTGGGACTGTCTCGTCCACAGTGTGCCCAAACTGGGCTTAAAATACATATCTTCACACTGACGTCTTGCTACCTCATTTCTCCACAACTGCTCTTTATTTTCAAAGGGCAACTCTACAGTTTTTTCACATCAAGCTGAGTCTCTAGCTGCTGGGCAGCACTACTGCATGGGTAAAAATAAGTATTAAAATGCCTTTAGTGTATCCAGAAGAAGAGTGATAAACGTCCTCAAGTGATGTCACTTGAGTCAGCGTGTTGGGGCTGAAGAGTTTGAAAATGATAAAAATCTGGAGGTGGAGGAGTCAGAAATTAGTGAGCAGACCAGACCTTTGTAGCGTGCTTTTCTTCTCTGCATGAAGCTGCATGGCTCCAAGATACAGTAGCTGTTACTAGCATGACACACATGAATATCTTATTAAACTGTCAAGTTGCATTGTGGGTAATGTAGGTGCAAAGATTTGAGCAGGTGAAAGAATGTGTGTAAAAAAAAATAAGATTTCTTTTTTTTTTTGCATGGGCTACCTGTGGTAGTTTTTGTTACTGTTGCTACACGTTGGTCTGACATGCATTGATAGCATCACTTGTCCCCCCCAGTTATTTAACTTGTTTTAACCATATTTAGTTGAACAATGTGTGCTATGATTATAAACTGAAGTGTAGTTGTTTTTTTCAAATTTGGCACAAACCTTCACTTGGACTCAACAATGAAATGTTTAGAATTTTGTGGCCACAGGTCAATGTCACTGAGTCCTCGTCTGTCTCATTCCCTTGAATACATTATCTTAAGAGCCCAATGAGGGATTCTTTTTCAAATTTAGCACAAATGTCCATTTGGACCTGAGAATAAACCAATTAGTTTTTGGTGGTTAAAGTCAAGATCACAGTGACCACACAGAACATGTTTTTGGCCAAGAATTCTTTTGCTAATTGTGACAAAATTTCCCACAACTATTTAATTGAATTAAAAAACAAAGGGATGACATTTTAAATCCAAGAGTTTAAAGGTCAGCTTCACTGTGACATCATAATGTACTGCAAACATTTCTGGACATTATTCAGTGTCACTGGCGTGATTGACATTTGGTCAGATACTGAGCTGGTGAAACTAATCTTGGGTGTCCACCTTGAAACTGTGCTGATTGTAAAGATCTTCAGAGCTGGCGGGGAAAGGCATACAGCTGGGCAGTGGCAATTCAAGTCTTTTAACTGTTCATTTGGAGTCCAAAAATATTATTGCCATGTGATGCATAGTCAGTTAAGTTCTCTTAAAAGGCTGCTTGAGTTGGTTGCCGGTGTGTACTGAATTGCTATCTTGCTATTGAGTGATGAGTCTGGTCTAGAGCTATTGGTCTACTGGCTAACTTTTCTGATATTTCACTCCTTAATAACGGTCTTGGCTGAGTGTACAGATGCTGGCTTGTGGTGTTTTCCAGGGAACAGCCAAGTTTCATTTTGTAGTTTGGCCAACTTGCAAAATAAAGGTTGATAACCCATCTAAATCTTAGACTGAGAAACCTAGTAACAAGACTGATTCTACCCTTAATTTCTGGTTAGAGGGAGGATGCAGTAGAGGGCATATGCAATGCTATGCTTTAACATGAAACTAGTTCGTCACGTTCTTCACCAAGCTCTGTGCTGTACTGCTGTGTGTCACATTACTTAATTATTTATTTCCATCTAGTATCTCGTGATTGAATTGTGGGTATGTCAGACTCCAGGCCAGAGCCAGGTTGTGTGAAGAATGACTGACAGAATATTAAATTTGTCACCTCAATGGTTTGTCTTCTTCAGCTTGTTGCTAGTGTCCAAGTTCTTCGAGCATCACCCATTTACCCAGGAGGAGGTCTCCTCAGAGGGAACCACCCCTGTGTCTGAGGCGTGTCCATCACTTCCCCCATCTGACTCCACCGGGTGAGTCTTCCATTATCACACTCCTCAGTGGAGCACAAGCAGGAGTCGAACTCTTCTTAATGTTCTGCTCGTGCTTTAAATCTTTGTTGTATCACTCTGAAAATGAGCAGAAATGTCTCCTGGAAGTCCTAAAAAAGTATATAATTTTCACTTCAAAACTTCATCTCTCCAGGTCTATATGCCACACCACTGTGTCCCCGTCCAAGTCCATACCCATCCCGCCCAGTTTCCGGCCCAACGAGGAGGACCACCGCAACCAGTTTGGCCAGCGGGACCGTTCATCCTCTGCCCCCAACGTCCATATCAATACCATCGAGCCTGTCAACATTGATGTGAGTCTGCTCCCTCTTTGCTGGACTCTGATAGCTGTGTGCCTCTCAACCACTGACCGTGAATAAGGACTCACTATCATGTCAGTGAAATCGGATTGTGCTGTTCAGCATGAATATTTGGCTATTTGTGCCTTATTTTCCGTATAAAGTTTTAGAGTTTGAACAGGGTTTGGCAGTACATTTAGAGTGACAGCAGCAGTTGTGGAATATACTACACAAGTCAAGTTAACCCTCCAAGCTAAATGTATGCTAACTATGCTAACAAGAGGTCAGAAATATTTCTGACAGTATATATCTAATACCTTCTTTTTCACAATGTTTTACATACTTAAAAGGACAAATGAATAATAATTTCCAACATATTGCTTTCAGGTGAAACCTGTTAAAACCAGCATGTGTTCAAGACTAAGGCTCCGTCCTAATACATCCCTTGCCCCCATAGCGCTAACCCTGCGTTTTGCGTGTTCATGTCTAGGGGTAGGGTGTCCTGGTCGGATAGAAAGGCAGGGCAAAGTGATAGGAC
Source organism: Plectropomus leopardus (assembly GCF_008729295.1). Lineage (NCBI taxonomy): Eukaryota > Metazoa > Chordata > Actinopteri > Perciformes > Serranidae > Plectropomus > Plectropomus leopardus. The sequence continues at coordinate 22,238,422 of NC_056484.1, read as the reverse complement.
TACATGGCCCTTCAAAAAAAGGTTTTTCAGAGGAAAATGAAGTCTCATTCAGTGAGAAATTATTGGTATGAGCATCAAAAGAAACTAACAAATAAAAAACTTTAATATTACAAAATCACTGTATCATCTTAGTTAAATATCAAATGTATTACCACCCTCTACTTTATAACAAGCAGAACAAAAACATTGCTAGTAGCATGCCAATGTCCTATTTGCTATGTAGCTAACTAGCTAGCTAACTAGCTAGCTACTTAACGTTACAGTTGTGCATTTTGACATATTTCCATGTCACATTTCCCAACTGTGATAAGAAATGATGCCCGTAATTTAACTTGAGTCCAGCAGTAAAGTTGCTGCACATGATAATGAAGCACAGTTCTTTTTTATTTGATGAAATGTTTGATTGATTGATAGCCTGATCTTTAGCATCCATGCTCTTATATCTCCTTCACATAATTGGCAAATGTCATTGTGATGACACCATTATTGCCGCAGTCTTATTTGTTTTTTGGAACGCCATTGACAACTACTGATGACATATCAGGGTCCTAAATTTCATTTAGACCCTGATAAACATTTAAACCACTACACCTTGTAACTCTGTTCCGTGGGGCCTCTTAGAAACAAGGGGTAGGGGTAAAAATAGGACATGGGGTTGGGCCACCTCACTTTGCGCCACTTAGACTAAATCTATTTATGTCCTTTAAACTGTGCAGAACAGTAAATTACGTGTGTGAAAATTGTTCAGGCTATAATATTAATTTCCATTCTCCCTTTTTTTCCAGGATCTGATTCGAGATCAGGGCTTGCCAAGGTCAGATGGAGGTAAGGATCACAGTAGGAGACTGGCTCATTCCGTGGCTTTTTTTTCCCACCATCCCGCGTCTGCGTGCTCTGGTCTTTTGTGTGTGTGTGAAGTTCAGACCCAGGAGCTTGAGTTAGTTGTGTGTAGTCCTGCACCCTGCCAGTCACTGAAAATAGTAAGCTGAGGACACACATGTCAATTCACATCTGTGGGTCAGGGTTAACTTCAGCAGACCTAGTTTTGTGCCAGGCCCAGCTCCTCATCAGAACAGTCAGTAGGACGACTTATAGTCAACCTCTTTACACAAGTTTGGTGACAAAATAAAACCACTAAAAGTGGGCCTGCTGTAGTTTTCAAGACTTAAATGGAGTTAATTAGGTCACATGCTTTTGACAAACAGAACTAATTGTAGTCATAAACAGAATATCAACTATTACTTTAAGGACTTGGGGTGGATGTCCTGCCGCACAATCCTTAAAATGTGTTATTTAGTCGTGTAAAAGAGTTCAGAATTGTTTCCATCTGAATCCGTGTCAAAATACGCCAAAGTCTGCTCACAAGTTTCAGAGTTCCTGCCAAAAAAACAACTAATAGACAGGTATGAAAACTTCCTTGATAAAGGCTTTTTTTTCGATGGCATATTTACAGTAGGTTTGACAGTGCCACTGAACTGTTGCACTCGATTTCCTAAATTTGCATACAGCCATTGTTTGTAAATGCAATTGTCTGTAGTCCATATTATGTCATAAATCCAACAATTTCAATATATCAAATTCTCACTAAGTTCATTGTAACAATTTTCTAGTTTCGATCTAGAGACTTATTGGAAGAGTTAAACATTTTGGGAAATACCTGTATATGGGTATTCTTTCTTTTTATACATACCCCTCACTGCAGGTTGGGTGGTTATGTCCGGGTATACAAAAAACTTGCAGTGTTAGCTGCTAACTTGTGGTATAATTGCACGTTGTTTATTTTACATAGATCTAATTTGGGGGTTCTCAACATTTTGAAAGGGATGCACAGGAAAAGTGCATTTGCAAGTTGTCCACAGAGATTGCTAACTCTAACAGAAATTATGGAAAACCTGTTTCATAGTGGTGATAAAAGAGAACCCAGTTGTCTTTCACACAGCAGTTCTGAGCCACTCACTCAAGAAAATGCTGATGGACAATCTTGGGGAGGGCTTCCATATTATAATGTAAATTTATTCTGGCTGTTTCTTACTTACTGAGTAAAAATTGATTAAATAAATACTGTTTATTAAAAAACAAAAACAATAGCAGGCAACATTACACATCACTAGTAAACACATTAGCTGCAAAGATTTTTGTGATTTTAGTTGTAATTGATGGGCGGCAATACAAAAAAATACAAAAAAATGTTTTTAAGTGTATGTTTGTGTACAGAGTAGATAAACAAGATACAATGAGTCAGTAAGCGTTGGAGGTTAGGGTTAGAGGCATCCTCTGACCGAGCCGGCTACTTCCAAGATAGCAATTGAATAGAAATAAAACTAATAAATTGTACGGCTCTTTGAATGTAGTAATGAGTGTAGTGTAGTAGTAGTAACACCGTGTATTTTAGACTTATTGTAGGAGCTGAATTGTAAAATCAAAGATTAAACGAAAATACACTATCTTGCCAAAATGTATGCCGTGTGCATGGAAACAGCCAAATGATCAAAAAATGAATGAAAAGTGCGTAAAATGCACCAAACAGTCCCTAAGGGTTAATATCCATCTTCTTATCTCACTTCAGGAAAGAACGAAAATAGGAGTATTTCCCATAATGTTTACAATAAAATTTGTTACAACGTATTTATTAAAGATCAAAGTTAGCAGTGTGAACGCTGCTCGCACTCTGAGGAACACATGTAGTGCTGTAGGAGGACACTCCACCCGGGAGCTCAGGTGTAGCCATGGACAGTAGTGAGTTGGAGGTGAGAGGGGCAGGGTGAGTAGCAGTGATGGTCTGTCTGTTTCTCTTTGCCCTGCAGCCCCCCCGACCCACCCCGCCCGCTGCTTGAGGAAGCACCGAACACGGACCTCAAGCCCCCTCCTATACTCCTACCCCAATGACATAGTGTTTGATTTTGAGCCCGAGCCTGTTTTCCGAGGTAGTTAGGCCTCTGTGTGTTCCTGTGTCCTTCACCCTCTCCACCCACACTCCCCACACACCACCCCCAGCCCTGTGTCCCATCCACTGTGTGTCCCCCTCTCTCTCTTTTTCCCCTATGTCCTCACATGCTCTCTCTGGCAAACACACCCGACAGCTCACAGGTCACACACAGATCTCACCACTACTCTAATCACACACTCTGTGGATGGTGGCTTGATTGCTGAAATCCTCCTTTGATCAACTAGTGTTAACTATAGAATAATTAATAATTGTTCCGATCTAAGTAGCATCACTTGTTTAGACCCCAGGTTTTAGTCACATTGCAGTAAAATGAAAGCACAGACATAACTGCATTCATTTAGATGGTTGCTTAATTTAAAAGAGAACATAATCAACGTGACATCAAGTATTTAATGGGTAAGTTCACCAGGGGATCTGCTTTGTGCCTAAGAATCGGTTTCAATGAAAACTTGTGACGGTGTGCTCTGTGAGCTGGGGCTTACTGTGTTAATGACTGAAAAGTGTGAAAATATTTATATCCTAAGTATAACCATCTTCAACTTAAATGAACATTCCATATCCTTAAAATATTAAAATGTTAGTCAACTTTAACTAGCTTATTATTGGCTTCATTACTAGCTACTATTAATATTGATGTCTAAAATGGTATTACATTACCGATTCCAAATAGTGTTTCAAGCTATATTCAATTGAATACAGCATAAAGACAAGATATTTAATGCTCAGAATGATAAATGTAATTGTTTTCTGTAAAATCATTCTGAATTTGATGCCTGCAACACACCAAAAAAGTGAGACGGGCAACATAACACCAGGAAAGTTGTGGAATACTCAAAAAACACAAGTTTGGATCGCTCCACAAATAAACAGGTTAATTGGTATCAACTGACTGAATCATCCTCCCTGCATCTACAAATAAAGTTAAGACACCCCAGACTTCTCTGGACCCGAACTCATCTGAAATGGACTGACACAAAGTGGAAAAGTGTACTGTGGTCTGACAAGTCCACAGATTGATTTTGGAAATCATGGACATCCTGTCCTCCAGGCTAAGGAGAAAAAAGGACCATCAAAATTGTTACAAGCTCAAAGTTCAAAGCCAGCATCTTTGATGATATGGGGTGGTGTTCGTGCCCATAGCACCATGGGTAACTTCCACATCTGTGAAGGCACCATGAATGCTTAAAGGTGCATACAGGCTTTGGAGCAACATATGCTGCCATCCATATGACATATATTTTCCAGGGACATCTCTGCTCATTCCAGCAAGACATGTGTTCCACCAGCGTGGCTTTCCTGTTAAAGAGTGCAGGCATCAGAATGACCTGCCTAGAGTCCAGACCTGTCTCCCACTGAAAATGTGTGGCACATTATGAAGCTCAAAATGTGACAACAAAGACCCCAAACTGTTGATCAACTGTATATCAAGCAAGAACAGGATATTTCACTTTTACACAAACATTTTGTCACACAGAGGTAAACATGCCCTGTCCCAACTTTTTTAGAACGTCTTGCAGACATCACATCCAGAATAAGTGTATATTTACAAAAAACAAGGGCTGTCAGCATTAACGCATTAATTTTGATGCGGTGAAGGTCAGTACATAACAAGTTTATTTTTAATTGCATATATTTTTTGTCTGGTCTTTTGGTTTGGTTGTAAATAATTCCTACATAGCTTACTGTTTAAAATCTTTCTGATACACATCAGAAAATGCTTTGTGATTCTGATACAAGAGGTTAACAAGAGTGATGGACCTTTTGAAAAGTAGATTAATAACCCAAAAAGGAAAGTTAAAAAATCATGAACAAGAAAATTATCTCAAGAAAGTGCCAAAAAAATAGTTTTTTCTGTTTAAGTTTTAAATATATAATTAAAAAAATTATTAATATACTGTTCTTGACATTTTTCCATTTTTTTCATCTCCCTGCAGCTAATTTTCCTGTCAATTTCTTGTCACCTATAAAATTTATTTATTTTGCAATTTGCAGGATATTTCTTGGCTCATTGCCTTTTCCCCCGTTTTTTCAAAAGAAATCAAACCAATTTTCTCAGGCCCCAGCGGTTTAAACCATTGACTGCCATCCCTCACCTCTCTGCATGTGATCAAACACACACTCACACACACACACACAACTGATACAGACGCCTCAATCCCTGTCCTCGCCCAAATCTCTTCTTTCTTTACTCTTCTGCTTTGTCTCACTTTCTTATTTTACCTCTCCACCTCACCTCTCTTCTTTTATTCTTTCCCTTCTTTTCCTCCCGTACCCCCCTCCAGGCTCGACCACAGGGCTGTCAGCCACGCCTCCCGCCTCTTTACCCGGCTCTCTGACCAACGTCAAGGTTCCTCAGAAGTCGCCGTGCCCGCAAAGGGAACGCAAGTCCTCGTCCTCATCTGAGGACCGCAATAAGATGGTGAGACATGAAAACAGGTGTTGGGATTATTCTAGAGTAGGTTTCCTATGTGCTCGTGCTAATGCAGTGTCTTGTGGAACAGAAAACCCTGGGGAGAAGGGACTCCAGTGACGACTGGGAAATCCCCGAGGGTCAGATCACTCTGGGTCAGAGGATAGGTTCTGGATCTTTTGGAACCGTCTTCAAGGGAAAGTGGCACGGTAAGACCAGTGCTCTACTCATCAACTTATCTTTCATAGAGATAACTCTTTGAGGTTTTTTTGTTTTTTATTTAAAACACAAGGTGACATGATTCTTCATTACCATGAACACACACACACGCGCTTTATTTTGACTCAACAAGTATTGGTGTTGCACAGTGCACCGAAATGTTGGTACTTTTTGATACTTTTTTTGTTCCCTCCCCTGATTTTAGATATTAGCTCATTATTTTGAGTTAAGTAATTAAAAACATATATATATTTTTAGAATTCTTACAATTGACAAGTGTTAGAAGTGTAAAAAAGAAAAATAAGAAATTACCTAAAAGAATAAATAAAAAAAACGCTGAAAATAAAATGATATATGAACGTTATTTATCTTATTTTTCCTACAAAAAAGTACATTTTTAATGTAAAATTGTAATAATTATGAAAGTCGTTTTCTAGACATTTTTAACTTTTGTTGTTGACAGTTTTCTAATAAACCTCCCCCCTTTTTTAATTAAAAAAAATAATAATAAAAAAAATTGCCGGTAATTCCTTGTCACCGTTTGCTAGTATCTTGCACTTTGTTGGACATTTCATGCTCGTTGCATCAATCAATCAATCAATCAAATCTTTATTTGTATGGCACTTTTCATACAAAGAGTAACACAAAGTGCCTCACAGAGATTAAAAACAATAACAGAAATGAAAAACATCAAAGAAAATCAAGAAAAATACAGACAGCCTGACCCTCCCACCCCCACATATACGTACGCAACAAAACACACATACTCATGTAGATATTCCCACACATATTATGTGTTTCTCATGATTTCCAAATCAAGCCAGTTTGCTTGGGTTTCCAAGGGTCAAATAGCTTGCGAAAGGCAACTCGACCCACTACAAGAAAACTGATGCTGATCCAGGTTTCAAAGGGTTAAAGGGGGAATTCAACAATTAAAATGCAGTTTTACACCTGCCAAAAAGTAATTTCAGCTCCTGTCTTGTCACTTCCTTTTTGCCTTAAAATGGTTTAATTTCAATCATGATAGTTAGATGTGACAGATTATGGTTCACCTGGTCCTTTTTACCAGTTAAAATACCGTTAAAGGGACTTTTAAACTATTAAAACACAGTTTTACGCTTGCCAAAAAGTGATTTTAGCTCTTAAAGCTGAAAGGGTTTTTTTGCCTCAGAATGACTTGATTACATTCATGACAGTTAGATGTGACAGATCATATCTCCACCAGTTGATGAAATACTTTCAAAGGGGCAATTCAGTCCATAAAATGCAGTTTTTACATTTTAGCCTCTATGACTTAACAGGATCTTTTTCCATCACATTATTGGGAATTGGCTGTCATATGAATATATATAAAATGTGTTTTAACAGGTAGTTAAATTGACATTAGCACATCTAGCAGCTCAGTGGACTGACATGTCCTCCTTCTCCTCCCAGGGGACGTGGCAGTGAAGATGTTGAACGTCACTGCTCCCACACCTCAACAGCTTCAGGCCTTTAAGAATGAAGTGGGAGTCCTCAGGTAACTTGTGACACCTGATATTGTACTGAAGTGTTGTCCTTTAACAAAGCAGTACAAAACTGCTGGAGTTGTGTATTTTATTAACCTGCTGTGTGTGTTTGCACCAGGAAAACGCGTCATGTGAACATCCTGCTGTTCATGGGCTACACCACCAAGCCTCAGCTGGCCATCGTGACCCAGTGGTGTGAAGGCTCCAGTCTGTACCACCACCTGCACATCATCGAGACCAAGTTTGAGATGATCAAGCTGATCGACATCGCCCGGCAGACCGCTCAGGGCATGGAGTGAGTTCCCCGACACACACAGCAGCAGTTGCTCCGTGTGTGTAACTGGTCTAATAACTTTGTTTTAATAACTCTGTTTTCCCCCTCAGTTACCTGCATGCCAAATCAATCATCCACAGAGATCTGAAGAGCAACAGTATCCTTCTGACACCTGCTTATCTTTAGGCTGAGGTCCATATGAAATTCACAGCTGTTGATGAAGCTTGGATTTAATTTGCTAACACACAAGTAGGGATAAAAATATCACCCCCATCTTTAGAATCAGGGTTCATACGGTCATAAAAAACCTGGAAAAGTCATGGAATTTGCTGATAGCAATTCTTAGGCCTGAAAGAGTTTTGGAAAATTAAATATAACTCATAAGTTTTGGAAAAGTCATGGAATTTTGATGCCCAAACCTGGATAATAGTTTAGGAAAGGACTTTTGGAAATTTGAAAATAATAATCATAGAATAATTTCTGTTTCTGTTTTTCAGATTCTGGCAGTGATAAATAGTGTAATTTTTGATTATTTTTTTTTTAAAGGGGAAAAAAATCAATTTTCAAGAAAAGAAATTGCCAAATAAACAAATTGCTAAACTTTTTTTCTTTAAAATTCTCAAAAAAAATTTAAGAATCCGTTATGTGTATCGATGGTCGTTTTACATAATGTATCTGCTTTAAAGTTTGCTTCAAAGTCATGGAAAACTCATTGAAATTTATCTGTAAAATGTGTATGAACCCTGTAAAGTGCACAACTCTTACCCGGTTAAGAGCGTAGAGGTAGAAGAAGAGTGTTCCCTTGACTTCATCTCCTCCAGATATTTTCCTCCACGAGGATTTGACGGTGAAGATCGGGGACTTTGGTCTGGCTACGGTCAAGTCCCGCTGGAGTGGCTCGCACCAGTTTGAGCAGCTGTCTGGCTCTATTCTGTGGATGGTCAGTGCTCATTTTTTTGTTATGCAAAGATACAGGATGAGTAGGTGTGTGCTGGCAGTCATTTGACAGTGTGACTTGTGCTCTGTCAGGCTCCAGAGGTAATCCGGCTGCAGGATAAGAACCCCTACAGCTTCCAGTCAGACGTGTACGCGTTTGGCATCGTGCTGTACGAGCTGATGTCAGGAGCGCTGCCCTACTCCAACATCAACAACAGAGACCAGGTGGGAGGACTCAGTATATCACACTGACACTGATGTTTGCATAATCCAAGACATGGCTTCATCTTAAACGTTTGTACGGTATGTTTTATTTGGCCTCCATGCTGGCGATAGCCCTGGGTAGACCATTCTGTTTTCGGGTTTTTGAGTTGTCCGTCCATCTGGCCTATTCTCATGAACACGACATCTCCAGAACACCTTGAGAGAATTTCTTCAAATTTGGCATAAACATCCACGTGTGGACTCAAGGATGAACTGATTAGATTTTGGTGGTCAAAGATCAAGGTCACCTTGACCTTGCATCCATGTCATTCTTGCGAATGTGATATCTCAAAAAACGCCTTGTGGGAACTTCTTTAAATTTGGCACAAACATTCACTTGGACTCAACAATGAACTGAATATATTTTGTTGGTCAAAGGTCAAGGTCAGTGTGACATTATATCTCATTCTCGTAATTTCAATATCTTAAGAAGGACTGTAAGACAAACTTGACTGGAGCGCGGAAGCATATAACAACAGTGCGGTGATTCTAGTTTAAACATTGAGCAACAGTGTAAGAAAATCTCTCCACACAGGCTAAAAACATTAGCTCTGAGGCTAGTTCTTAAAGACACTGGGTCGCACAAAGCAACGACCAAAGGAAGCTGCAGCCGCAAACAAATATTCTAATGACTGGTTTGTTTTCTTTCCACAGATCATCTTTATGGTGGGTCGAGGTTACCTGTCTCCTGATCTCAGCAAGGTGCGCAGCAACTGTCCAAAGGCCATGAAGAGACTGATGGCCGACTGCCTGAAGAAGAAGAGAGAGGAGCGACCTCTCTTCCCTCAGGTGAGAGAGATAAACAATAATGCTTTTACATTTTACTGGCATCTTATTAGGATGCCTCCCAGACGCCTCCCTGGTGAGGTGTTCAGGGCACGTCCCACCGGTAGGAGGCCCCGGGGGAAGACCCAGGACACGCTGGAGAGACTATGTCTCACAGCTGGCCTGGGAACGCCTCGGGATCCCCCGGGAAGAGCTGGACGAAGTGGCTGGGGAGAGGGAAGTCTGGGCTTCCCTGCTTAGGCTGCTGCCCCTGCGACCCGACTCTGGATAAGAAGAAGAAAATGGATGGATGGATGGAGACAGCTGCATAAGATTTGCTACATTAATGCCATAGAATGCTGAATGAATACAGATTTTTTTTACCTCAGTTTTGCACAAAAATAGATACCTCTTTAACCCTTTAACACCTGGATCAAGATCAGTTTTCTTGTGCTGTGTTCAGACACCTGTCACGGGTATTATAACCTGAGAAAATGAGTTTGATTTCTTTTAAAAACATGATAAAAACAAAATGAGCAACTGTGAGAGACAAGTGCGATAAACTGCAAAACATTAGTAAAAGGTGATAAGGATTTGGTCTGAAATTTAGCTGGGGGGGATTATTAGATATCATCAAAACACAAGGGGAAATGTCCAGAAACTCTATTTATAATTCTCCTAATTCTATAATTAAAAATATGGTGCTTGAGGTTATTTGTGGGTTTGTTTGTATTTAATATTTTTTTCTTTTTTTAAGTTTTTTTAGTCTAATTTTTTAAATTTTAGTTTTATTTTGTGCTTATTTTTAGGTAATTTTCTTGTAACTTTTTACAGATTTCTTACTAATTCTTGGGACATTTCTCTTGAAGTTGCTCATCGCTCTTCAAGCCAATTTCAGGTTTCAAAGGGTTAAAAACAGGCTGGCATTAGAGACAAACCTTCATTCTCAAAGGGATACTTCTCCCAAAAATGACCATTTCTGTTAATCATTTAATCACAACTCATCACATTTTCACCTAAAATATTATGATTTAAAACAGTCAGTTCAAGCATTCAGCTTATTTTGGATTCTCTTTTGGGTAATAAATAAATAAATTTAAAAAAAAACAAGGAAAAGATGACAAGGACATGACCTGACAGTTAGATGGGAGGGATTTTGAGATATTATCCCCCCAAATGACAGGAAAAATGTCCAGAAAACTGCATTAATTACTCATAAATTATACATTTACAATTATGCTATAAAAAAAAGTATATTTTTAGCGATTTCTTAAGGTCATATTGTTGCTTGTTTTTGCCTTTTTTGCTTTTTTTTTTTTAGCCTATTTTTATGTCATTTTGTTGAAACTTTTTACTAATTTCTTGCAAATTTTTGGGCCATTTCTTGTAAAGTTGCTTGTCACTGTCATTCCATGATTTTTTTTTTTTTTTTTTTTTAAATTAAAGCCTATTTTTTCAGGTTTCAAAAGGTTAAAAGCTGGCAGCAGCTAGAATGGCATAGTCCTGGAGGGATTTTTATGTGAAACTTCATCCGGAAGGCACATTGTGGCAAACTGACACAAAGTCCCTTTTATAGAAAGAAAGGAATATATTTGCTGAATTTATGAAAGGAGACAAATAATGAAGAGTTTATTTTGGACGTTTCTCAAACTTTATAAAGGTGGACAACTAACTCAACAACTCACTAAACTTTAAGGGAGTCTGGTAGTCTGTATGTACCTTTTTTTCTTGTCTTCAGCCAATCACGTCCCTAATTTTTGCCTGTTTTCTGTGAATAATTTTCACTCTGTCAAAAAACCTCACTGATCTGCAGAGGTGAGTTACTTGTGTAGCCAGCAGATGGCCTCAGAGGTTCACGAGATGAAGGAAAGCAGCTGAACTGAAGCATTGCTCTCAGCTCCAAACACAGCATTGTGCACAGTATATTTTTAAGTGTTTGGATTAGTTGTGAATGGTGCTCACACTCATTGTGACTGATGAGCCTGCGGCCGCGTGTGTGTGTTTGTGTGTGTATTCTGTTAGATCTTGGCGTCCATTGAGCTGCTGGCTCGCTCATTACCCAAAATCCACCGCAGCGCCTCAGAGCCTTCGCTAAACCGAGCCGGCTTTCAGACGGAGGACTTCAGCTTGTACGCCTGCGCCTCTCCCAAAACCCCCATCCAGGCTGGGGGCTATGGTGAGCTCACACACACACACACACACACACACACACAGAGAGAGAGAGGTTCTCACAACTGCTTTCAAATAGAAAAGAATAACTTATATATAAAAAGGTGTTAATTACATTTTTAAATATGTTTTTTTCTCATATTCCGGTTCCAGTATTTGAATATTTTTAATAATTTAACATTCATAGCTCTTTGAGAGGGTACACTCGCATTATTATGCTATAATATTATCATTATATCAGTGGAGTGGCAGCTATTGGTCCCCAGATGACTTATAGTTTTGTATGGCTCCCTGCTGGCGATAGCTGTGACCGGAGGGATTATGTAGTCGGCTCGTCTGTCCATGGTACGTTTGTCCATACGTATTTACATCCCACTCTAGCGAACGCAATATCTCAGGGGCCTCTTGAGGGAATTTCTTCAACTTTAGCACAAACATCCACTTGTACTCAAGAATGAATGGCTTAGATTTTGCTGGTCAAGGTCACCATGTATTAACTTTTGTCTCATTCTTGCGAATGCGATATCTCAAGAACCCCTTGAGACATTTTCTTTAAATTTGGCACAAAGATCCTCTTGGAATCAATGATGAACTGACCTGATAAGCATGGTCAAAGGTCAAGGTTATTGTGACCTTGCATCCGAGTCATTCTTGTAAACATGATATCTCAAGATAGCCTTTAGAGAATTTCTGCTAATTTGGCACAAACATCAACTTGAACTCAAGAATGAAGTGATTAGACTTTGATGGTCAAAGATCAAGGTTACTGCAACCCCACATCATTCTTGTAAACATGACATCTCAAGATGGCCTTCAGGGAATTTCTTCTAATTTGGCACATACATCCGCTTGAACTCAAGAATGAACTGATTAGACTTTGATGGTCAAAGGTGAAAGTCACTGCAAGCTTGCATCCGTGCCATTCTTGTGAACGTAGTAGCTCAAGAAGTCCGTAACAGAATTAATTTGGCACAAACATTCACTCAAGGATGAACCAGTTAGATTTTGGTGGCTAAAGGTCACTTTGAAATCACATAAAAGGTTTTTGGCCAAAACTCGAGAATTATTTCACAAATGATGACAAATGTTCAAGGCGTACAGCCATAAAGTGGGATTTCTAGTTCACAGAGATTTCTCGGATAATATATTGTCCAATAAAAGTAGTTATCCTTACAGGTGTACCCACAGCTTGGCCTGAGCTGACATTGTTATGGCTGCTGCAGTGGTGCTTCCACACTAATCCTCTCTTTATCTTTCGTCCTTTTCAGGGGAATTTTCGGCATTTAAGTAAGTGCTGCAGATCCCACCAGTCCATCCCCTCGTCACTTCTCAAAAGTCTCGTGTCCATGCGGTGGATTCATCCATTACTGAAAAAACTGAAAAAAATGTCTCAAAGAATGTGCTTTTTTCTTCCTCTGTCCACCTGATGAAGGCGGCCTCACCGGAGTCCTTCCAACAAAACGCTGTCCAGCAGGCAAACAGCCACCGCGACAGACAAAACTGAATTAGGAAAAAAATTTAAAAAGAAAACAAAAAAAAAACTTGAATCACACGAAAAAAAGACACAAATATCCATACCAAAACGGTTTCGAGGATCGACTTGCCTGCTGGAGGGAAAAGGCAAAAAGGATGGAGAGTCGAAGGGGAAACGTCAGGAGGAAGTCTGGGCTTAGGGCGTCCCATCATTTCTTGGTGAGGATAGAGTTCATCAGCTGGGCCGCTGAACTGCTCTGTGAGTGCCGGCAGAGAAACAGGGAAGGAGAAGAGGCCTCCCGTCAGTCGGCTGAGACAGAAGGCCGGGCGTTCGCCAGCCAATCCCGAGAGGAGCTGGAGGTTACTCAGCAGGGTTAAACCCCCGAAGGACTTGAAAGATAGATCTATTTTTATTTTTCAATTTCTCATGTTTCCGATATTAGCTAGGAATGCTGAGCTTTTTTTTTTTGTTACTTTTGAAGAGATGGTAGCTAATTTAGGAGAAAGCTTTCCTTCCGGTCACGCAGCTTAGGCCCTTTGCTTTTTTCCTTTGTGGGCTCGTTGCTGACCTGATCCTGCAAAATACTGTATTTTGCCTTTTTTTGGTGGCCACCAAATTCAACACCAGTGAGGAAACTGCAGCAGCTCTTAATCTACAGACGGATTTTGCTGAAAATTTTCAAAATAAAAGCTTGAGAGAAGAAGTTCTTTCCATAGATTTCCATTGGAAAAGTCTGCCAACAAGAGGAGCTGTTCTTTAGAGGGAAAATGCTCATTTGCTGATGAAAGCAACACGAGAGGGATTTATTGCTTCATTTAAAAGGCCTCGGCGAGCTTTAGAGGTGTTGATTTTGCTCTGTGACGCTCTACGTTTTCGAAGGATTTCCAGTGGAAAAGTCTGGTGTGGAGCTATTCACAGGGAGGAAAACTGCTAATTTGTTTGGCTGCACTAGAGCGTTTTCTTCTCGGTTTAAAGAGCCTGGTGTAAGCTAGTGACCAGCATTTACACTGAGCTGAGGAGTGTGTACAGTAAGTTGTTACACAGCATCTTTAGAGCTTTTCCTTTGCTTCTTTTTTTTCCACAACCTCAGACTTTTTTTTTTTCTTTTTTGTGCATGTCGTGTCATATCCCTTTTTTTTCCCAACCATGTGGCTTTAATATTGCACTCAGCTTCAAACGGGGACCTTACTTGTTGCGCTGCTAACGTTGCAGCACTACCTGCTGAAAGGACCGGCGATCCTCCGGAGAGTTCATTTCAATCACCTTTTTACTTTCTCTACACACATGCACCTGTACTTTTTTCTCATTCCAGCGTGTGTTGAGGGTTGTAGGTGTTATCACAGGTTCTTTTTATTTCGTCGATGTTTGCCTTTTTCTGTACAGGCAGGCCTGCAGATATTTACTTATTTATGTTTTGGTTTATGAATTTCTTTATTTGAAGCTATCGGTCTTTTCTTTTTTTGACGCTTGTTTTGGTCTCTGTGACTGTGTACTTGCACTTTGTAAAGATGGATCCAAGCAAATGAGCGACTTGCCTTTTCTTATTTTTTTTTTCTTTTTTCTTTCTTTAATGAAGAATAAATTGTGACATTCAGAGCTGATGACCCAAAATTCAATTTCCAGTGCATGAGCCATGTGCAGGGGCTGAACTGTGAATTTTTGCCGGGAAGGCTCAGTTGTCATCCAAGGACTGTCTCCAATCAGGCCTCCAGCAGCTGAGTGTGTCACCACAGCTACAGTGATGGGAGCTGGGCTGGTAAAGGGATGTTGTGAAAGTAGAGCACACAGTTGAAGCATCTATCCAGACAATGACAGACTGCTTCTTCTCATTCATCAAGGATCATTTATGTTGTTCTATCATTATATAACCCCCACGGCAATGCTATGACACATTTCGTTGCCTCCTTTTTACAAAGCATGTTAGGAAATACACTATTTGTCATCTTCTTTTTCTGTCGTACAGGGCTGCATTGAGTTTAGCCGAGCTTAGCATGAAGTCTGGAAGCAGTGTGAGCCCTGATCCAGGACAGTCTGAGCACTGAAATATGTCACTGTGCAACTTCTAAAAGAAGCATGTTGGAAACGCAGACTGGCAGAAAATGTTCGTAGCAACTTCTGAGGTGGATAAACTACACAAAGGTCTTTTCCAAGACAATAGTTCTGCTCTATCTAAAATGTTAGCATTGTGCAATTCTGCAAACCACAAATACATTACGTTTGTGTTATTATGCAGGGGATATGTTAAAAATGTTGTTCGTGTGCTTGGGTTCAGGCACAAAAACCACAAGGTTAAGTAGAAGATCATGTTTGTGTTGGCACAGTTACAGCTGGAGAAGCCATAGATGTCTTGATAAAAAAAACAGCTACTTTTGTGGCTTTATACGAGCTGGAAATGCAACAGTGTATTGGTAAAATCAACTACTTTTGTGCCACTGTCCCAGCTAGAAACGCAGTGATGTCTTTGTAAAAAAATAACCATTTTCAGTGGCACTCTTGGCTGGAAATGCAGCGGTGTCTTGTAAAATAAACTACCGCTTTTTATGGCACTAGCCACGCTGCAAATACAGGGATGTCTCAGTAAAAAACAACTGCTTTTGGAGGCACTATTCTGGTTGGAAATGCAGCAGTCTTGTTAAATAACAGCCACTTTTCATGGCACTGTACCTGCTTGAAACACAGCGATGTCTCTGTACAAAACACCTACTTTTTGTGGTGCTATCCCCAGTGGAAATACAGTGACAAGTCATTAACACACGCATATTTGGTGCCTAATAGTCACTTAAAAAAAACTGATATGACACAAAACGTACAAATTTATCATATCCGTGGTTTGTAGAAACGTACATTGCCATCATATTTTGCTGTGAACAAGGCTCCTTTTTTTGCACCTCAGAAATAGCTAAGAAGATTGATGTCCATCCAGTGAGTTTGTATTTCTAACATTTTGCTTATTGCAAATTTTATGAGCTGCTCAGTGACTGAAATGTTTCAGGAGATCATCTGTAACATCTTGAGACATTGCAAGTGATCATTTATTAGTCTAGCTAAAGTATCTCTGAACTGGATGCACAAAGATTAAATGTATGTTAATGTCATAACCCAGGTTAGACAGCAGACAAAAGCATGTCCCAAATTGTGATTAATATTTGAAGATTAACCAAACCTAACTCTGTGTAAAGCCTGATATCTACAGGTGAAAGCAAGGTACTAAATGTCCAGCTGCTATTGGGTGGTCTTTGGTCTCAAGCGGTGTTAATCTGAAGGTCTGGCTGTGTGCCACGTATTGGCTTGTGCAAGGGATTTGCAAGGCTTATTACAACTTTGGTCTTGTTTTAATAGTCTTGGTCAACATTCGTCTTGAAAGCTCAAAAGAATCTAACATTTTTCTCAAGAATTGGTGGAGACCAAAACAGAACTAAAAGGAGGCTGAATATTTAGCTTGACGGTCTTCTGTTGACCAAAACCACAACTGCAAATGAATTTTAACACTAAATGCGTCATTTAAAGTTGTTTTGTCGATTTGTCAAGACAAATGTTGTGGTTTCAGCTTGTTAAAGAGATGTTCTGCCCCCAAGTGGCCAAAAAAAATGAATGCGGCTATGACCCTTTGAAACCTGGATGAGTATTTAGAACTTTTAACCCTGAGAAAGTTGGTTTATTATTATTATTATTATTATTATTATTTTCAAAAAGGCAATGTGGGACAAAAGGCAATGAGCAAATTAGCAAAAATGTCCAAAAATTGCAAGAAAATAGTAGATTTAGAATTAAAAAAAACAACAAAAAACTTGCTAGCAAGCTAGCAAAGTATATCCAGAGAATTATATTTCGAATTATTAGAATTGTCTATTTAAAATCATTTTACAGAATAATTATTTTTTTAAGCAGTCATTTCCATTATTTATTTATTTATTTATTTTTTGGTTTGGTTTGGTTTGGTTTTTGCTTTCATGTTTTTGTTTTTGTTTTTGTTTTTTTCTTAATTCTCTGGTATTTTTCTTCCGTTTTTACTAATTTCTTGTTCATTTCTGGGTCTTTTTTTCTTACATTGCTCATTGCCTTCTTACCATGTTTTTGAAAGACATCAAGCCAATTTGCCCCATTTTCAAAGGGTGAAACTGGTAGTAACTCATTTTTTGGGGGGCAGCAGACACATGTTCTAACCAAAACACTGACATATCATCAAAGTCACCCCAAACTACATATTTTTCCTTTGACCTGTAGTGCTGTTTATCAGTCTAGATAGATTTGGTGTGAGCCACAGAGTGTTAGAGATGTCTGCCTTCTCTCCAGTATTATTGAACTAAATGACACTTGTTTTGTAGTTCTCAAAGCACCAAAAAAATATCAAACATCTGAAAAACTCAACAGAAATCATGACTCGATTACTTAAGATAATCCACAGACCTTGTTGTGAGCAGTTTCATGTAGGAGCTATTTTCTTTGAACCGAACCTCCGCCAGCCACACAATATCCGTTGGGTTTAAATACCAGCCGATAGCAGACCCTAGTACCCGCTTCAGTCGTAGTTTTGGAGAGAAAGCACTTCACAGAGTTTGGTTTGTACTCCTCGGCTATTATCTGTCGTTACTTGTACTTGACTCAAGTATAATATGCAGGATAGACTGATGTATGAAGACAGCGTAGGCCTTTTATGAAATATTACATATCGTCCAGTCATGAAACATCTCTGATGCGATGGAGGTTCATGTCTGAGCAAACCTGAGCTGGCATGTTGAGCTCTTTAGAAGATCATAACCAACTTGAAGATTTGAGATTAGGGTTTGGTAAAGGTAAAACCACAGCATTCTAGAAGAGTGCTCCGAAGGCATGGGCACACGATCATAAAGAGTCTTTTCAAAGGCCTGTAAGATTTGAGATTAGGGTTAAGGTTCAGACTGGGACGAAGACTTTGAATAGCATGGTCGAGAAGTTCTTGAGTTTTGAAGATAATGAAGACGCTCTGTCATCAGTACAAAATATTGCAATGGTGTTTAAAGGGAAACTAAATTTCAAGTTTTGACTTTAATCATTGACTCGAACGGAGTTCAAATTGTGACGAAATTTCTTAGTTTTGGCTTTTATTTCTTTGCATTCCGACTCGAGGCTAGATTTGATTTCTTGTTTTATCTAAGGTCAGACTGATGTCAGAACAGCTTTAGCAGATTTACTTTTAGAGTTAGTAAGCACTCTAAGAACTTCCTGTCCTTAGGGGCTTAAATATTGAGCATTCTTGACCCTGGAAGAAGCCGGTAACGAAACAAGATCAACTCGAGATTTCTTTGCTTGTTTTGGAGCTTTTGATCTCAGCAAACCACTGTTTCCAAAGTCAAAAAAACAAACTTTCAGCCTCACTTGAAGTAGCACATGGCCTTCGTCCTTTTCCACCGGCATCGGTATCGTCCTTCAGGAAGCTTGTCTGCTGGACTGGGGTCCGCTGTTGCACATTTTTTCCGATTTACCTGACGGGACCTTGAGCACTGTATTTATTTTCCGTAGGGATCTTTATTTTCTCTGAGAATATGATCACAGATGAGTATCTGCTGAATCTTCATAGAATCTGTGGGAGTAAACACCGAGGCTCTGCTTTCGCACACCCTCCGCCTCCTCTCCATCCACAACTTCTCGATTTTCATTTTTCTTCTGAAACATTCCCTCCCTCTCCTCCTTGCCTGCACCTTAAACCCATCGATTCCTCTCGACTGAGAACTATCATGAGAAACTTTGAGGAGATTTGCTTTGTTTTGTGTTTTGTTGTTTGTTTTCACCTGTAAATAGTTGTACAAAGGAAATACTGTCAGTTTGCTAGGAGGCATGGAGACTACAAATGTAACAAATTATAAAATGTTGAAAAATGAAGAGACAAAGATTAAAAGACATTTTGATAGGCAGACTTCTGAGAAACAACGGTTGAGTGTAAAAATATTTAAGGCTGTATCATAAGGAGAAAGAGCTTAATGTATTTGTTGTGAATATGAAAAACTGATATATTAAAGAAGTGCATGAAAACTGTAGTTTGGTTTATGTGCAGGTTTTTTTTTGGTGTGATGTGACACAGACTTGGAAATGTTTCGTGTCCACATGGTGGCAGCATGTAACACTGCAATATGCCTACAAACTTCTGCTGCTGGAAGGAGATGAGCAGCAAACACTGAAACAATACAACTGGAATCAGATATCCGAAATGATTAGTGTTTCAGGAGGATTAAGTCCTCTATAACTGCCATGATGTCACTGACTTTGGAGGATAATAGTAACTGCATTTATATAGAACCTTTAAAAACGGAGTTTACAAAGTGCTTTGACCAGCAAAGCACAAGCAGAAATAAAAAGCATAGAAGGCAACACCACAACAGAAAGCCAAACAGTCCTGCTGAACACAAGCAAGACAAAACTAGGGTAGTTAGGATAAAAGTAAAAGACAGTTGCAAAACGGAGCACACAAAGTCTCAATATAAAATACAACAAAAATACCAAAAGCAATAAAACTACAAATAAGCAGAAATAAAATAAAACCAATAAAAGTTAAGAAATAAAAATAAATGAACTCTGACCAATCAAAAAAAATATTTGGCCTGACAGTGACACTAAAAGAAGAGTTCAGGGGGTGATGGATAGATGGATGGACAGATGGACAAGTGGACTTCTACTAACGGAAAAAAAAGTTTGATCAAGTAAAATCAGGTAACATTTTCTCTGCAAAATCGTTATGAGGTGCTGTTTGTAGATCTCTACAGCGATTGTCTGGAGGTATTTCTCCACTGATGCTGCAGGAGTCACCAAGGAGCTGCAGCACACCATCAGTGACAGAAGTCTACACACACACACACACAAAGACGCACTCCCATAAATACAGATCAGATGACTTGGAGACTTGGCGTAGGACTGGAGATACGATCCAGGAGAAATTAATTTCACGTCAAGTCACATTCATTCATCTGTATTAAATAGTTGTCAAACAGAAGTTATTACTTAGGAGAGTGTGTAAGTGAGTTCTTCAGTGGCTGTGCTCAGATCACGTCACACACACACACACACACATACAGTTGACTGTATGCGTGTGTGTGGACAGGTGGAAGTGAAGCGTCTGATATAAAGGTGCAGAGTGGAGCATCACCTCGTGACCCAACTATCTCGATCCTCCAGACAGTCTACACGTCTGAAATATGATAATGCACCCCATTAAACATATTTACAACCCTTCATAAAACCACAGAGGCTGCCTGTCTCTCGTCTCATATTTCCAATTTATCACTGACGCGCTAACAATATGGATACCTTTATTTATACGACACTATGGAAGGCTATTAGATGCTAATCCTCCCACACGGAGCTGCAGAATGAAACATCTGTCAGGGAAACACGGGAGGGGGGAGGTGAATGAATCACTCCTGGCCCTCCCCAATCTACAGCGGAGGTGCCCTTGTACAAAGTAGTGAAGCTCCAGTGGAGCAGCTCAGCAGCCAGCAGCACAAGACTGAGGAGGACGAGGGGAGTTCTCAGAGGAGGGCCGAGAGAACGGGAGGAAGGACACCAAGCTCAGCTGGATTCCTCTGGATAAATAATAGCTCAAAAAAAAGGTGACTAAATAGTCCCAAAACAAACAAAACATGTCCAGCCAAAAAACAAAACAAACAATTTAAAATAAAAAATACAAAAATAGAAAAGTCAATTAACCCCCCCCCCCCCAAAAAAAAAAAAAAAACCCATAAAAACACCCCCATCAAGAATTTGTTAAAATTTTTACAAATTACATTTACATTTTCGTTACGTCATATGGAACCAGAATAAAATTATTCATAGATTTTTCTTAAGGTTATGTCGAAATAATTACTGTATTAAGGACTGTGAATGAATGAATCGGCCTCACTCTATGACTTAAACCATCCCTGCAGCTGCATGTCAGAGCAGAGTTCAAACCAGTGTCAAAAATTCAAATAGTTGTGTGTCAAGGCAAATTCAAAATTCAAAACATGTTGTGCCTGATCTAGACAACTTTGAAATGTCTATGTCAATGTCGAAATTTATTTTTACAAAGATTAATGGCTGCATAGAGTCAAATTCATGTGTAAGGTCTCATGGTAAGAGACAAAAAAAATGCAAATACACACACAAAAAAACCCCCCAAAACATCCTTATTATGTCTTTCTAGAAATCAGAATAAGAAAAAAAAGGAAACTGAAAATAAAAATTAAAAGAAGTGAGCACTGGTGGGCAAAAATGCATGTGCTTTCGGCGATTCTGTGATTCAGTGATTCGTACTGAACATATTACTGGATAAATTATAGCGCACAAGTTGTGTGAGACAGTTGTGTAATGCGGAGCAGGTGGACCCAAATGCTGTAAACAGCAGAAACTCTGAAAGATCGTAGCTTGATCCAAAAAAAAAAAAAAAAAAAAAAAAAGTAACCAAACATCACACGACCAAAACAGATACTGAAGTGAAAAGCAGGACTTAAATACAAACTGGACTGACGAGGGGATGAAGTGCAGGTGGAGGAAAAGGGCGGACAAGTTCAGGTGAGGGGAAGAAGATGATGAAACAGAGGAACAGGCAGAGAGCTGATTGGCTGAGAGAAACCGAGGAGCAGGAAGAACTAATGAGGCTGATATAGGACAGCTGTGAGAGACAACAGGAACCAGACAAATGCAGGAAGTAAAACAAGACATGACACGAGGAGAAAACCTCCAAAATAAATCATGAATCAGACTGACCGTGATGAAAACATGAAACACATCTCAAACAAAATCCAAAAGACAACAGAATATTAACAACAACCCAGAATCATGAGTTTGTAATTCAAATTTCAAGTCAAAACTTTATTAAGGTCTCAGCTCATAGATGAACAATAAAACAAGAAAAATATCAACAAAATCAATTAAAAAAGGTATAAAAATAGTACAAACTTTAAACTTTAAAGTGTAATCTGATGTTTTGATGTAGGTTTGCTGTTGTTAACCCTTTGTAGCCTGGAGCGACAGCAGTTTTATTATGCTGCTTTTGAAGGCCTTTAACAAGTATTTAATTATTTGAACCACAAGAAAACGGGTGCAATTTCTTTCAAAACATGGGGAAAAGGCAATGAGCAATTTGGTAATAAATGTTTCACAAGAAATTAGTGGATTTAGAAAATTATTTATAAAAAAAAAAATCTAGAGGAAAAGGAAAAAAGATAAGTCTCATAATTACATTTTTAAAAATTATGTTTTAGAATAATTTTAATAATAATTTTAAGTACTTTTCCAGGTATTTTTTTTTCTCAGTTTTCAAAGGGTTAATGAAGAGCATGGTTTATTTATTTTTATTTTTATTTTTATGTATTTATTTATGTTTTTTGTTTTTACACATTTTCAAGTCCTTTTTTTGTACATTTTACAAAGTTCTTGCTAATTTTTGGGTCATTTCTTCTTTTGTTGCTCATTCTTCTCTTTTTTTTTCAAGGCAATTTACCATGAAAAACTCTTCATTCACTGGGAAGCATGCGAGGAAAACGTTTTCTTCACAAATTCAAAGTAACATAAAATGAGTAACTGATAGACAAATAGTCATTTTAACTGAGAAGTTTTCCTTTGATAAGAAGAAAAAGGGGAACTAAATGAGGCGGTGGTTATTGTGGCATCTTAAAACAAGTAGACCAGAGGGAGAGTGCAGCCTTCTTGTGCATCAAATGAGAACAACAAATGAGAAAATGCACTCCAGGTATTTCAGGATGTCTGTTAGCCGGTTTGTTGATTTGTTGCATCGTTTGCATCCTTTCCTGACTCACCCAGAGCTGAAGCTGGCGTTGCAGAAAGGTTAGCTGTCACGCTTCACGGTCCGCGCCTCAGCTGCTTCTCAACAGAGTGTCGGAAAACTCAATTGAAACCAAATCTAAACAACCGTAACAGCAGCCCAAAGTTTTAAAGCTAATCTGTGTGTATTCTGCTTTTTTTCTCTTTAGCAACATGAAGTATATTTTAAGTAACAAATATTTTGCTGAGTAGGTAACTTAGGGTATTTTGACTGGAATAAGTGAGGTGTCGAGGAGCCTGTTGTTTCCTAAGATGTGTTTATCTTCTTAAAAGATGATAAACACATCTAATCATTGGTATTCAAATAGTAAGTGTGGATATATACATATTTTCACATGTGTTATGCCTGTTTTTGTGTGTACATATATATGCATATCTATGTGTATATGCAGTACAACTCATTCAATGACCCTTTGTTTTTATTTACTTTTCTTTTCTTTTCTTTTTTTTAAACTGTTATCACTGTTGTTAACATTATCACATTTTTGTATTTGCATTCTTTTAATCTTTTAATTTGCTATTTAGCATTATTATATTTAATATT
The DNA here is from genome assembly GCF_008729295.1 of Plectropomus leopardus. Classification (NCBI taxonomy): domain Eukaryota; kingdom Metazoa; phylum Chordata; class Actinopteri; order Perciformes; family Serranidae; genus Plectropomus; species Plectropomus leopardus. The sequence goes on along the minus strand of NC_056484.1, from coordinate 22,215,120 downwards.
TTTTAACCTATTTTTCATTTTATTTTCCCACAATTTATGTACTTTTTGGAGGCCCAGGGGGGTATTCCAGAAAAGGAGGTTCAACAAACTCTGAGTCTAACCCTGAACTCTGAGTTGATGTACTCCGACATGGGAAACTCTGAGTATTCTGTTCCAGAACAGCTGATCTGAATTAGATTAATCAACTCTGAGTATTTTCACCCTGAGTTCAGCACGTGCACGACCTCAATAAAAAGCCATCATCAGTGGAGCCACGATACCTCAATTCACCATGGCAACCGCTGAGAAACAGAAACCAAGCTACTTTACCTCATTGGACCTAGAGGTCCTCATGCAGCCTGCGGCGAATATGAGCCTATATTTAGGAAGAAACCCGTTACAGCAGCTAAGGAGAGAAAAGCATCATGGGAGAAAATCGCTGCCCGCGTCATTTGTGTCAGTGCGTAAGTTTGAATGCAAGTGTCCATTAACTAAACATTAACTGCACTTTATAAGAATCGTAGCATACATCTGAAAAAGTGATGAATTAAATAGATTTTGATTATCATTGAGGTGCAATCCCACAGGGAAAAATGCACTTGGAAGAAAATGAAATATAAATGCATCATTCATAAAGGTAAGGCATATTTCGCTCAGGCATGACTGTAGGCCGACCTCACTTTGGTTTCATTCATATTTGAAGTTAAACAAAGTAAATATTCATTCAGTGGCTATTTAAACATGTAGTCATTTAAACCCCAAACAGAATGCTGTTTTAACACTTATATTTCCTCTCGCCTAATATCCTGCTGAGTGAATTAACATTTGATATTGATATAAAGCTCACACCACGAACACAATATTAACCTTCTTTATGGGACTGAGAATTACTATGATGATTGTGTATTAGATTATGATGCATACAAATTTGGGTACTTTTATTTAGTTAACTGATATTTGATTATTGAATTTACTGTATTATTGGAATTTTGTTTAATTTTATTGTTTTTAATTCAATATTTTTCAGATTGCAAAAATATGGACAATCTGTGTCTGACAGCTTGCTTCAGGTGGGAGGAGACAGGTAGAAACTCAGTGTTTCTTATAAAAAACCTGCCAGCGAGCAGGTTATGTTCACAGAGTCAGTTACCATGGTGATTGACTCAGAGTTTGATTTAACTCTCTTTCTGGAACAGATAACACAGAGTTTCCCTCATCTCAGGGTTAACATACTCAGAGTTTTCACATAACTGGCTTTCTGGAATACCCACCAGGTACACTGGGGTATGTCTGCTTGAATGTTTGAGTGTATATTTAATGAAAAACCTATGAATAAAGTATGAAAAATAAATTTTGCTAAAAATAACTAGATATCACATGAATTGCCGCCCCAGAGACAAAACAACAATAAAATCAATGTATTAAATATTTCATTTAAAAACTGTCCATGCAAAACTGATGCAGAACTGATCACATACCTTAAAAAAAGTGTATATATAATTTATTTCACATGAGAACAACATACATGTTTATACACAGACCGTGCGTGTGCGTGTGTGTGTGTGTGTGTGTGTGTGTGTGTGTGTGTGTACGTGTGTGAAACCACTCTGTAGCAGACACAGCAGTCATCTTTCCTTCTGGCGCCCTCTGCTTTTCACTCAGCTCAGTCTCAAACATGACTTGGTGGATTTTAAATCTGGCCGCAGATTTTTTCCGCTCTGGGAAACTTTCTAATTGCATCAGCTACAGTCTGTCCATATCTCATGTCCTCATCATCAAGCCGAGCAGCTCCCTGCTCCTGCCGCCCAGCGTGTCATCAAGGCGACGAAGGATTTCTTCTGTCTTCCTCTCAGCTGGTCTGGAAGGGGGGGGCAGAGAGGCTATGATGCTGGAAGAGGTGGGTGATGGAGGTGGTGTAATGTTGGACTGATGGAGGGGGTGTAATGTTGGACTGATGGAGGGGGTGTAATGTTGGACCGATGGAGGTGGTGTAATGTTGGACTGATGGAGGGGGTGTAATGTTGGACATCAAAAAGCGCCGCTCTGTTAGTGCTTTTGGCGTACAAGTGTGACGCTAAAAGCCACCTTCAGTGTCCGCATGCAATGCGCATGGACAACGTCAGATGATAATGTGGTCGAACAGAGCTGGTGGCATTGTTATTGTACGCTGGCAGATGGCTGGAAGGCAGCGTCTGTGTCCACATGCAATGAGTACGAAACCGGTTGGATGCCGGTATGTGAAATGCTGAAGGACAGCATCAGGTAAGCGGTCCAGTTCCGTCCGGCTGCTTTGTAAAGTGACGCCACCCTTGTGCATTGTATGTGGGCATGCCAGGTGCCCTCCAGCCGTCAACCAGTGTATAATAACAATGCCGCTGGTTCTGTCCAGGTTCTGTCTGTTCTCATCTGATGCCATCCAGCTGTGTTCTGGTTGGACAGAGAAAGTAGCTTTTGGCATCACGCTCATACACTGAAAGCACTGACAGAGCTGCACCATTTCACAAGTTCTGAGTGTGAAGGGGCTGGAGCATAGTTCCTGCGGCTGCTTCTCCCCAAAGTCCACTATCATCTCCTTAGTCGTCCTGAAACCAGCGGGTCAGGATGTCTACTTCTTTCAGATTTGCCTTTTCATTCTTATCTGCGTCCTCAGCAAACTTGATGCTGGTGTTGGAGTGTGAGCAAAGCTGTGTGTTTACACGGAGTACAGCAGGGGACCTAAAACACTGCCCTGGGGTGCTCCGGTGTGGAGGACGTGTGCTATGTCATAACTTTTGTCTCTGAAGTTTTCATTTTATCGTTCAAGTGAAACACTATCTAAAGTCTGTTTCAGTAAGTGCTATAGTATATCAATGACTGATTACATTTCTGACATTTTATGGTGGTAATTAATATATGACTGGTACTTGTGAGAAATTAACAATACCACTGCTATGGCCATATCTATGCATAATGCTTGTGTATCATGGCATTGTTGTAGAAGTGGTGAAGTAGTGAATCTATGTTGTACTGATATGCAAACAAGTGATTAAAGGATATAGATTCACAATGTTTAATATATTTTGCTCATATTAATTATTCTTTCTGTTCATACATATTGAATTATCCTTTTTTATGTACTTTTAATGGAAGGGATAAAAGACAAAATCCAAAGTCACCTTCCAAATATGTATTCCAGAGTTAATTTAAAATTATCTCCTTGTGTTTCCCTGGACAATAATTCCTGCAGTGGAAGGATAGTCACACAAAAATGGAATTTTGTAATGACTGTACTTGTAACTTTGGAAGATTAATTTGCATTAGGAAGGGGCGTATAAATGGTCCATTAGGAGTAGTGCTTTAAGACAGACTCAAAAATTGTGAACCTATCCTTTAAGGACGTTTCCCAATCCACTTACTTTATATCACTGTGGAAAAGGAAATCAAAGTTGTTCATGTACGCACAATTCAGTGGTGACTGAGTTTGGCATAATCATGCGTACAATTTGTATCACAAAAAGAAGATTTTTGTCTTTGTGCTTACACTGTTTTTAACAGCTCCTATATTCCTACAAAAATGCAGAAGCTATAATACAGAGGACATAACTTTGCTGTCCTCAGTAGAAGACAACACTGTAAAAGGTTTGAACTGTTTTATACAGTATTTTTTGATATGTGGAGTACACAAATGAACACGTACATTTGTGTTGAATATTTTACATCCCATCCATGTGGATGTGTGTGTATTTTTTCCTACACTACCATGTTCCTCTTTTGCGTAAAACCAATCATCCATGACTTTGTTGCCTAATCCCAACCATTGGGACAGTCCAGGCTGTAGTGTAAACATAAGAACCTGTGCTGTTTTCTGCATGCTGGGACATCATGGTAATGGGGTGCATCATCCCACCATGTACATTTGTTGACATCAACGTAACAGCATCCCTGATTATACAGAAGGATACCCAAAACGTCATACGTAGACGCGAAAGGTCCTGACAGAGCGGCAGCATGTCACGAGTTTGGAGTGAGAACGTGTTGCTTATCCAGATTTCCTCTCTCTGTATACTACATCGGTGGCTTTCAGGGTCAAATGGCGTGTCTTATGACAACACTAAAGAGAGACTTTGCTGTCAATATCACACTCCGAGGGGCATGACAAAGCATCCAGATTTGACAACTTTGGAGGGGCTGCCACATGACATATGTGACATGTCATGTGATGTCAGCTACTTTACGGAGGTCAAAAAAACTTGACTTTTGATTTCTCAAGACACAAATAGTGTGTTTAGGTTGAAAGTCCTGTGCTTTTTTGACCCATCCACCACCCGTCCCTCCTACCCTATGTAGACTTCATTGCTTTCCATGCTACCACATTGCCATAGATGGGTCTAAATTAGGGTTAGCTGAACCCCCTGTGGAGTCTCATAAAGATGCTAAAGAGTTCCTCATGTTTCAGCATTACACACCAACTGCCACTGACCAAGCAACTATATTTAATGCCCTGCGAATGAGAAAAGCTTGTACTTTTACAGGTAGTGCTTCATTTGTAATTCAAGGTTAGAATTAAAAATCACCCCTTTTTTTTTACTAAGTCCTTGGAAGTTACTGTAAAAACAGCGCTTTCTTAGCTGAGATTGTAGGAATAAAATGATGTGTGAAATCGTGTCAGAATACCTCGAGTCAGGTCAGGTAGTGTTTTCACCACATCACTGCTCTCCTCTCTGCCTCCACTGTAAACAGCCTCTTTCTGTTTTCTTTTCTCTTTCTCTTCCCCTCACTTCCTGTAGTAAACTCCACATCTCCTCTGACCAACTCTCTCCCTCTTCAGTGTCTTCACCTTTCCTTTATGCACCACTGTCTCCACATCCTTCATCAGCCATTCCATCCAGCGAGTGTGCTTTGCTGCTCGGGCCCTCGGGCATTGCCTCTCTCCTGATTTATTGTCTTTCCAGTCTTCTTTGAATGCTCCCAGCTCCTCCATCCGCCTCCCTCCCCTCCTGACAAGAGAGAGGAGGAAACTTCCACTGCTGGGACATCACCATACCATTCAGCGACCTCACATCCACAGATCAGCGTATAACGTGCTGCTCCGGCTGATGCTGGAAGGCTTTCCACCATGTGCTCTGGCAGCAGAAATCACAGTTTGACAGATATGGGTTTTTGAAGAATGATTTTTGTACAAAAGTTTCTTTCTTCTGACCGCAGGGTTGGTGGACGACAGGGTGGAAAACAGCTTTTAGCCAATCAGACGGTGCTAAAAGTCTCCTGACAAGCAAACCTATCAAATTTTTTCAATTGTTTGGGACTTTTTGGAGAAAAACAAGTCAGATGAGGATAATGATATAGGTTCTTCAGAGTGTCCGGCACAAATCTAGATAGACAGTAATGTTAGTGTATACAACCAGCCTATTTTCACATCTAAATACATGAATTAAGGGTTTATTTCAACCGAACCAGAGTTGGTACTCTGAAATCTGACAAGTTGAAAAAAAAAAAAAAATTCAGGAAACCAATTAACCTTGAAAAGTTATCAAACCTATTGGCCTTAAGTTATGATTGTTTTATAATGACATAACTACTAGTAAGTAAACATAACTTAAGACAAATAGTTATGTTTACTTACATTTTTACTTACTTTACTTTTACTTTTTTAAACCCAGATCGATAACAGTTTCCTTGTGCCCACCTTTCACAAGTATAAAAACCTTTGAAACTTGAGCAAATTGGTTTGAATCCTTTCACAAACATGCCAATGAGCAACTTGGCATGAGATGTCTCAAAAAAAAAAAAAAAAAACTGAGAAAGAAAAAAAAGAAAAATAATTTAAAAAAATAATAATTGTGTTCTGGTAACATAAAGAGAACTTGCTACTGAGAATGTTCCCAAAACATTCAGTGGTTGCGTTGTCCCAAACTCAGAACCAAAAATTGCAAGCTGGGTACTCTGACCTCTTGTTTCAAATCTGGCGTGCCAAGTTGGCCTCTCTACTCCAGTCCACATTCTCCTCCTCCTCCTCTTCTTCTGACCTTTTTGACACATTAGGAAATGAAAAAACAACAGAAGCTACTCTCTCCTACAGAGTGAAGCTTTATTATGAGGAAAAATCCCATTCTCCGCTCTCATTGTGCTGCAGCTGCTTTAATGGCAGCGGACACTCTCCTCTGTAATCACATTGTCCACACATGGCACAGACACAAAAAGCATGCTATATGAAAACTGATGAGGCTATTTATTCCTTATCTCCACGAGCATGAGGTTCATCCTGTCAGGAGTGAATGTTAATGCTCCACTAACGGCACAGAAATGGCCTGAGGAAAGTGCTGATGTCAGACGGAGTGGGGGGTAAACACCAGCTATCTCTTTTCCACTCTTCATTTCTTAATTACATTAACAACAGATGATACTGGCATTACTGCTAGCCCAACAATCTTTCAGAACACTTATGTGCCCAAACATTGCTTTGAGGAATTGCACAGTTGTGTTATATATGTGCACATACTGTATGTGGAAGCTCAGGATTGCTGATTTAGTTTTTTTTCATTGTATTTGGGTCTAAATTTAGAATTTGTGATAGGAATTTTGCAAAAGTATAGCTGAAAAGGATCAAGGTGGCCAACTTAGTTACTGCTTCTACAGTAGCATTATCATTTTGTGGTGGTTTTTCAACATAAAAGTTCTGTGTAGTCTTTCTGGATTCAGTAAGACATCTTACAGCTTTGGCATTGTGCATTAATAATGAAACCTGCTCCGAAGCAGGCCTGCAGGAGATTGGAACACAAATCATGTAAATCAGAATTGGAAGTTTTCTACCTCTCATAGCGCAAATTTGTATCAAGAAATTTTTTTGTCCACTGTAAAATCAGCCTATTTCTCCCACTTAATCAGTAGGCGATTTTCCATCACAGATTTGTGCAAAACTTAAGCGATATTTTTGAAATGTCAGTAAAACACAATTGCAAGATGACTGGGTTTCCACTGAGTGATGTTCTGTGACTTCTCCTCTGGTGATAACATTTCAAGAAGCATGGTGATGGATGTTCAAAACATTAGCAGCATGTTATGGAGCCATAATGGAAAGGCAAGCCCCTTATACCTGGGAGCGGCCACGTGTGAAGGATTTCTGGGAGGTGATAGTTCACTATTTCACAGAGGAATTGTGGAATTAAAAACTTCTGGACGATCAGCTCAACTTTTGAAGAGTTCTGTGATGCATTAACTAAAAATCAATGAGATTAGACACAAAATGAGTTCCTCTTCTCCAAATATGTCTGTAAAATTTGATTGGCCCTCTATGTTTCAGGCCACTGGAGATCTGTCCAAAAAATAATAACATTTTATAAGACAAACTTCACAAAGTGCTTTACATTAAAAACATATATACATAATAAAGCAAACATAAAAATACAAAATAAAAGAGCAGTGATAATCCTCACAGAGCTAACAAGTAAAATCACAGCAACAACAAGCCAATGAGGGCAGAGACGCACATATATTAAAATATATCAAAGTAATAATTAACATGGATGATGTGTTCTAACAGAAAGCCTGTCTGAATAAAAATGTTTTCAGCTGTTTTATGAAGTCATTACAAGAATCGAGGGATGGAAGTGATAAGGGAAGAACATTTCACAATTTGGGTGCAACAGCTTGAAAGGTCCGGTCATCTTGGATTAGGAGGTCTGAGGGACAGCCAGTAACTGATGTTCAAATGACCTCAGTGGCCAATTTGGCGAATGCAAGAGGAGGTCAGTGATGCACTGTGGTGTTTGACCGGGCAAGGCTCTTGAAGTCAGCACGAGTATTTTAAAATGTATGCGGAATTCAATGGGGAGCCAGAGAACAGAGGATAAAATTGGTGTAATTTGCAATCTCTCACTGGTCGAAAAGGACCTGCATCCAAAAAGATCCAACAGTATACAGGTTTTTGGATCTGTCACATAACCATAACATTTTCAGAGAGTATCCTGGAAGGTCTAATCCCTAGCAGATCTATAAATATGATGTTTTCTGCTTATAATATCTCTGACATATCTGTTAGGATACCAGATTTGTATATCACAAAGATGGCAGATCTGGAAATAATCTGGAAATCTGGCAATAAAAGACGTTGAAATTTAGTTTATTTATGTGTAGACTGTCTGTTTTTGTCCTAATTCAGCCCACAAAAAAGACACTGAAAATTGGTCTATGTTTAGACTGTCTGACTTGGTCCTTGTGTAGCCCAAAAAATAGACATTAAAAATTGGGCTGTGTTTAGACTTTCTGGTTTTGTTCTAATTTAAGTACAGCAATGAATATATGGTTTCATACAGCAAATGTGGAAGTTTTCTGAACATTTTGATTGCTGCTTTAATACTTAAATATACAATATGAATATCCACACTGCTTACGGACATTCTTTGGATGATATAGCTCCTTTTAGGTCAATAACAATGTTATATATTTATATCCAGATGTATGTGTGTGTTTTTTTTTTTTTATCTCAGACTTACTTTGCCTACTGCGCATGTCAGTGAGAGAAGGATAGCACCACGTGCATGCTATGGACCAGCAGATTTTGAAGTTTCCGACCATTAACTTTCAGTGGTCAATTTGATTAATATCTTAATCCCAGACTAGATCTTTGACTGTTTGTATTTTTTTTCCCTTTTTTTTAAAATTTATTTCTTTTGATACTTGTGTGTTTATTTTATGAAATGACACATAGTCTGTAATTTTACTTGATGTACCCATTCATGAATGTAAAAGCCAGTTTTCATTACAAAAAAAAGTTAAAAAAAAAAAACAAAACAAAAAAAAAAAAAACTTCTGGAACTTTCTGGACCCTCAGCTGACTGGACTGCTAACTTCGTGGACCATTGTCTTTCTGGAACTTTCTGGATGTTAGCTAGGTGGAACCTTAACTTTCTGGAACCTTCTGGACTGCTAACATTTTAAAAGAATCCTTCTCATTTGGTGAGTATTTCATTATTGCAGTTAAAAAAGGCATTTTTTCTTTCAAATGTATTACTGATATATTTGAAGCTCTAATGTTATACTGTGGTAAAAATAATTTCTCTGTGATTGGAAAACTAGTATATTTGAAACTGTTTTTTGGAACTTCAGTACCAATGACATGAGCGTGGCTTGATGCGGTGCTGCGTCATGTTTAAGCTAATAGTAGACAGCTAGCTAACGAGCTCATGTGACTTTAAATAAGCATTAGCTAATGGTGGATGGTGGGTAAAAAAGTGGGGTTCGCCAGCAGGCGTTCACGTTCAGCGTGCCTGATGCACGTTCCCGTCTGGCGTTGAGAGCCTCTACTCATTTGTTAAACTCACACGCCATAACCTAAAAAGGTGTTTGTGAACTTAATTAACCTCATTAATAAACTTGAGGGATCTCATGCCCAACTATAACATCAAACAGAGATGATTTTGAAGTTTTTATGATTATATATTCACAAAGACACACTCGGTTTTTAGAAAGTCCTCTACAAGGTCGGCTACTGTTACCATGCAAACAAACTAGAATAACTCTCAACTTCCATACATTCAATTGTAAATTAAACATTTACTGATAAGGTGAGGTTCACTTAAAATTGGTGACAAACTGATGTTGAGGTTTTATGAATTAAGGTTAATCGATTTAACGTAAAGGCTGCCAAGCCTTTGTTTGCAAATGAAACCTGTCAGTGTAAAGTTAGCTTCTTAACAGTTAGCTAACATTAGCTATTTTCATGCACTTTTTAAGGTGGTAGGGGACTAAACCTGATCATGAAGATATTAAAATATTATGTGAAATAATGGAGGTTATTTTGGTGAGCAGAAGGGCTGAGGATTAAATAAACAATCATAATATCAATAATATCAATACATAAATCAATACAAGTCTAAAAATTAAAAAAAAATAACAGACATTGATAGAAGCAAGCAAACAAACAAAAAAGTCACACTCAGCCAATATAGTGGCTGTAAGTACTGAAATTTGACCTTCAGTGTAATTGAGGATGCAATGGTCACTTAATAAGCTACACCTACAATCTAATGCTATCCAATACAACAACAGCTCTGCATAAATTCTGCCTTAAAGGGGAACAACAGCCGTTAAAAAAAAAGAAGAAGAAAAAAAGATGTTATATAACCTTCTGAATAACATGATGGAAGAAATACTTGAACCTGCTAATGAACGCGCATATTGCAATGGTGTGCTGGAAAAGAAAAGTCTTAAAAGGCTTTAGATTAATTAATCTAAAAAATACGGCCTTTAATAAATCTTTACTAAACAGTGGCAGCTCACCTGAAAACTGCTTGTTGGTGGTCTAGCAGTGGAGGCTACCACCCAAAAAATAAGTAATGGAAAATATTTTTTTCTTTTTTATCTTTTTAAATTTTGTTTTAATTAATCAATTTTTTTCAAGATATTAATTTAGTTGGTATTCTCCCTTTTTTGTTTTTGTGTTCAGCTGTCGTGCTGGGGGATACATAAGGCTTTTTTTTATTATACATACATGTATTGTACATTTTAAATAGACACATTTTGTTTGTTATATCAATAAGTACTTCTTCTTCTCTGAGTAAGTACTTCTTATAAGTGGTCTCATTTTGAGAAAAAATAAACTTCATTATTGATCATGAATTTATGATTAAACATTTGCTGTGTTACAAATTTAGTATTATATTGTCAGTAAATCTGGGTAAGCCACACACTGCTTATCCTGTGTAAAAGCGCTCCATGAAACACAGATCTAGGGGAGGTAATTTCGACATAACATCGAGGTCCCTAGGTAATAATAGTCCTGTGCAAATGGGCCTTATGTCTGTGTTGTGTTTTTGGCTGCTATGCCATAACTATCCCTCTAAATCTCTTTACTCTTTGTCTGTCTACACACAGTAACATGGTCCATGCTGGACTTCTGGACTCCAGCCCAGCACCCTCTGGTTCCCACATCAGACTGAGCTACCACCACCAAACTAGATCTACAAATAGTAAGGGCCATTCTTATTTTCTTTATGTCCGTGTTGTGGTTTTGGTTGGCTGCTGTGCCGACAGATCTGTTTGATAATTGATCGTGACCGCCGTGCCATAACTTTTCATCTCTCATCTCTGTAGCTATCCCCTATCTCTGGTTTTACCTCTCTGTCTGTCTCTATTCCTCATCCCTCTTTATCTATATATGGCCGCCGTGCCATGTCTGTCTCTATATCTCCTTTCTATCTCTCTATCTGCTGTGAGATGTTAGTATCTTTCACATTTTGCCAACAGTTTCTGTCTATGTTCTGAGTGGTTTTGTAATATTGAGCTTCAAAGTTCTGCATTCAAAATAGCGAAAATTATAAGAACCTTTTTTCTTTTCCAAATAAAAAGTACATAATACTTTTATGAAACACCTCACATTGTGTTAAAAAGTTGTAACAGAATAAGAATAATGCCTTTGACAAAAATATCAGATAGAACCTGTTGGTGCTTGTGCCATGACTATCTGTTATCTACCTGCATGGATTTATTAGTTTAGATCTGTATGATACAATAATTGTCAAAACTGAATATTACACTCTGTTATTATCATTTATGCACACACACACACACACACACACACACACACACACACGCATGCACACAAAGGATCTATGGACATGCATTAGTTGCAGAGAGACATCAGACTGATGGAGTTGACACATACTCAGAGCTTCAGTGCCTTGCTCAAGGGCACCATCCTCCATTCAGTTGTTTCACTCTTGTAATCCTTACATACACAGATAAACCAAAAATACACACAGACACACAGAACCTGTAGGCATGTCACTAATTGTACAGTGGTATCAGAGAGATGGTGCTGCTACATAGAGAGTGCTTCAAGCAATTAGGGCTTCAGTTCTTTTTGGTTTTCACCATAAGCTGTCTGTGTGTTCTAATACCCATATTACCAAAGCGCTATTGTCTCATATGTTGAGTCTCTCTGCCGCTGCAGAAACAGTCCTGCGAAGCTGAGCAGACTGCTTATCTCACGTCTCTACTTTTAATTTAGAGGAGGCTGCTGGTTAAGACCTCCAGGCTTTGCCAGTCCCATGTGTTAACACTGATCATTCTGCAGCGGCCCACAGAGAAAGCAGACTCTGAACCAAACAGGTTTTCCCACGAAATGCACTAGACGAGATCAGAGTGGAATTTCAGGGATGACAGGTACACACACAATAATAGCCCTGTGATGTAAATCTCAGATGTGATTGCATGGTACAGTAGTGATTCTCAAACTACATAATGCATGCAGAATCTATATATACAGTAATATTCCTGTTGGTGCTTTCAGACAGCCTGCTCTGCTCTGATGACAATTAACAGTCTGCACGCCTGCTTGGACTCAAGTGCCACTTATACTTGATTATATCATTTTACAGTTGATATGCATTCTAAATCATTTATACATCTGTTCACTTCACACGGAGCCTTTTTGGTGATACAATCTGTTGGGTTTGTTGGGAACATCGTCCCCGACAGCTGTTATTATCTGTGATTTTAAGATGGCTACTGAAAACTAATGAATTATACAACGCCATGATTGCTGCAATCATGATGTGCAACCTAACAGTAACGGAGCTAATGACTGCTGTTTGTTTGATGTGATACGCTCAACGCTTTAAAGGAATTTGCAGGCTTTTAAAGACCCTCTGCACCGTGCCGCAGCTGTCTTTTCTTTTATCCAGAGTTCATAAAAAGCTTTATCTCCAAAGCCCTCTGCCCCTGCAAAAGACTTTAAAAAAAGACAAACTGCAGCGAAAGGAAGTTAAAAAATAATAATACTATCAGCTCGCAGCAGCTTTACAACACACAGTTTTCCTTAAGTTTTTGGTGATTTTGTAATTCCTGGCTGCATATCGTTGGGCGTTCAAGATTTATTTTCAGCTTATCTTGCGTTCACATATTTCACTCAAAATGTGCTCACTGTCACCAGCAAATCTCAGAGAGGACGACCTTTCAGGAACTGAGTAGAGCTGGCTTGGCCCACTTTATTTTTAACAAGCCTCTTCAGTTAGTAGCTTTTTCTACATTAAAAATGGCAAGTAAAACCTCTTGAGGTCCAATGTTTTTGCAGGACCAGAACTGTTCAAAGCACTGCCACAACTATAAGTCAGTCATTTACATACCTTAAAACCAAACTTCCTAGGATAAATTAAAGGATCTGCCAGTAGAGCTGGTAAATTTACAATACAAACCAATGTTTCAAGACTTTCACTTTGAATTTTCTTGACACTAACACTAACTCTTTTGAAGACAAATGGGAGAACTTATTTACTTTTGTAGGGATTTGGCTTTAACACGGGGCAACCCTTTATGTGATCAAGCCTCATGCAAAAGGTAACCAATTGTTAAAGTATGGCAATCAGAAATAATTGATAATTATTAAAAATAATTATTAATTATAATAATAATGTGTAACTTAATTTACATTAAATCACCTCTTTGGGCACCATTCCCGGAAAGGGAAAAATGACGATCAATAAAATCAGTGTCAAAATAGCCTAAATTATCAATTTGGAACTCTGATCAATAATTATAACCAAAATTACCACACTGATGGTAAAGAGTGAAGGATTTTGAAGCTCTTGACACAGTAGCTGGCGATTTACTCACTTTTGCTCAACATTAAGCAGACAGCAAGCATGATTTCAAAAACATTTTTTCAAAAAGAAAGCAATGCTAAACAAAACACACAATATATCCTAACAACAGAAGCACAAAGAAGATGCGAGATTCAAAGATGGCCGCAGAGCGGGGAAAGGCCTTAGCTGACCATGTGGTTGGTCAGACAAAGGAACAAAGAAAATTTGGGAACTTTAAGTTCCCTCTCTGTGTGCTTCTGTTGAGAGCCAAATTATGAGTGTATGTATGATTCTAATACAATGCATCTATATAAGATGCCTTGGTTAGTAAAAGGATTTAGTTGCATGGAAGACCCTCTGTGTGTGACGCCTGAACAAACTAAGTCCAAACCAACTGATAACCTAATAACTTATGATCACGACAAGGACTCATTCAATAGCATTACATCAACACACGGTACACCAGATATGATAGAAGACAAAGTAAACAGTCTTGCCCAGCCTGTACTTATGTCCTAATGCTATGCCCAGATGTTACTTGACAATGGTAAAAGAGTCCATTTGTTCCAGAGAACAGAAGACATGCAGTCTTAGCCACCATTTCCAGTGGAGCTGGACTTTTGGGAGATGCCTTCACATACCAGTTAAAGTGGCACAAATAAACAGATCTTCTGTGCAGTCCCTTGAATCCCAACCCTTTTTATTGTATTGATTATTGAGAAATTCACCAGAGACTGTTGCTCCTTTAAGCAGAGTTTCAGGGCTTGGTTGTTGGAGCAGTTTAGCCTGCATGCTGCTTGTCCTGAGCATGTGTTGTTGCTGTTTTTGAAGTGAGAGTAAACGGACTTGACTCGACTCACAACCACAAAAAACAAAAAAACAAAGTGTGACATATCATCACCTTCCAAAGTCAACTTGATTTCAGCAATATATACTACATGACCAAAACTGGTGTTAAATGGTGTTAAATTACATGGTGGCCTCTCAGTTGGGTTTAGACACCCAAACTGCTTGGTTAGGTTGCTTTTGTCACATACGGGCGTAAATGCATAGTAAAGTACTTCATCTGACGTTATGTAACTAAGTAAAGCTGTAAGAACTTCTTTTTTTCACACTGGACACAGGCAGTGGTCTCCTGAGTGAAACACCTGTATTTGTCTGACCCATCCACCACCCCAACTTCTTCCCTTCATGGAATTTCATGCTCTCTATATGCAACCTGTTCTCATAACTTTTTATCACCTTCCAGAAATCCCTCATACGTGGCTGCTTGAACCTATAGGGGGGCTTGCCTTTCTGTTATCACTCACATAACACACATATTTGGCCTTGGATTGTAAATAATGATGGCTAGTGCTTTACTACAACAGAAATAAAGCTTCTAATGTTTTGGACGTCCATCGCCATGCTTCTTGGAATGTTATTGCCAGAGAAGAAGTCATATATCATCACTCAGTGGAAATGCTGTCATCTCACAATTGTGTTTTATCGACATCTGGAAAACATCCCTTAAGTTTTGCACAAACCTGTAATGGAAACCTACCTACTGTTAATGTGTTTGCAAGCAGTTTGTGTATTGACACAGTAGACAAAAAGCAACATTCACGTTTCCACCTGGTGATTCCACCAGTGTTTCCTGTCATGTAGCTCTGTATTTAACTGTGTATTAGTCACTATGAGCAACACCTTCCACATTAGTCATTTGATCCATTGTTCCTAGAAAAATATTGATTAGCGCAGCTTTAAGCCGTCAGACCCCCGGTGACTCCATCAAAATGCATGTTGTGCATCCAAACATTGTTTCAAGCCCACACAGTTTGTTTAAAATTCTGCTGGAGTTCCAAAAGTTTCCAAAGCTAACAGATATCTCTGGCTTTGGAAACTAAGTGGAAGTGTGTTTAAAGTAATGCAAATGGAAGTAGAATATTGCAATCAGTGTAAACACCATATATCTTAAATGGCTTCATATGGCGGATGCTGCTGTTTTTGCTTTTGAAGTTAATTAAAGGACACTCACTTGTTCAGCACATTGAGTTCCAGCTGCTAAAGAAAGCCAAAACCCAAATGTTGTGTACACGCAAATTCCCCAGAGGCCGCCCTCAAATCCTTGTCTCTCCCCCTCAGAAATCAATACAGGCATTTGTTCTCAGATGTCTTCATTGTGATATGTCTTTGCATGCTTAATGAACTTCCCCTGCTCACTGTCCAAGGCTGTATTGATCTTCAAAATGGCCAGCATTCAGCAGAGATCTCCGTTCTGTCTGGGCAGAGCCGAAGCAGAGAGCGCGATAGATCAAGCGGACAGACACAGCACATTATGCCTCTTTTTCTGAGCCGGACTGTTCCAGTCACTTTTCAGCCGCTGGCCATTTATCCACTGTCGTCTGCAGACAGCTGGTTAAGAGAGGTGAAAAGGGGAAGCGCAGTGAATCTTAATCTAATTAAATGCAGAGAGCCAACGGGAAAGTCTCTATCAGCCGAGTTTTGCTGCAGATCTCTCTGCTGATAGCAGTGAAAAATGAGCTCCAAGGTCAGCAGTCACACAGCCACGCCTTGATGTACTCTCCTCCACTTTCACCTCATTCACTACCGAACACACTTTGAACATCACACACTTAGACTGACACGAACAAGGCCTCACACAGTGGTTAAACAACAGTCAGCGAGTGCGAGTCTGAATAGTTCTTAGAATCAGCTTTACTGGCCAAGTTGACATAGATAGATGCAACCCAATCGACAGAAAAAAATCTTTGCATTGTGCAGTTTTTTTTTTAACATGTATGCTGTTTTACCAAAGGGACATGGCAACCAATGTGCACCATCACAATGGTTCGGATTACCTTATATATTACTCTTGTTACCAACAGTGTTGTTACCAGTCGCATGGGCATTAAAATTGAAACCAGTTCCATCTGTGTACTCAAGTGATGGTGCCCATGTGCAATGCATCCACCGCCATCCGGCTGTGTTCTGGTTGAACATGGAGAGTGGCTTTTGGTGTCTCAATCATACACTAAAAGCACTGACAGAGTGGACATATTTGGCAAACTCGGAGTAAGAATGGGTTAAACAGCAATTGGTTTGGTGTATAAAAAGCTGCTGGAAAAAGTGACAGGTTGCTAAAAGCACACCCACGTTGTTCTCTAGCTACACCCTTATTTATTGCCTAAAAAGCAGCAGGAAAATCTGTGGCAGATTGCAAAAAACCACCCAAGTTTGTTGCCTAAAAAGACGAAAAAAATGAGACAGGATGCTAGAAACCCATCCCCAGCAACAGGTCACTAAAACACATCCCGTGTTGTTTGTTGGTCTCCAGTTTTTCAGAGATCACCGCCGCCTTGATAGTATGAGTTTTCTGTCATGACTTCTGAAGAATGGAGACACCTGTTGAAGCTTTAATAAGCACACATTTAATATAAGTAAAAGTATGAGTATACAATTAAAATTACAACAAACACAAGTACAATAAACAAGTACAACATAAATGAAGATGAGTACAAAGACGAACTAAAACAAAGACTACAAATGAGGACAAGTACAAAAAAGACGAGCGCTGGGGTCAGCCCAGACAGAGACAAGACTAAACGCAGACTAACTGAGACAGAACATAGAAAGCTGGCTGACGCCGATCACATAGAAAGGCAGTGGTATATATACAATGCTGTGACATCGATGGTAGTTATCAATTACTAACATGTCAGGTACTAGACTTCTTTTTAGGAATGAGGTATGTATTTGTGTAGCTAAATTTACTGGCACTGGTCCAGCTCAGGTATCCATGGTCGAGCATAACTTATAGGCACTAAGACTTCACCATATATAGGTAGGTCTTCCTTTAGGTAGACATAGTCTTGAACTAACTACGAAGGATGCATAATCGTAAAAATACATACTAACACATCCCCTCCATCTCCTGATAACAAACTCGGCTCATATTCTAAATCACTTTAGAAATGTTGATATGACATCTAAAGTATACACATTTTAACTCAAACACTACAGTGCCAACATTTTCTGGGCTGATGAACAACCAGAGCAGCATTTCCCAGAGAAAAAATGTAATTGCTCTGCACACAGATGCAGACTTCAAAATAAAAACTCATTTACCTTAACATCCTGTATTGTCTGAGTTATATGCAATGGAAATAAATGGAGACATTTCAGCATTAGGCCTTAATGTGCTGCAGTATATATTGCACAAACTCTTTTTGTTACCATAATGATATTTACAGTTGTTGGTGTCTCATACTGCAGGCACTGTACTGAATTCTAAATATACAATGAAACCAAATGGGCCTCTCCAGACTCATTTATGATTGTACTATATAAAATGGCTTGCAATAAAATATCAAAGGATGGATTTCTATTTTTATTTTATTATGTTATTAATACTATGTCAAACTGGCCTCATAGCATTGTTCCTGAGAGCTTGGTTGGTGCAGGAAGTATGTCTTCTGCTGTATAAGCTCAGGCTGATGATTCTGTCGGCATTTGATCCCCACTTCAGGTCATGGGTTTGCAGATTGCAGATTGCAGACTCCAAAAATGTGTACAGGTGTAATGATATCACACTGAGACCCACTTAATATAGCAGAAAGATCTTTTTTTTTAAGACAACATTCCGATCCTGCTTGGTTCTTTGTTTGGTCAAATGTTTGAAAAGATGAAACCACATCTATATTTTTCTAGACTCTGATACACAAGTATAAGTGAAAATGTGTTTATTATCAATAAAAGAGGAGAGATATTTATTTGTTAAACTAACGGGTGTGTCTTCCCCCACTGGGGGTTTTATTCCTTTATTGGAGTATGCCCCTTTTCTCCTTTATTGGAATATAACCTTTTTCCTTTATTGGAATTTGATTTGTCTTTTAGGTTTCTTTTTTCTATGAATTGGAAATTACTTCTGTTCTCCCTTAACCTTAATTTAATACAACTTTGAACGTAGGTGATGCAGACTGAAAATGGATTTTAATATAAAGTATTTTTGATATAAAGATGAATTTGATAGAAATAATCTTGTTATTATATTTTGTACAATTAAGATATGTTTGATGTTTTGTACTCTGGCCTTGACATCACTGTTTTTCTTTCACTTTTTGTATTTATTTTCTATGTAATAAATTTAATTGTTGATTGTGAAATGTTTTACCACCATGACTGGTTCAGATGATTAATCAGACCTGCAACTATTGGTGTGTGTTATGTTTAAATATAGGTGTGGTTTCATCTTTTCAAACATCTGTCCTAAACTTGTGTGGCATGGAGTAAGTGTTACCTTTTTTCTTCATGTATGCTGTTTTTTGATAGCCTTGCACCTATGTGATGTGTGGATAACTACTGTCTTTCAAATAGAGATTTTAGTCAATACTAATGAAGCCTAGTGACTCCTAAACAATCTTCCAGGATCTCAGTGTCAAACATTTTAGTTAAAGTAAGATGTAAAGGGGAATTAATTAGAACACAGTACAGGACACACAAGAAAATGTTTTAAGATATATGTAATCATGAACAAATATCAAGGGCATAAATGTAAGATTATGTTCTGGACTCCATATAAATCAGAATTCCTTGACAAGGCAAGTTTAACACACTGACAAAATATATGAAACACTTATTTAAAAAGTATTTTCTTGTCATCTAACAACTATCAAACATAATCTGGTGCTAACTCTCTGAGGCCCAGTGTATTAGAGCTGTCTTTTAGATCTGTATAATTTTACATAACACACCTGTATTACTGTCAACCTCACATCTTTGTATGAAAAGTCTTTGGAGAGATAGAAATCAGGCACAGTGCCTGGTTTGTGAGTGTTATATTCCTAAAAGATAACCCCGCGTTCCAGTGGGAAAGAATACGTGATGATGGATTCCAGTGCCAAGTTAGATGTCAGTTCAGTCTGTCTTGAACCTTTCCAATGTGCATAGAGTTCCTTAATAGCTACTGAAGATTCTGATTTTCTCTAGAAGGTTGATAAAATTTGAATATTAATGTGATAGGCATAAGTTCAGTTGGGAGATTCCAATTTGTAAAACTGACATGGATTCTGGAAACCACTTAATGCATTCTCTGCCATAAAGTAATATCCAATTAGACCGCTAAAGCAAGTGAGGTATATCAAGCGAAAGCTGTCTGAAGACATTGTCACAACTAGCCTTAGCTAAAACTTAAACACTATTTACTTCCCTTACTGTGAATAAACGGCATGTTGGTTATTCAGTTTGTTTATTCCACATAATAAATTGAGAATGGTTAAATCCACTTATGATAGACAAACTCAGCAAAACTCCTGCAAAGAGTAACTACCGTTGCAAAATAGTGATAAGCACCCTCTCAACTTTTGACACTTTTGGAATTCCAGGCCCTTCTCAAATATGGCTGCTTGGTCAGTGACTATCCTTTAAGCACCTCTATTTGATATACCAGGCTTTCGACCAACTCCAGTGCAAATCCATTGGCAGCAATTATGTAGTATAAAGAAAGTCCAAGTTATCCTGGAGGTAGGTATGGTGGATTGGTCAAACACACATAAGACTTTCACCTAGGAGACCCCTGTTTGTGTTATGTGTGAATTGTTTTGTTTTTTTTAACTACATTATGTAGTTATTCATACATGTCACATGAAATATTCCATGTCACATTTGTTGTTAACTTACTGAGGCTACTAAACTTTTAATCCAAACCATGCCCTTTTTTTTAGTACCTAACAAAGTAGTTATGATGCCTAACAACCTGTTCTCATTCCAAAGATGTACAAGTGTGATGCCAGAAGCCACCTTTTGCATCCACATGCAAAACGAATGGAGGCGTCAGATAATAACGTAGTCAAATGAACCGGTGGTGCTGTTATCATACACAGGCAGACAGCACGCACATCCACATGCAAGGCTGCTTGTAACCACGTCATATAAGTAGCACAAGTGCGTTTATAGTACAGGTGGATGGGGAGGTAGATGGGTCCCACAAACAGCTGACTTTCGTGTGGGATTGTGTTCCTGTGTAGATGTGTGTGAGAGGCCGTCTCTGAGACTCCAGTACTGACGCTGGAGGGGTACTGAGAGTGTCATAGTTTGAAGCTCAGGGCAACTGACCTTGGTGCTGTATTTGAGAAATTGGGAGTGACATATCACTCAGAACTCTGCAATTTAGTATGGTCAAGTAACCTTTGAAAGGCAGGCCTATTTATCTATCAATCTATTTATCTAACTGACAAGCAGAGGTATAGTTATAATCTAACATTCTATACTGTTAATTGAGTTAAAATGGACAAGAAAGCTGAAAGAACACATTTTTTGGGTAGATACTGCATTTTTGCTTGCACTTTGCAAAGACTAAAGGCAGAATTGGTTTTCACACACCTTTTGAAGCACCTTGACGCAATTTAGACAAATCCTTAGTGATGTTACTTGGGGTCATTGGGTCTTGTAACATCAGACACCCTCGCCCCAGCTTGTGTCTAATTAGCTGTGGTCTAGGGATCACCTTACTTGATCAACAGCTATCTCGATACCTTGTCTGAGGCATCAAACATCTTCCTAATCGCTTTTGCTTTGCAAACCTGTAATACCAAGGAGCTTGCGTGCCCTGCGAAGCCTGAACTTGAAGGTCCTCCATGACACTCGCCTACCAGTCCCCCATACTTGGCCCTCTTCCACTTGAGTTCGGTATCCATGTCTTTTAGGTGTTATATAGGTGCTGTGACAATGAGTTTTGGTGGAGTTAAATAATCAGCTAAATGTTCCACTTTTCTGTATGCTGCCCAGCTTGTAGAGAGCACAATAACGACACAGCAGCCAAAAGTTTCATTTTGGCTTCTCTTCAAGTTACTCAACGCATTAGTGTTAATTACCTACAGCTGTCTGCCGCCTGGGATGTCTGTTGTTTCATCTGGTGAAAGTTGCTGCTTAGTGCTGGCTAATGAAATGAGAAGCCTATCGCCTGAATGTTTATCACATTACTCAAAAAAGAGGAAGGAGAGAGAAAAAGTTTGATAAGAGATTCATTTATGTGACAGCTTAGCAAATCCGGGCATTTTTTCCAGATGCAAGTATAACAAGCTCTGGGCAAAGGACTTGAATCACATGACTTAGGCTCACAACAAATCTAATTACAGACTTGTCTTAAAATTTGAGGAAAAAAAGACTTGCACCCCAACTTGTCTTAAACATCTATCATTTGTGACTTCAGTTTAATGTGAGACTTGGAATGACTTGATGACCAAAGCCCAAGATTCTAAATGTTAAAAAATGTACAGAGAATCTGCTCTTTACACAATAAATATTATTGAATTAATTAGACAGCAGCCAGTTATTAACAGATGAGGTAAATGTATGTTTGTCAGTGAAGATAAGCAGACAGACTTGGACAAACTTGGAACTTGACTTGGATCTTGCTGGTCTAGATGTGGGACTTGACTTTGGACTTCACTTAGAACTTGTTGGTCTAAAATTTGGACTTGGCTTTGGACTTGTTTGGGACTTGTTGAACTACGTTTGGGGCTATACTTGGGACTTCTTGGTTAAAACTTGAGGCATGACTTGGGAGTTTTTGGTGGGGACTTGGGACTTGGTGGTCTTGACCTTGGTCTTGAATTAGCACTTGTACTGACTTTGGACTAATAGCCAAAACATGAGACTGAACTTTGCAACGTTGCAAAACAAGTATTTTATTCTACATGTGTCTGCTGGAACCACACCCTAGTAACAGCTTTTTCATATTTGTGAGAACCCAGTTCTAAGAGCCCCCCCCCCCCTTCTTTCACTTGCACTGTATTAATGAGGAACAACTGCAGTTCCTTTTTGACCTCCTATTTCAGAGAAGGCATTCTCCAAGCACAAGAAGAACCACGAGTGACGAAAGTTTTGGATGATTATTATCATTAGTTGTAGTGGTATGTTGCTTGGTCGAACACAGCCAATGCAGAATCGGCAACCACCATTTTTAAATTCTGTTAGCTGTGAAAACAACAGTCACACAAAACTGTTTAACTAAGAAAAGGGAAGAAAATGTAGACAACAAACTTGCAGCGAAGTCCAGGCTTTCTGAGCATATATGTGACGACTAAAATACGACGGGATTTTGTCTCATCGAGGCAAAAGTGACACTGTTTAACCAACCACTGACAGTATCTCACTTCAACGATCCTACTGGAAGTGTGATTGCAAACCGTAAAAAAGCCCTTGAAGGTATATAGTTTTTAGGGGAGCTCTGAGTGGGTAGTTCCCATCAGATTTATATTTTTGTGTTCAGGATTCATGGGACGTTGGTGCGATCTAGGGAACCAATCCGCATTTATTTATACATAGTTTTGATCAGAATCACTGTAAATAAGGATGTGTCTTCAATGGAAGGTGTTACACAATGGACAATGGAAGTAAACGGTAGTAGCCAAATCTGTGACATCCTGGTAGTTAAGTTTTAGTCAATATACCCTATATTTTCAAGTTTGGTGTTTCCTTGTGTTTTATTTTGATACTCACGTGTTGTCTCATTTCTTTACTTTTTGCCTCTCCTCTTATGTGTTCATTACAAAAGTGTGGATACCAACAAAGTTTTGTTCTATTAGTACACATATTTTGTGTTACCCAAAAAGGAAGCATGGGCCAACTATTAAATAGACCACTGAAAACCCTTTTTTTCCTGATTATTTCTCACTTGACTTTTCCATCTTTTCTCTCCAACCTGTAGAATGCGACATGCCAGCTGATGTCTTCACGGTTCACACTTCAGGTCAAGAAAAACCTGTTAATTTTTGGCTTCTGTGCCAATTTAGTTTTGGTAGAAATTCTCTGAACAATTCAAAATTAGGTGAGAGGACCAGAAAAGAACTGGTTCTATGTTGGTGGGAAAGGAATAACAAAGTCCCCAGAACTGTATGGTCCAAAAATGTCTACTAATGGTTTGAAGAGACAATTAACAGAAAAAAGGACCAACCAACATGACAGGTCCTATAGTCCTTTTTTAAAGAGTTTCTTACATGCCATTCATTATGGAGGAGCCAGTACCATAAATCAAGGTCCTAATGTGCCAAGGAAAGTTTCCCAGCATGCCAGCCTGCCATGTCCCTATTACACCCCCATGTTATGGGTGTGTTTCAGGAATAAATTGGCTGTCCCTCCAGCAGACTGACAGGTATCTCTTTCCTCAGTGACATGGCCCAATAACTCCCATCAGTCTACTGCAAGGCAGCTCTGCCAGCTTTTAAATTGCTCTGGCTTCTGTCCTGAGTGTTTGGTGTAGGAGGACTATCGGCTTGAGAAACACCCGGGGAAACAGGAAGTTACACTGGAATGGAGTGTAGAATATGACTATGTTTGTATTGAAGAGGGTCATTACTGTGAGACTGTGTTTCCTTTTCTCTGAACCGCCTGTGCCTGTTATCTGTTTGAGAGCTCGGAAAAGCAATTAATGATTGACTCCCAGGATGCGGATTTAGGGGGACCAAGCAAATTGATTATGTGCATAATGTAATGTAATGTAGCTTAAATGATGACTGTCTGGAGACTGCAAGGACAGAGTGGAAGCTGTCATCTGGAAGGCAACAGAAGCCCAGCAGAAGGTAGCTCAAGAGTTTGTAATTAACTTTCTGTTGGTTCAGAAACAGTGACACAAATGAGCACGGAACCTTGTGATTGGCGATTTAAGCGGTTAACCAACGGAGTCACACATGAGCTGATTTCCATATACATTTACTGCTGAAGTTCATTTCACGCTGGCTTGCTAACTGTGTTTGTTAATCCAACAGCATATTTTTCAAAGACGATTTCTAACACTGTCATTACTATGAATGGGTGTCCAAATGAAAAAGAAGACTTCTGATCACAGTTAAACAGGACAGTATTAGTCTCATCCAAAATGTTATTGATCAACATGTTCTCATCTCCGCTCTGTCAGTGATCTTCTGCATCTACCTATGACATTTTAAGTATCCTTCTGCCCCAGCTGTTTATGCTCCAGGATGCCGGTACGATGACGTCAACAAACGCACATGGTGGGATGATGCAGCATGTCCTTATGTTTACACAACAGCGCAGACGGTCAAATTATTGGGATTAGGAAAAAATGTACAGATGGTTAGGTTTAGGCAAAAGAGGCACATGATAAGGCGTAGAAAAAAAACACACACATCCAACATAGAGGCAAACTCTGGACTCCTGCACAAAAGTCAGTCATTTGTGGGACCCATCCGCCTGCCCTATAAGTCTTTACTAAACAAGGAGCATGCATAAAACCATTATTCTCAAAATGAGAAGAGATGATTCATGGCAGATTTTGCTATCAGCTAATTCATATCTGTAGCCCCTGTATGTCCATGTAGTCCCTATATGTGGATATAGTGAAAGTTTACATAAATATGACAGAAAGTTCTTTTGAAAAAATGCATCTTTAATAAGATAGCACCTAGCTTGAAGCCCTTATTTTCTTTCAGAGAAGATGCTGAATTGTGTTTCAGAATTATCTTAAAGTTACTCATAATTTAATGCAGTGGTAAAGGAGTTTTATCACTGCTGTAGGTTTTGTTTGTTCATACATTGAATTCAAGGGCAGGTGTTGCCAGAGCAGTTTGTCACTGGGGTCGTACTGTGAATCAGACCTTTGCTATCAGTTTATCTCCTGCCTCAGTGCTGGGGAGACCAGCAGAGCGACTGTCTGACTGAACAAAGACATCTCTCTCCTCCATATTTGGAATTAGTGCTCCATCATTCTGCTGTGGTTTAAAGTCCAGCAGCAGCAGCCTCCCACTGGCCTGACAGTTTCTATTAGAATAAAATAATCAGAGTAGCGCAGCTTAAAGTGATACAAAATCACTCGTGTTTTTCAGTGATCTCCACTGAATGGTTACCGTGGAAACACGGGAAAGACCTGTTCATCCAAGGTCACGTCATTTAAAAACCATCCAGTTGTATGCATCTCTTGAGTTTAAGTGTGTGCATTCTTATGAATGCAGCTTGATGATGCTAATCACTGGCACAGCGCACTCACCGAGAGCAATCACGTTGTGTGATCGGCGTGATCTCATTCAATCTGCATCACACTCAGTGTGCAGAGATAGAGCTTCTCTGCTTGATTCCACTTCTGTCTTCCACCATCTCATCTCCTCTCTGCTCCTGGGGGAGGAGGTCTCTGAGGAAATATCAGTTTGTGCAAGAGGCCATGTTTTCAGTCCTCTATGATACAAAATGTGTCTGATATCATGTCCATCAGCTGTCAACTGCTTGGTGTCAGTTTGATGAAATGAATTGATAGGACATTTAAAAAAAAAAACAACCCAAAACCCAGGCATGCTTTTCCTACTTTCCTTTTCAGTATAGATGCACATTCCAGTTGCCATAATAAAATGTTGGCATGGTACATTTCTGTAAACCCCTAAAAGTCAACATTTGTACATTTTATATGTATCATATTAACCATTTTAACTGCTTGTTTTTTAGTCAGTCATTATACATTTTCTGCACATGGTGTTTTTTAGCAATACATAGCTGCTTTTCCAGCTGGTATTGTGCCACAAAAAACATATTCCTGTCTATATCCAAGTAATTTTTGTGCTTCAACCTTACCCCAGCTATCAGGGAACATTCCCACAACATTGGCTCATGTTACCCACAAGGTGTAATAATGTCTTTAACAAAACATTTTAATCTATTGTTTAAAGAACCCTTAAAAGATGTTTGTCATATCAGTAATGTTCCTGTGAGGTCAAATACTAAGTAATACATAACATTATAACTTCAGCATTCTGAGGATGTTTTGGCGATGTCGAGAGCTGACAGATTATACAGTGTTGTTTTATAAATTGTTCACACAATGTTATAGAGAACAAAGAAAGAACATTTTCAAAGCAACTTTCAGAACATGTTTTCAGGATGTTATAAAGGCCTGAGAATACGGAAAATGTTTTCTGAAATGTTCCTTTAATGTGATTTTTATTTATTTTTTGAAATTTTGATATTTATGGAGAATGTTACCTAAACTTTAAGAAGTACATTACTAAAACATTGCATTGTACTAATGGTAGGAAATGTCACCAAATGTCGAAACGTGACAAATTCAACCCTCACAATGTGTAAGACTAAACACATCGTCATTATTCAAACAGCACCGATGTGGCAGCAGATGTCTCATAATGATTGGTGCTAAATTAAACTGATTACATCAATTAAACTTTCAGTATCAGACTCAGCATCAGCTGAGAGTGACAGAGTTGCTGTTTGTCCTCTAACAGCTCCTCAAGCGTTCAAATTACACCAAAGGTGTCGAGGGACAGCCTTGAATTAACAACATGATTTCAGGATACCAGTTTTGACTCAGAACAAGAGGAACAGGTCAGGAACACGTTGATTGAAGCCATGTGGGGAAAAAAATGGCTGCTTCTCTTTCATCTGCATAATGGAGTTAACCATCTTTTAACCTCTTTGCATTTTTAATTAATAGAATAAATCATAGTGAGCAATTTATATGAGGCCTGTCTCGTCAGAGGATTTATACAACAAGATATAATGCATTTTTTTAATAACTAACTGATTTTTATTCATGACGTATTTTTGCTGTATGATGGTAACAAAAAATGCTTTGGCTGTGCTTGAAGTGGAAGCCACAGAAACTCTACATGTTATATTATTGCCTGTAAAGATGCCAAGGGTAAAATGAATATTACCACCATGAACCTAACATACCTCCTCAATATGTTTTTTTTCAACAGCATTTATGGTGTAGACATAAAAAGTATCATAAGAGTCATCTCATATAAGAGTCCTAATTGAACTGGTCAATCCAATGAATACTGAAAAAAACTGGAACAGAACACTTATGTTTTTGCTTTTTCACAAATTTGTTCAAATCTTTGTAAGTAGGCAGGTTTCGATTAACCCTCAAATTGTGCAAACTGAAACTATGAATAAAAAATACGTCTAATAGAAATGTCATTTTCGAAATAACTCCCTTGTGTCACATAAACAGTTTTTATGCTCGCATGAGGTGGTATTTCAGGTAATTTAAAGAAAGCCATGTTTTGCAAAACTGCAGTAAAAACCCTTTTTTTTGGCTTTTATAGCTCACATTATGCTATGGCTATGTGCTTGTCAGTAGGTACCGGCTCCTTCAGGCATGAATCAGCAGGTGCTATAAGAGCTGTTATTGCATTGCAGAACACACAAGTTGAGTGGATCATCTGGAAGTTTTGAATCCAAAATTCCTCTGTAAAATCAAACAGCATAATTTCTACACAGGTGTGCATTGGGATGGTCACAATGAAAGGACATTCTGAAATGTGCAGTTTGATCACACAACACAGTGCAACAGATTTCGCAAGTTTTGAAAGACTGCAGAAATATCCATCAATGGTGTTGCCCTTGAACTGAATGTGCTTTTCACTATCATAACATGTCTTCCCTGAATTTGGCAGTACATCCAACCATCCTCACAACTGCACAAATCGGTTAGGATGAGGAGCTGTTGTCAGGTCAAGACCCTTGTAAGGATAATGATTATTTAGATGAGCTTCCCTGAGATGGTTTCTGATGGTTTTTGCAGAATTTCTTCAGTAGTATTGCTGCTTTTTCATGCCCCTTGGAAATATTGTACTTCCCAGTTCTACAGCTGTTATTACGACAAACACACAATCAAGTGCCCTGGAAAAAAAAACGGCAACAAAGATGGACCATAGAAGTGAAAAGGTTGTTTTTTCATTCAAACGTCACAATACCACACTCGTAAATAGGGTATATATGATTTCCAAGGAGCACATGAAGGCAGCATATGAAACAATTGTTGCATCCATTGTTTGGTGGCTGTTCTCAGAGGTCAGGTTACAGGTCAAGATGTTGGATGTTGAGGTTCTGAGCTGGTGTGTCTACATGTGGTTTGTGGCTGTGAGGCCGGTTGGATGTACTTTTAAATGAACACAAACGACTTTGGAGATGGCTAATGGTAGTGAAATCAACAGCTCTGTTGGACACTCCTGCAGTCAGCATGCCAGTGGTAAGCTCCCTAAAAACTTGTCACATCTGTAGTATTGTGCTATGATCAAACTGCACATTTAACGTCTGGATCTTGTGCAGCACTCCAGTTCATCCAGAAGGTGTTGGATGGGGTTGAGGTCAGAGCTTTGAAATCTGTGGAGTCCTTCCACACCAAACAAACTGGGAAACCCATTTCGTATGGAGCTTGCTTTGTGTCATGTTTATAAAAGGAAAGAGACTAAAACAAACTACTGAAACTAAGTTCGAAAAGTTGTCTAAAATATTACTGCATGCTGTAGCATTAATATTTTCTGTAATATACCTAAGTGACCCAAACTAAGAGGTAAAAAATTAGAGGGTTGTCCACCACTTTTGGCCCACAGTGTGTTTATGGCCATAAAATCACCAGTAGGGGGTGCTGCCATATCATAACCAAATGCTATAAAGAAGCGCTGCGATGGGTAGACAAATCGGAGGTTATAACCAGAAATGACTGAATATAAAAAACAAAATTCCCAAAAGATTCGATTTATAGATATTAATATGGCCACAATGCTGAAATAAATTATTCGAATGAGTTGATTTTTGTGAATTTCCATGATTAAGCCAGCAGTATCAGCACTGCACTGTACTGAGAATCTGAGTGGATAAATACTGTGGTAGATAAATACTGTGGAGCTTAAATGTTGTATACTGCAGAGAGAACAATGATGGAATGGGGGTTATGCAAACAAGTGCGTGCAGGCGCAGCGGGAACACTTAATTCCTTCCCTTTAAGACATCTCCATTCACACTCCAGCAGCTTAATGCATTTCTCCACAGAGATGGAAAGAAGTAAATTAAACATCTGTCACTCTGTTCAAATGCTGGAGTATCATTGGAGATGTCTTAAAGGGAAGGAATTAAGTGTTCCCGCTGCGCCTGCACGCACTTGTTTGCATAACCCCCATTCCATCATTGTTCTCTCTGCAGTATACAACATTTAAGCTCCACAGTATTTTTGATTCGTCGAGTTGCATTCCATTTGTGCTGATATAGGAGTACAACATCACTGTTAACTTTTAACTCTGCATATATCACTCTGCTTCACAGCTGTTCAAAATCTCTTGATTAGTGTAAAAGTGAAATATGGGATATGTTTATAGTGTAAGCATAGGTTCAAACTGCTAGTTTGAAAGGAGGGGAATTTTTTTTTTTAAGGGTGTTATGAGAAAGCCCAGAACGTGTTTGGACTGATTTATTCCTTCACACACCCTCGGTAGTTATCTAATGTTACCGTTGTTTGTATCAATGTTGAAATAAAGATGAATATTGTCTGACTGACAATATTATTAGTAACTCTGCACTAGAGTTACTAAAGCCTCGACCTGCAGCCCAGGAGGGGGGACAGCTGTGATGGGCAGGTTTTGGTAAACCGCCGTTCACTAGGAGTAAACCAGCTGTCACAGGGACACACTTGTCTGACACCAACTGCAGCCTGAGCGACACCGACATACACACACACACACACACACACACACACACACAAACACTGTCTGATATGGGACTTGAGGTGACGAAGATCACGGCAGTGAGTGGACACACGTTGGAGAGATGAATTGTCTGATCAAACTAACTCATCTAAATCACGCAGGCTGCCAAAGTGTGTGTTAACAGATTCTGATTTCACTAAAAACACAGAGATAAATGTTCATGATACTAATCAGCTGCTCTGTGCAGAACATTAAGACCGAGCTAACACAGATTAGCAAGCAGCCTGCAGAAATTTTTTTTATGTGTTGCTAGGTAACAGCTGTCACCTCCAGCGTTTGAGGAACTATTTGTGTTGGCGTAGCCAAAAAAATCATTAATTAAACAAAGAAATCACAATCTGTTGTAGCTTGTTACTGTTAAATAATAAAAGACGCTTGTAGAACTGTTGTATAAAAGTAATATCACACTCTGTATATCATCACGGCTGGGATTATCTTCAGCGACCTACGACCGAATCACAGCCATGATGATATACAAGTACATCACTCCGTCTCGTGTAATATTGCTTAATTACTTTGTTTTCTTTATGGAATTGAAGTTTTGACTTTAAAATTTAAAAGTTAATAAATTTAATTTTAAATTAAGTATTAAGTTTATGTTGGTTCATAAAGCACTTTATGAACTCTAGTGCAGAGTTACTAATAAACAGACAATAGAACACTATTAAAAACACTATATACCAAACCAAACCAAGCCAATCCAAACTACTATTTGCTTTGTAAAGTAACGGGGTCCTGAACAGAGAATAAAGTCACCATAACAAACCACAGAGAGGCTCCCTCTGTTTGTGTTGTAATCTGAGCTTCTCTGGTGTTTGCTGTGGTAAGCGGGTCTGGCCGCGCATGCATGTTTGTGCATGTGTATATCCCTCCTCTGAGCACTTCCATCTTTACTACCATCAGCACACTGTTCACATGATGGCAGCCTTTCAAACTGTGTTGGCTATGCATGCATTATTAGAATTTTGGTGCATTGCATTTTGTAGGAAAATGTATGAACAGTGTGTGAGAACAGCCCAAACATATAGAACAAAGCCTGATGTCTGCATGTGAACATCCACAAAACGTAAAATTCTAACATCAGTAGACATTTCACTTATCGCCACCTGATTTTCATTCCAGCCAAAATTTAATAATTGCCTGACGTAAGAGTCCAGTGGTTTTCTGACATATTGATGTCTGGTGCTAGTTGGGTTATAATGTTACCGTGTAGCTGTTGCCATGTGATGTCACTTGTGATTGGCTGAACCTCTGTTCCTTTACCTTGTGAAGTGAATAAAAAATGCTGTATTCCTGCAGAGTGAAATGGCCTTTTATGTTTTTTTTTTTCTTACAGTCATATGTCTTTAAAGAACATGCAAATTCCTAACCATAAAATGTGATGAGGGGATGAAACGTGTATAAACATAAATACTTACAAAGCATGCATATTTAATGGACTCTTCAGTATTCAATTAGACTAAAAGGAAATGTGAAAAATGAAAACAAAAAAATTTAATGGGGTATAAAAAATGTAAATGCATTCATGTGAAATGTAGGATTAAAAAAGAGAAATAAACATGCTGGCATCTATCAGCAACGCTTTGAATAACAATAATTAATATGACTGCAAAAACAGTGAGATTAAACTCAGGCTGTAGTAAAAACCACAGGAGGGGGAATTTGAAGTGTGCCCAGCTAGGCGTGACAACTTTTGACTTTTGATGTCACCGGAGCCCTCGTTAACGCGAGCAGCATATGTTAACAGCTCCATGCTCGTTGCGTCCGGCCAAGCCTCTGTTCTCCGAGGGGCGGCCGAGATAATCCCGAAATAATCTGCTGGGCTCTGCTCCGGCTGCGGCTCAGCCTCCCTGTATCCCCCAAACAGCCAGCACTAAGCAGCTTCCCTCCTTTAAAAGCCAGGCCTGGATCTCAGGCTGGAGCAGGTGTGAGCGGTGGATCACAGCCAGAATGGATAAGACTCATTCAGTTCACACGGCCGATTTAGGATCACCGGTTTATGAAATGTTTATATTCAATGTAAAAGCAAAAAAGAGCATTTGATGAGTGACAGCTGTGACAGCATTCAAATGTCATCTAACCATAAATAGAGGAATCTGTCTGTCTGTGTGTCCTTATCATAGCATATGTCATGTACTGTTCATCCACTCTACTTCACTTTTGGTGGGCATATTGGTACACAAAGGATGTGTAGTGTTGAATTTGGTGCACACAGCACGTTCATTATTAATAATGAGATGAGTTGCTGAGTGTATTTAACTGGTGTTTCTTACCACCAGTAATTGCTTTCTTTGGCATGCTTTTCTTTACCATAGCAACTAATAAAATTATAGCTGGCAAAAAACCTCCACTAATGAAATCCATGCTCTTCTTTGAAGCTGCAAGTGGTACTCACTGAGTTGAGCATGTCTTCAAAATTTGCACTAATAATGTTAACACCAGCAAAATATCTCCACTAATTAAATCCATGATCTACTTAATAACTGCGGTAGTCATATTAAATGGGCTGCACTTGCACCTTTGTACACATTCCACTTCACACACATCGAAACACGGCTGACCAAGGCTATCATACAAGGTGCTACCTGCTACTCAGTAACCATTTCCACACACTCACACACTGATGGAACAGCCATCATAAGCAATTTGGGGCACGGTACCTTGCAAAGCAAACTTAGACATACTGACTGGAGGAGCCAGGGATTGGAGACCACAAATTTTCCAATTAGTGGTCTACCTCCTGAGCCACAGCTGCCCTCATTCTCAGTTCGAACAGTCACATATTGGCATATCTACATATTGGACTCTAGGTATCCTTTTGCATCTGCTCTTTAAATTCCCGGATACTGCTACTGGGATGTCAACACAAGCACATGGTGGGATTATGCAGCATGTGGTTATGTTTAGGCAACAACAGCACATGGCAACCGATGCCGAGATGTCAACAATTGCACATGCTGGGACGAATTGTTAGTATTACTGGAATGAGGCACATGGTAAGGTATAGAAAAAAACATCTAATTTAGACAGGAGGCAAAAACTGGACTCCAGCATGAAGGTCCAGGGTTTGTAGGACTCATCAACCGCCCCTTCCGCTCACCCCGTAGGCGCCCTCGTAATACTGATATCACGTCATTACTGGCCGTGCTTCACCCTGTCACTTTGATGCGGAAGCAGACAGGTTACATCCAGTGATGCTCTCAAGTCAGGTCACCTGTGTGCGAATCATGCAGACATGGCAGGTGCCATCCAGCAATCTGGCAGAGTGTGAGGATACGGTGACTGGTTCTATCCTGCCACATTCTCAGCTGATGCCATCCAGCAGCATTTCATGCGCACACAAAAGCTGACTTTTGGCATTGTGATCTCACACCAAAAGCAATGTCACAGCAGCGCTATTTTCCCGAGTTTGAAATGATAACAGGCTAGATGGCCGTGTTGTTAGACCAGTGTAAAAATTGCCAAATAAAATAAGTAAATCAAATTAAAATAGAGAGACAGGAAATTTGTTCAATCATTGAGATTTTTTACTCATGTGGATGATTTTTTAAACAGTTTTTGTGTGCAGTAATAAAAGATGAAGGTATGTTGGCCTGGACTGACAATGGATTGTGATTGTGTAAAAATGACAGTAAACTGTGAAAAGCAGGGAAAATTGCATGTATTTCAGCTCTTTCCCACAACTGTTGGAGCATCATGCTGTTGCCTGTGTGAGCGCTCTTTCACAGTTTGAATCAGTTCAGAGTTGATTGCACTTAGCGTTTGGGTGAACTTATCCTAAGATCTATTCTGATTGGCTCCCTCTTTTTAAAATATACATAAAAACAACGTTTTTACTTCCAGGGTCTGTCTTTATTACAGTTTTTCTGTCCAGGGCACTTGACTGCGCGTTTGTCGTAATTAAAGCTGCAGAACTGGGAGGTACAATATTTTCCAGGGGCATGCAAAGGCAGCAATACACCTGAAGAAATTTTGCACAAACCATCAGAAACCATCTCAGGGAAGCTCATTTGAATAATCATTGTCCTCACAAGGGTCTTGACCTGACAACAGTTCCTCATCCTTACGGACTTGTGCAGTTGTGAGGACGACTGGATGTACTGCTGATCATGTTGGGATTGTGAAGATCTCTCCATCTAACTGCTTGTGTCTCTTGCCTCACTGGACTTCTTTTTGCAAAGCTTCAGTTTATTTGGCAAGAAAATTTGTAATAAACCTGAACAATACTCTACTGAGGTACCTTTTCTTGGAATGGGCTCAAAGAATCCCTCAGTCTACACAGTGTGAGACTTTCTACAGTCTAACACTGTCATTTTAAAATCCCAGTTTACTGAGGCGTGTCAAAAATGCCATTGTCCCCGTCTGTTTTCTTTCTTGTGTCTTATTCTCAGTCATTTTGTCACTCCTCTCCAGGCAATTTAAAACATGTCACTGCTGGGAGGCTTATAAAACTATCAATACATTGTCTAGTTCAGCCTTCTAGAAATAAATGAACAGTCAGGGGAGGGGATATGCTGTTCACATTATCTAAGAAGGCAAACATGTAGGAATTTTGGCAGTGTTTCATCTTGTTATTCATCTTGACCGACAAAAATGCAGGTCATGAAATAATGACTTTCAAGATGACAGTCTTGAAAATGACTGTTGGAGAGCGAATAAGACAAATCTAAAGCCGTCACCTGCTGCAGTGTTCATTACACCTCACAGTAAGAAAGACAGAGAAGCCAAACCACAGATTGCTCATTTTGCTTCATACTTACTATTACTGCGACTGAAACGGTAAAGGAACTATAATACATGTGAAGTGGTATGAACCCTTGGTGGTCTGAAAATCTCTGACAACCATTAGATTTTGGTCTTAAATTCAGTGTGAAAGGGGTTTAACATTTACATTTTAGAAGACATTCTGTTCTCATACATTCTCAAAGAAATGACATATCAAGCTGATCCATCCAGTCCTTAGCATAATTGGAAATGGGGGACGTTATCACCTACTACCCATAACACTCACTTTTTTAAGCTTTAAATTCTTTGTTTAGACGCTTTTATGTCTTGTTTAATAATTCATTTTGTCAGTTTTAATATCCCAAAAGCTTTTTCGTCTGTCCCTAAAATGAGTAACTCAGCAATTAAACAACAAATTCTTGTTTCCAACTTGTCAGATACCAACTCTTGGTCAGCTGCCCTACACATTAAACTATGACACTCTAGGTACCCCAATAGCATCACTTTTGGATGCTCAGGGACAGCATGATAATGTTCCCTTGTTACATGTGATATTACTCACGATATACTTATGCAATATTTACGAAATGTTGATTAAACACAATTATAAGACAACTGTGTTTCCTTTGAGTGATGTTATGCGACTTGTCCTCAGGCGATAACATTCCAAGAAGCATGGTGTTGGATGTTGAAACATTAGCTGGTTTATTGCAGCCACTGCACTATCTGTCATTATTTCCAATCAAAGGCAACGTAGGTATAATGAAAAGGCAAGACCCCTATATGTTGGAGTGGCCACGTATGAGGGATTTCTGGAAGGTGATAGTTCACGATTACACAGAGAAATTGTGAATTCAGAACTTTCAGATGCTCCGCTCATGCAGTAACTCTTGTAGCACCTGTTGCATCATGCTCGAGGGAGCCAGCTTCTACCGACCATAGCATCATGTGACCTAGAAAAGGCATAAAAGTGTTTCCATTGCAGTTTTGTGAAATATGGCTTTTTTGGATTGCGTAAAATACCACCTGTAAAACAAGTAAAGTAAAACAAATGGGGGTTCTAAGAGAAAGGTCAGGTCACTGAAAGTGTTACTTCTCCTCCTCTGAAGACAATAACCACTCGGGCAAAATTCATGGCAGACTGATCTGAGATTTTGTGGGACAGACCAAACACCATCATTGGCTGTAGAGAGTCATTAATGAAGGAGCAAAGTGAGGTGCAAATGGATGCATGAAGTGAATGCCCTCTGAAGAGCTGTTTTGGACAACACTACAGTGGAAGAAAGCCCTCTGGCTTCGAAGAGCTCCAGCATACTTACAAAAGCACTCGTGCCAGTGGTTCAGGGCCAAACTCATCAGATGAGTGGGCATCTTGTGGAGCAAAGGGCTTCTTGGAGTGGCACAGTTAAATGATAATAGTCCTTAAGAAAGTCAAGGACTGGAGGAAAAGCAGGACTAACACATCATCTGCAGGTCTGTTATTCATTGTGGAAACATTTTTAGACATAGAATCTGTAACAATTCTGGCTTTACCTTCCTGTTAAAGTTTAAACCTTCTGGTCTAGATAAGCGATTTAAGTCATGGGCACATAATGGCGTAACAGCTTACTGCACTATGATACCTTGAATCTTTTAATCACTTTTCACATGCCCATAATCTCAGGGAAAAAAATATCTTTTTTAGATATCTCCAGGTCAGAGACTATTTAATGAAAGAAATCAAACAATCAGAGGACAGTGAACCCAACTTAATTTACTGATGTAAATAAGACTAAAGACAACAAACATCTTGTATCATGTATGTATAATAGAGTATAAAACTCATAACATGATTCCAATGTCCAAATCAAGCAAAAATGGGAAAGGGAAATGGGCCTGGAGATATCTGAGGACGACTGGAATGATATTTGTGAGACCACCAACTCAAGATCCAGGCGACAGTTCTGCTGGGAAAGCATAATACGATATTTTGTGACCCAAAAATGTAAAATTATACAACAGAGTTCTCAGGGGCAGAATGAATGTTGGAGGCTGTGTGGTAGACCAATGGCAGATCACTTTCACATTTTTTCGGGATTTTCCAGTACTCCGTCCATATCGGCCAGAGATTACCAAAGAAATAATGAACATTTTTGGAATTAAAGTTGAATGTTCTTTTGTAAAATTATACTTGGGCAAAACCTGGGCAATCTCTTGACCTCTTAACTTCTTTAAGTCCTTTTGGCTGTGAGCAAAAAAGCCATCACACTGAAGTGGCTACACACAAGCCCCCATTCAAAGGACCACTGGATTGCAATTCACTTCATGGAGAAAATCCCTTTTTTCTGTAATACTGTGAGTTGATCAGTATATCAAATATCAGGAAAAATGGACGACATACACTACGGGATAAAATGATTGTTGATAAACCCTGTTCTGTTCTGTTACCAAGCTCGACCCCCCCCCTTTCTTTTCTCTCTTCAACCTGAAAAGTTTTTATATTAATTTTAAATTTTCCAATAGGCGTATTTGGTATTGCAATTTCAATTTGTGCAATTTTAGGGTTAATGAAAACCTGTCTAGACAGGCAGAATGTGACAGAAAACACTTCTGCCTCAGAGAAGGTCCAGAGAGTACAGAATGCAGTATGCAAAAACGTTGAGGAGACATATTGTAGTTGCTGTTAAAATGACTGAATTTTGTGGATTCTCCAGCACAGTTTTTTACATTACATTGACTAAACCAAAATTTAAAATGCTTATCAAATTTATGTTTTAGTTACAATCTGTTAAAATCCTTGTCATTAAGCACTACTATTTCTGACACATTCGGTTGTTGCACATCAAGATGCTGATTAAAAGATGTGTTGAAAGTGGTACAGATATGTTACCTGGTTTCTGTTGCAATTTTTGCAGGAAAGTGTCTTAAAAAATCGGACCAACATGTTGAAATTGACAACACAGATGAAAAAAAAGTGTGTGAAATGTGTGAAAGGAGTTTAAAAGAGAAGCTGTCGTTTCTTCTTCACCACAATCTGGAGAAGCTTAGATCACAGACAGATCACATGCTGATCTCAGTGGAAGCCTGTCAGACAGAAAAGAGCATAATGCATTTGTTTCCGTATGAATGTGTCATGATCATGTGACAGAGCATATTGAGCTTTTCACACTTCCACCAGCTGACCCGAGAGGCTCTCCATAATTCAGAGGAGTGGGCTTTTCGCACCAGCAGTATGGTCAATGCTGCCATGCATACCTCCAGCACTGTGCCTGTTCTCCATCCGGCTCCTCTTTGATTAGAGCCCTGCAGGAGCGCAGACATGATCATTTGTTACATTCCTCTGACATTCTCTTGTTAGAAGGCATGTATTCCTAATGAACATTGCTACTGCCTGAATGAATGATGCAGTGACTTTTAGATCAATTATGTAGCTACTGCAGATAGCATGGCCTCCTACAGGAAGACTTAGGGCCATGCTTTGAGGGGCCCCATCTGAGGAATACAGGGCTGCTGGTGAAAAAGTTGAAACGTGCACATTGGAAGTTTCTTTGTTATCACTCTTATTAGGGATGCACAAACCGCCAATCTTCTGACAAGCGGATGACCCGATCCACCTCTTGCGCTACAGCCACCCCAAGAACGAGAACTTCAAAATTTTACTTCAATTCTGTGCTTGAGTAAACTTTACTTTGTTACATTCCAACACTGTCAGAATATCCAAATATCAGTCACATGTTGTCATGGTCTTAATGATAAATCATTCAGTAAATCTTCTTTGTGTCACTTCGACATTGCACAGTCGAACTTTATACCTTGAATGAAAGTGAAAATAAAAATAGTTTTCTGATGTTGCAAGGGTTTCATCAGACTTAATAAATTTTCCAATTGGGTGTGGTAATGAAAGATACATTTCCATCTGGAGTACAACCCATCTAAACACGGGTAAACATAATTTCATGTCACACTTCTTGATGCTTTGGAAGAGACATACAGCTGCGTGTAATTTCAGGCTTGATTCAGAGCTAAATGACAGTAACACAGTCTCTGCTGGAGCTGCTGGAGAGAGAGAGAGAGATTTGTTTCTCGATAGAGCTCCACCTTGTTTTACAGCCAGCAGTGACAAGGTGACTTTGTAGGGTTGAAACCGTATCAGACACCTCACTGTGGATAACGGTTTAAAGGCACAACCTCCCTTTATCGTGTCACCTCGGCTGTAATTTGTGCCGTGTGAAAGAAGTGTCCCCGCGCGTTCTGCTCTCTCTCACAGAAATGAACTGAAAATCTATATTAATTCTTAGGAGAATCACTCGCTGGCGGTAAAATTCTTTTCATCTTGTCCTGGTCACAGTTGGATTTTCCATTACATGCACTTTATCAATGTACGTGTGTTGAGATTCAGAGCACGACGCTGCCATCCTGCTGCCCCTTTAGTACCAGCCTTTATTCTGATATTCTTAAAACCCTTTGAACTCTGCTAAAGAAATGATCTGCCAGGGCCCACACTGTTTTTTGTCTTTCTCTTATTGTGATGTAATTTCTTGGAACATCCTTAAATGCTTCTTATCCCTAAAATCTGTACAATTTAGGCTTAACCCTTTAAAATCTGCATCAATCGATTTTCTGGTGCTGCTTTCAAACACCTTTTACAAGTATTTTGAGCGCTGAGGAAACTGGTTTGATTTCTTTAGAAACCATAGGAAAGAGGACATTAGCGTCTTGGCAAGAAATGTCCTGCAAATTGCATAACTTAGTAAATTTTTGATTATTTTTAAAATCCTTGGGAAAAGAATGTTAAAACTAAAATTACATTACAGAATTATTTAGCACACTTTCAAGTTATTTCCTTGTTTTAGTTTTAACTAAAAACACTTTTGTTTTTTGGCTAAGTTATGGATCATTTCTTATTAATTTGCTTATTGCCTTCTCCCATTTTTCAAAGAAATCAGACTAATTTGCTGTGGTAAAAGCTGCTAAAAGGGTTATGTAAGTCAGTAAACCATAACAATTACCAAATTATTGAAATTGTGTCATACATTTAAATACAAAAATGTTACTTTGTCTGACTTTTCAAAATAACAACACAAAACATTTTGATCCAAAAGACTTTTAAATGTGGAAACAAAAATATTTCTTAAAATGCGATAAGTTATTTGAACGTGCATATCTCAGTTTTTGAGATATTGAGATATTTTTTTGTGCAGAGTTTTGTGAGGGATTCTTGCAACCCATTTTCGGTATGAAGTTATCATATACTGCTACTTTGTCAGTGATTTTGGCATAAGATAATGATGACAAAAGCCATCTTTCGAGGCAGTGTGATACTCCAGCTGTCAGCAGGACAGCACCTGGTGCAGCAGTATGATACGTGGACAGTCAGTGTCAGTCGATAACATAGTTGGAGAGAACCTGTTGCAACTATATGATTTGCTACTGGGTGGCATCAGGTTGAAACACATTTTCGAAGCTCAGTATTTACGGTATTTACAAATAAATATAAAACTGATTAAACTGTTTCATTTCCCCTGAGATACACTTAAAATGTTTACTAAAATCTTAGTTAGAAAAAATAATTAAGCCTCAATACTTCCAAATTTTCTCTTTTTATATAGATCTCAGGATTTGGAGTGTCAACTTTTCTAATTGAGTAAAAACATAGCAACAGTTTTGGATACATACAACAATAGACAAACCACCAAACAGCCATTTTCTACATAGCCTTTCTGAGTTGTAAAGCAGCATGCTGTTTAGAATTAGAATGAACATACAGTATATTGGTGTGTCATCTACATTTGTATGTATACATCAGCACAGATAATTGACAAATTATTAATATAAATATTAAACAACAGAGGGCCTAAAATGGATCCTTTATGTACCCCAACTGTGCAATCTAGAGAGGTGGTTTGATGACTGTTTATTCTGGTGCAATCTTGTCTGTTTTGTAAATAGGATGACATCTAGCTCATTGTGCTGCTAGATATATTGTGATGTGATAATTTTGATCATAAGACCTTGTGATTTACCTGTGAAATCAATAAATATAGCACCAACTATACCACAACATCCAGCATACTTTTAATTTTGTTTATATAAAATCACAAATTTGCAGTTTCTGTTGAATGATTTCTTCTAAAAACCAAATTGCATTTGATCAAGTGGATGCTGACGTGAATTTAAATGTTGTAGTAATTGAAAATGATGACAGGGAAGACAGAGGCCTTAGCTTTTTGCTGCAAAAGAATTAATGCTCTCTATATTATTATTCTTACTTTAAATCTGTTTAAACAGGATCATGCAAATAATGCTCCTCCGAGGCTGCCCACATGATGCACGTTTTTGAAAGGGCTAATACACTCTCATAAGGTGTTAATCATGAAAGCAAAAACGTATTATCACTGTATTATAAAGGTCAGCCTCTATAATGATGAACCACCGAGTTGTATGGACTGTGGTTTAATTTATCACAGAGTGTTTGTTTGGTTTCCATTCCACCCGCAATCTTCTTACAAGCATTCATGGAATTAACACCCTGATTGTGCCATATTCATCAACTGTTAAATTGCCTCACACGAAAAGTGAAATTGTCTGTGTAATGCAATCAATTAAGAGATGCAGTTTGGAAAGCGGAATGAAAATTAGTGTTCACACAGATGCTGCCATACTGATCTTTTTTACCTCCGTCCTTATTCCACTGAAAACAGAATATAGTTGTACTCTGTGTGAATAGACACTGGACAACTCAAAGGCTTTATTTGATCTGAGAGGGACATTACTGTGAGGTATTTCTGCCCAGTGAATGGATTCCCATTCCTGCAGCCGCTCGTTGGCTCTCTTTTCGTTGAAAATCTGCTCTGCTGACTGCTGGACTAGTGCCACAACCGATTCATCCAAGACTATTCATTGGACCACTTTTAGCCCACAGAAACTGGCAGTTATATAGTGCTGTATGCAAAGTAGGGTCACAGGCTCCGGAGTTTGTGGCGGATTTAAGCTGGGGAGGAACTGCATGATTCATCCGTAATCATCAGACTCAGGCTTGGATTTTATCTGATACCGTGGCTGCTACTGGTCAAATTACCTCGATACTAAACTGAAAACTGTGAGTAATTACACTCTCATTATCATAAAGCCAATAGCATGCCAGAAAAGGAAACGTACCTTGGAGAATATTTTGCGTCTATGCAAGTGAAATAGACTTTGCATACAGCTCTGGACTGAATAAATGACCTTCGAGACAAATGCCATGTTTACAACCAGGAAGCGTGGCTTTTCCGCCAAATGAATGCCTGCAGGAGTTTGTCTGCAGCTCCTGCCCATTTCTCAATGCATATTTATGCTCCCAGATGCATATTTTTCCAGCTGCATGGAATATTACGCATTCCATTAGTGTGAATTAGTATTCTGTTTTGCATGCCGATGCAAGTTTTTGGCAAATGTCAGACTGGCCTCTGCTGTTGTGTAATCCCTTTAATCGCTGCGTAATGACCTAATTAGTTCAGTTTCACTCCGATCAATTTAAGCGCGGATGAGGGTCGTCCTCCGATGCTTGATGTTTTGGGTTTAATCAGAAGGCAAATTGGTTTTGCTCTCTTGTTCATATTTGCTATGGTGATAGATTTGTAAATTGTACAGTACAGGCAGCTGCTGTGTGCTTTTCAGGAGCCAAATGTATTAAGTGCGTACACAGGTCCTTTTTGGACTTGGAAACAGCAAGTCAACAAAACAAACTCAACTCAAGGGTCAAGAATAAACCTCAGTGCAGTGCAGGAAAAACAAACTTTGGCCAAATTTTTCTCCACTGTCTAGAAAAATGAACCATTTACAAACTTTTGGGGGCAGCTTTAAAGATTAAAAGTTTGTGGATAAAGTTGCAGTTCTCAATGTAAAATGAGCCCAGATAAAAATGCAGAAATCACAAACTTGTTCCAACACAAGTAAGTAAAAAGCACACTATTGCTGTTCCAAAGAGAAGTGTGTAATCATCCGTACCTGTATACACAACCCATTCTCATTCAGAAGTGCTCAAATACCACCACTTTGTTAATGATTTTGGCATAAGATACTGCCGCCAAAAGGTACTTATCATGTTGTATTATATGCCATTGCCAATGTCATTTTGTAACGTGGCTGGACACAACCTGTAACAGTGTTATGATAAGCTGCTGGTCAGCTGGATGGCACATGACCTGGCCGTATGATACAAGTGTGGTGGCGTCAGCTGATAACGCAGCCAGGGATGGATCATAGTATAGAGAATGAGAGTTAGAATAGAGTGGGAGCAACGGTAGGTGGATGGATAAAAAAAACTCCAGACTTTCCACCATGAGCCCCTGTTCCTGTTCAATGTGAAGCCAGAAGTCATGAGATATTTAATAGCACCTTATTGCTCTAGTTTGTGTAGCATACTATGCTTGTGACCCCAACCTTAGTGAGTGTTAGTAGGCTAACAAACCCTAACTACTAACTCCCCTTTCAAGCTAAACCAATATGTTTTTTCCTGAATCTAACCATGTGGTTTTTTTGCCTAAACTTTTGGATGAAATGTTCAACTTTTGTTGCAGTTTGGCCTGTCGTTCACACAACAATGGTGTTTTGGTGGCCTGGAAACACAAACTTTTGAAACAGGGTTCCAGAGTGTAATCTTTTGAAAATGCAACCTGTTCTGTTGCTGTGTAAACTGACAATGTACAAATCCTGTGACAACATGGCCGCACTTTGTGCATATGCATGATGTTTTCTCCTGTAGTGTGTCATTACAAAGCTATAGTGCCAACTACTGGCCTGGCATGCATACTACAGCCTTTTTGGTTGTTGTTGTGGACCAATGTAACGACCGTTCTCACAATGTTATCATATGAACACAGATTTTTTTGGAAAATGCAAAGGAATCACTTTTCCATTTTTAGTAGGGCCATTTTTATCTAAATGTGTAAACATGGCCAAAAGTTTGTTTTACTTACATTCTAAATTTATTTTGAAAAGAGACTGTATGCATTTAATGAGCAAACACTGTCCATTTCCTGTGACGACACAACTTTATTTTGAAAGACAATTTATGTAAAGAACAGAAATCGACATGCTGTCCCAGAGCAGCCAAAATTGACGCAAGAGAGGTACCTAGAGTGTCATAGTTTGACATAGAGGGGCCGCTGACCAAACATTGGCATTGTTGGGATTGAGAATGTGTTGGAAATAGGTTGGGAAGAGTTATCAAAGGATAGTTAGTGGAACAGTTTTTGTCAAACTTCTGTTTGAAATGAACTCAAGTAGCACTGCCCTTTAAGCTATAGCACGTCTCTTATGTCCTTCCAGCCAGTGGACACAGGTGACAGTTTCACACACATTCATACATA
This sequence comes from Plectropomus leopardus, assembly GCF_008729295.1. Classification (NCBI taxonomy): domain Eukaryota; kingdom Metazoa; phylum Chordata; class Actinopteri; order Perciformes; family Serranidae; genus Plectropomus; species Plectropomus leopardus. The sequence goes on along the minus strand of NC_056484.1, from coordinate 22,171,035 downwards.
ACCTGATTATCAGCACTCAGCCAGTTGTGAATAGAGGCCACATAGAGTGAAATGGTGCCTGTGTAAGAGAGGCTGAGAGCAGATGGCAGAGGATTGAAAGGATTAGTACAAATTAGTGAGAGGCTGTTACCTATAAATGCATGAAAATACATCAAACAAATGGGATGCAGGTGAAAGTAGCAGGTATTAGGAAGCTCTGTGTGTGTGTGTGTGTGTGTGTGTGTGTGTGTGTGTGTGTTTGTGTATGTGTGCAGCTGCCTCATTGAACAAGGTGAATACAGATATGGGTCAGGGGAGAGCAGATGATGTATTAACTGAAACAGGAAATGCATCTGCTTCTTCTGCAGCTTTGGGCCACAAACACACCTTGAAGGCAGAAAGCATTGAAAACACCATCTGCCAGTCTCTTCCTAAATAAGAGCCAGGTACTGAATTTTGGGGGAATGGTGCACTCCACCAAAAAACAAGGTAGTAAAGTCAAGAGAAGAGCAGTTTATTCTGTATTTATAAAAGGACACCTTCAGTCAGATGAACTTTGAAAATATTATCAGTATTGTATTGTTGCCAGGCTTGGCAAAGACTGATTTATGAACTAATGGCCAGGTGATAAACTGTGAGCGTCAGTATTTATGAACTTATTACACACAGACACACTTCATTTGAAGGAGGCGAGGCTGATTTATTACGCGAGACCTTGCTGAACACGGCTCTAAATCATGAGGCAATCATGAGAGCATATCCTCATGACGTCCGCAAGGAGGGTGAATAACAATGAGCTCAGCGTCTGCTATTAACACTGCATTTTTAGCTGTGATCCTCGTGTAAGTGAACAAAGCAAACACACTTTTTGGGATTCTTTTTCACCTGGTTATATGATCTGATTTACATGTAGTTATTTGTTTTGAGCCCAATTTCACAAAATTTGCATGATTTCTCAAAATACAAATACATGCTCCTTATATGAGAGATTAAATACAGGTAAAAACAGCCATTTTATCAGCATGATCAAAATCAAAGGTGTAACTTATTTTCAGGAAATCTTTTTCAAACAGGCTGATTGTCCTTTTTCCTAAAAGGACAAACTGCTTTAATTTAAAGGAGCACATTGATTTTAATGTACTCCTGTACTCATTGATTGGCCTTACTAACCACGTGCAAATATTAATTGCCTTGAAGTCACATATCAAAACAGGAAAACAATACACACATGACAGCCTCTGCTATTCAAGGACTACATTTATGTCTTCATGGAGAAGAGTACATAGGGATCATATTTAGTTTTTTTGGGGGCAAATCAAAAGAGACTCAGTTTTATTGATTGAACTTGTGATTATCTGTGATTGCAACACATTCCCATCCCAAGTCCTCACATGTTGCCACTTTGCAGTGGACTTCCATGTCTACATATTACGATCTAAGTATCCTTTTTTGTCTTCCACTTGCATTCTGGGGTGTCCCTACCATGATGTCAACACAAGCACATGGTGGGATAACACTGCATCTGGTTATGATTAGGCAACAAAAGCACATGGTAACCAATGGTGGAACATCAACAAAAGCACAAATGCTGACAAAGATGGTTAGAATTGTGGGCAAATCAAAATGAGATCATTTGTATTGATTGAACATTATTTACAATTGCAACGCATTCTCATCCAAAGTCATCACAAAGTTCATGAATGGGGTATTAACTGAAGTATCTTATGTCTGAGAACAAAACATCAAAGTCTCTTAAGCTTGCATTAACCCAACATGTTCTCATCCCAACTTAATACATGGTGCCGCTTGGCAATGGAATTTTGCATCTAAATATTAGGTTTTAGGTATCCTTCTGCATCTGCTACTTATGTTCTGGGGTGCTGCTACCATGATGTCAATACAAGTACATGGTGAGATGGTGCTGCACGTAGTTATGGTTAGGCAACAAAAGCACATAGCAACCAGCGTTACAACCTGTGCCGTATCATGTGGACCATGGCAGGTGCTATCGGCCACCATACAATAACACTGGTTCCAGGCTGATGATTCTAAGCTGATGGTTTTCAATGGTGTATCATGTCGACGATAAAGATGGCACTTATAAATAAAAACCTGCTTAGTTCAGTGGTTTCAACAAATAATAGCCTTGGCTATTAATTAAAGTTTTACAGTTGTAGTCATTTTCCCTAAAAAGAAAAAGGGCCTTAATTTAAAGGAGTACATTGATGGCAAGTAAGAAAACACTTACTGGGAACTAAACATTGTGAGAGTCTGTGTTTCTTGCCTCATTAAACATATGACATGCTGAGTCATCCCACCATGTGCATTTGTCGGTAACAGCATCCTAGAGGGTAAACAGCTGATGCCGAAGGATATCTAAAACATTACAAGTAGACGCAGAAGGTCACTGACGAAGCAACACCGTGTTACAAGTTTGGATGAGAAGGTGTTGTTACACCCTACCCTGGTTATAATGCCTTTATGTTCTTACCTTTTGTACACCAAATAAAATTGCAGCTCTGTGCTTTAAAATGCTTGAGAAACTGAAATTCTGATGAAACACTGATAACAGAATACTTTACAAAAGCAAAAGTGTATTTCTCTCTCAGAGCATGACCTTTGCTGTTTGTAATGTTATCAGAATACCTCTGAATGTGAGCTGATCTAATCTGAGACTCCAGCGCTCACTATCAGCATTTCAATTTTAAATAAAAAACTGTTTTTCATGACTTGCTGATTAGAAGCGACTCGATATGTTTTGCCAAAGAGAGCATAGGACACTCGCACTTTCAATCAACAGGGATGCAGAATCAATAACTCATTGAATCATAGTCAATTTTTCTTTTTCTTTTTTTTTTTTTTGCTTTTGAAGAATGATGGCTGCGTGTGTGACAACAGGGCCCAGACTCACCCACAGGTCTATAAATGATACACTACAATGCACTGGGGCATGAACAGAATCAGTCTGGTGGCCGTGTTGTGTTGGAGCTGCCATTAAGACTGCACAGCTCCTGATTCAGTAACAACACATAATAAATCATGTTGGAGCGGAGAAGATAGAAGCAGGGAGAGTATCCTCAGGTCGTCCTTCTCTCTAATCTTTGCTTTATTCTAGCCTCTTCTGTACCTCTGCTTCGCACACGGATCAACCTTTAACAACACTGTTCGATCAAACACTGCAAAGACCAAAGAAGAAAAAAAGTCAAAATAGATTCTTCAGGATATATAATGAGTTTTCACAGAACAGTAAAATTAGTTTTGATGGGAGATACATGATACTTTCCTTTTCATAACTGCAACATATGGAGGATGCCATGTCATTGTTTCAATGGCCCAAAAGCCTGAAGCTCCTTTTTTTCCGAAATATGTCCCATTGGACCTCAAGTCCATTTTTTCAACAGTCCAATATCCCAAAAACAAACGTTCATTGCTCCCAAGTCCCATCTTTAGTCTCAGATTTCCAGCAGTGTTTGAGCCACTAACACTAAGGTATTTTTCACCAGCCAGTCTCTTCAAGCGACTTTGGTGCTACCAAACATTTGTGGATGCTTTAAGGCATAACATGATCTTTCTGTTTCCAAACCTAACCACTCGTTAGTTAAATGTTAAATGTATCTGTGGTTTACAGAAAAGTACGATGCAAACTTTTTTTGTCTAGCAGCTGGGTTGTCCAAATACAGAGAAGGTTTCTCCGAGAAATGGAGCAAAGGGTGTTTGTTTTTGGGCAGTCAGAGAAATGAGCTTTTGTTCAATCAGACATTTTTTTGGACTTAAAGGGCTTTTGATAATTTGGGTTGTCCAAACATTGGGCAGTCCCCAAAAGAAGACATGAATGTAAAGCACTACTTGCAAGTGCATGTGAGAGTGGTGAGAATTTGCACTCCTCGCTCAGAGTGGTTCCCAGACATTCCAGGCAGCTCTGCTCTATATTGCTCCATGCAGGTTTTTTGTTTTCAACTTTGCTATTTTTGTCCACAAAAACTTAATCTATATTAGAGCTACTAGGGTTTTAAAGGGATGTGTTGACCTAGTTGGCATTTTCTACCAAAACAACCTACTACCAAACTACCAAAACACCCACAAAAAACTTAAAGATACTCATAATCACCCTGAAAAGGCACAAAACAACCACAAAGAGGCACAAAATGACTACGAAAGCAGAATCACCACAAGACATAAATGACCTAAAGAAAGATGTAAAAGAAACTATAGGGAGACTCCGAATGTATTCAAAGAGTTGCAAAATGACTACAAAGAAACAGAAAGCAACTATAAAAATACTCAAAATAACTACAAACAGTTGCAAAATATCAACAGACCGAGAGACGACAAAGAGATGCTAAATGACAAGGAGCTATGCAACTACTGAGTACGATTTGTTCCTGTGGAGGAGAGAGAGGTGGTGGGGCCTCCTTCATGGATGTGCCCATGGGCCCATTGTCTCATAATCCAGCCATGCATGTCTGCTTGTAAATGAGCTTGTTCTTGCACAGGCAGATGGATGGAGAACAGGTGATCCATCATTGTTGATTGTGTCAGTTTGTGTGTGTTTGATAAACATGCATTTTCTTGTTGGTACACACACGTACAACTTGTTGTATGCATGCTTTGATAAATTACGTCCCCGGTATTCTGCAGTATTACTGTGAGCAAGGATTCGGTAGAACAAGTTTTAGCACACCCCTACACTGTGAATGTTATTTTCAATACTGAGTTCATTGAAATTTGACCCCAGCACGGCTCTTTTGTTCACAAAGGTGAAGGCCATTTCCAAACTCCAGCCGTAAACAAATTCACAGCATCAGATGGAACAATTGTCTCCTCAGCATGTGATTTTTCATAGCAAAAGAACAATTAATTCACTGCCAAAGCAGCAGAGAGCTGGCAGGCCATAATTTGATTCCTGCCAGCTGTGTGGGAGGCGGTCATTGCTGAATGGATCTCTTTCTTCAGAGGAGTCCTTGAACAGACAGACGCAAATATCAGGCGGAGCTGTTGTCAATGCACAGGGACTAGAAAACACGGGCAGCGCTCCTTTGCATTAATTACTTGTATAGTGACAGCAGCATTGGATGGGATTTCAGAGTTGTAATAAATGCTGAGGAGGAATTAACATATAATTTGACCGTGCTGTTTGTCATTGAAATCAATTTGCAAAACGCGTCTGTGCAAAAACAACCTCATAAATTCACTTTCAGGATTTACGCTGACCATTATTAATATAATTCATATGATATTTTCTAATCTTTTACGTATGTGCGTTCAGGTCACATGCAGTAAATGAGGTACAGCCTAACATCAGGCTGTTGATACTGTATAATACAAACTACGTGATGATAATTAAAATAAATGGGCTGTGTGTGTGTTGTGTGTGTGTGTTAGCCCCACTGTTGATGAATGGAGATGATCACTGAGTCCAAGGTGAATGATGCAGCGTCTGATTTCCCCGCATAGTTGTGACACTGGAATAATGTGAAAGCCATCAGAGTAATGAGGTGACCCGACCTTCCTCCCCGCCACGGCGGCACCCCTCCACCCTGCCACAATTCCACCACACACACAGTGCCACCCCTCATCTGTCTCTATTTGTTCTTCCTCACCTTTTTCATCTAACATCCCCACTGTAACACAATTTCCTGATCCAATCTGAGATCTGTTGTTTTGCATGCCGAGCACTCTCGCCCTCATTGTGATTCAGGATTACATTGCTTTGATAATACTTGTTTTGCATCTGGCTCTGAAAACATAATTGATTTCAGCTCCATATTTTAGTTAGAGTTTTGGTTTCCTGGGAGACTGAAGTCTTGGAAACACGAATGGGCAGGAATGTTATGCAAATATGGCAGATGGATTTTGAGATATGTACAGGTTGATTAGGATTAAGCTATATGGCCTATAGAGAATATCATATTTTTGGGCAATCAATATCTTGATTATATATACATATATATATATATATATATATATATATATATATATATATAGAGAGAGAGAGAGAGAGAGAGAGTAAGAGAGAGAGAGAGAGAGAGAGAGTACAGTTATAATTAAGTTAAATGAAGTCATAGTATAATACAATTAATTGCAGTGGTAAAAAGTGGTCTGCTATCGAATAAAGTCAAACAAAGTAGCCTATTGTCAAATAAAATTAAATTAAGTGCTGTTTCAATAAAGTTAAAGTACTGTCTAATACAGTGAAAAACAATAATGTTCTAACATTCCAATAAAGGATTGTTTAATAAAGTGTAACAAAAGATGTTAAAATAAAGTTTAATAAATTACTGTCATAGTAACCTACCTGCTTGAAATGTTTTATATCTGCTTGCATGACAAAACAATAATGTACAACAACTCTGAGGAGCTGAAACACGAGAATTCTTAAAGTGTGAATATATGACCAGTTATTATTAAGCACTGTAATATTTGACTTCATTATAAAGTCATTATAAAATGCTTTATAGTGTGTTTTAATCACTGTTACAATGTATTTTGCACATTTATGAGCAATTATCTTTGATTATATAGTGCTGTGAGCAGATTGTAATGCCTTTTAGACATAGATAAAATGGAAAGTATAGCCTAAGGGTATTTTATTGTAATGGTAGGAGTTACTATCTACATTTTTCTTTTGCATGGACTGTCTCCTGGGAAGCATTTTTGCAGGAGCAACACTGTGTTTGTTTCTTTTTTTATTCCAGTTGCTTCCGAAAACATTTTGCATTAAAATGCTGAAGACCATCCCGGGAAGTGCAGTTCTTATCTTTCACACAACACAAAGCGGAGTGAGATCCACCACACATGCTTTACACACTGATATGCACACATGCAAACCCTGCAACAATATGACACCCACACATGCAGGCACACATCCAGACGTAAGGAGCTGCGGCTTCATCCCCGCTGCCTCGGCACCTGACACCACAGCTCCTATAGGCTGGCTGTGGGCTTGCATTCATAACGAAGGTTTGAAGTGAGACGTGTCAGAGGAGAGTGATGCGTCCTGCTTTGTGTTCTTGGCAAGCGGAGGGAGAGGCCGTGCCAGCTGCTGTGCCTCGGAAAATGACATCCCACTCTGTGAATCAGCACAGCACAGCAGGACTAACCAAGCGAGGCACACTGTCAATCTCACTGCGGAATATCTGTGTGAGTGATGCAAAGTGCCGGCGGCGCAGATGGGGAGGTTTATAATCATAATCTGACATGTCATGTCAATTATTGATCCCATCTGCGGTACGGCTGGATGAATCAATGATCATAATTATGCACACTGCGGTATTGTGTGCCTCAATGGTGATTTTCAAAGCCATGTAAACCTTTTTTCTATTGCAAAGCCTGTTATTCAAGGTTGAGGATGAGTTGCACTAACTGGGATTAACTTTGAAACTCTTTTGAATCACGCTTTATCTTATAATTCTGCCTCTACGTGCTGCAGCTTTAATGAAGGGAAGGCAGCAAAAGGTCTGAAGAGTTCTTTGTGAGGCTGTTATGCTCATTGTGAAGAATTTAGTGATTCAGAATTGTTGTGTACAAATGGTGACACCCATTTAGGCTATGTTAACGTGCTGGTGTGTAGCGGTGTGCTCATCATTAGCATGGCAGAGTAGACCCACTGATTTGCCCTGTTTATTTTTTATGGGACATGAGTGAACATGTATTGCTCCTGAAGGATGGGTCCGCAAAGGGGGGATTTGCCGCAGGATGCCGCTACCGTGATGTCAGCACAAGCACGTAGTGGGATTACACTGCAAAAGGAATGAATGATTTCATTTTAGTGTCATGCCATCCCCCATGGGGTTCTGTGACTTCTTTCAACAAAAGAACAATACATTTCTCATCACATGAAAATAGCTAATGCAAATTCATTTTAACGCCACAAATATTTTTGACATGCAATTAACGTGCGCTTGTTCCGTAATTATGACCCTCGGCCCACCCTGTAGTTTGGGGAATCAGAAAGCGATGTAGCAGTAATATTGTGGATGGCAAGCAGAAACAAACCTCTGGACAAAGAAAGGTTTTTTTTGAATGACAAGTTATGCTATAAAGCCAGATCGTTCTCTCAACAAGACCAACGTTATTGCATTTTATGTCAATGTGAAATGAGTTTCAACCTGAGTACGTCCAGTCTAAAATGCAGTTTAATATTTTATATCAAATATGTTAATCGATTGACAGCCAGCTATATATATAAATATATTCCAAAAATATATATGCCAAAAAATACCTAAATTCATATTGTACATCTACTGGAACAATGCTCCCTTCCTTATGTCCCAAGCTTTCTCTAAATAAGCCAGGTTAGTTGTTGTGAGTCATCACTATTTATCAAGTCTACCTCAGTCTTTTTATTACTAAGCAGTTCTTCACAAATCTTCCAATAAAAAGGACAATACAAAATGCCAGTGATATTAACTTATAAAACTGTCGCAGATGGTAAATACTGAAGTTGGCAAAGTTTAAAAAGTAAATTAAAGTGCGATAGTGGGAGCAAGCTGAAAATGTGTCTACTCTGCACGCCTCATACCGGAAGTCCCCCAAAAAACCAGTGATACTAATTTTTTTTTCTTTTCTGCATGTGCAAACACACATGCTGGCCTGTATCATTAGGATTAGGGGAAGGAGGCCCATGGTAGGGTGTAGAAAAAACATCCCATTCAGACTATATAGGTAAAACACTGAAATGCTTACAGGCATTATTTTTGCTACTTTACGGCCTAGCAAGTTTCCCAGGAAAAACATTGGTCCTACTAGTGTAAGAGGTCAAGTTCAATATATAATATGTATGAACATAAAGGTAGGTAAACTAAACTACGGTAAACCTATCCATAAGTTAAAAACACTTGGTGTAAAAACATTTTTCACCAGAATAGTCCTTTTTGAATGATAGAAAAAACTGAAGCCAACGGAATCATTTAAAAGATGCTATAGTCTTAAAAAACACAAAATACAAACAAACAAACAAAAATCCAACCACAATGTCTTTAAATCATCCATGAGGCAGCTCTTTTTTGAGGTAACAAAAATTAACATTTCTTTCCGGGTAAAGTGGATTTGTTTTTTCTACCTTTCAGCAGACTAAGAGCACTTGTAGCCATAGATTAACTTAAAACATCTGACATTTTCCTCTGCATGGGATGAAATTGCACAACAAATGGGATCCCTAGAAATGTCAGATGCAAATGAACGCTGCTGGTTTGACAGGCGTCGTTTCATACCTCGATCTGACTCGAGGACCTCTTCAGATCTCATTGCCAGAGCTGCTAACATTCCCTGACGAGAAGAGCTTCATCGCTCTGCCCCCCACATAGACGCTGAGGAGAGAAATGGAATTGGTACAGTGAACAAAAATAGTGTTGATGCTATTGTCACTCAAAAATGTAATGTATTACTCATTACTTGCTAAATTACTACTTTCTGAAAGCAAAATGAGGACCCATACTTAAAGATCTTATTTGGCAATTCAGGACACACTATTTTCTAAATTAATGAGGGAATATAAGGGGTTGATACTAACACAATCGTAAAAACAACTTGTAAAATACACATTTTGCGTGTGCATTGAACGGCAGAGAACGCAGTTGGACAGAACCGGTCGCTGTGTAATTATACGCAGGTGGAAGCATGATAGACACACAGGTGGCATCATCTGAATGTGGCTGGATGGCATCAGGTGGTGATTTTGCCATTAAATATATGGAGGGCAAGAGCACCAATCAACACTGTCAACAGCAGACGCAAAAGGATACCTAGAGCGTAATTTGTAGACGTAAAAGTGCGCTGACAAAGCGGCAATATGTGATGACTTGGGATGAGAAAGTGTTGCTCATTTAAACCAACCAATAATAGAATCCAACAACTAGATAAGTTCATTCAGTATGTTTACATCTGGCAACAATAATAATTGAGATATCATCAACAACTGAAAAAAGTACTGTTTCACTTATTAAAAAAATAGTGCACGCTGTATAACTGAAAACAGACAGCAAACATACCAAAACTGCAGACCTGCACATACCATGCTAGCAGGGAACATTCCCACAACATTGGCTAAAAATTACCTACAAGTTGCTACATTTTTTTAAGAAAAAAGAAATATTCCTTTAAGGTTAAATGCTGACTCAGACGTGACATTTTAACTGCAACATTATGAGGATGTTTTGGTAATGTTGACAGATCATCTTTTATGAAACATTCTCATAATGTTACATGAGAACAAAGGAAGAACTTTTACAAAGCAACATTTAGAAAACGTTATTGAGGACTGAGAGCATGCACTTTTTTAAAAATTGAATGTGATATATTAATGATTTTAAAAAAAAATTAAATACTTTTTTACGTTCATAGAGAATGTTGCCCGAATTTTAAGAGCATTCTGGGAACATAAAGAAATCTTACCACTAAAAACTGTACTTAAACTTTCAGTGGTTGCATTGTGCCATTTTTAGAACCAAAAATTGATAGCTGGGTAATCCTTTGCGCAGTGTTAGAATAGTAATAATAGGAATATGAAGTGAACAAAAAAAAATCATAGATGGCTAACAAAAAAATGAAAATAACAATGATCGGAGAACTTTGTATGTATGATAATTTAATGGATATAAAAATGTTAGAATCTACAAGCCATGAGGTTATAACTTTAAATTTAAACACTGCAGAGTAACAACAGCAGAGCTCTTCTTTATCTCCATCTGTTGAGCTGGGCGCACAGGGATTTGTTTCTCCATGTTATCTCCATGGTAATGGGTATATGAGCAAGAGGGTCACAGCTCAGAGCACCTTGTTAAAAAGAAGCAGTATGTCCTAAATGTGTGCAGACTACATGCAACAGTGCATACTTTGTAAGGGCAGCTGCAGTACCTGATAAAGGAAAAAGTATGCGGTTTGGAATGCAGCCTCAGTCTCGTTAGTCCTTTCCTGATCCCAGAGTCTTCCCTGCACGCCTGTTTTGTACTAGTTGTGTTTACTCCACCACAGTGTTCTCTGACACACCCTTGTTGTCAGCCAATCCCTGTGTTTCCCTCCTTTTTCCTGTGTCTCTGCCAATTCCACCCGTGTCTTGTTATTTCGATTACTTCCCTTTGTATATATACCCACTTGTTCTCTGTCAATTTGTCTGTGATTGTCACTGTGTTCTTTCTGTGTTTTTTACTCAATTCATGTCATTCCTGAGTTCTCCTGTGTGCTCCTTTTGTGTAGCTGGTTTCACTTTAGTTTGGATCCATATTTTTGTTTAGTGTCAAACACTCACACATACTACTCTGCACACAGTATGCACTTTTCAAAATCAAAAATATTTTACATTGATATGATATTTTTTACTTTCATTAAGTTAATTTTGAACAAACATCAGTCCAAATCATAAATATCAAATATTCATTCATTTTTAGAATTTTAACTCTTTAAATGCCAGATTTTGTCATGATTCCACCATGTTTTTGTATGGACAAAATAAATTAAAAAATTTATAAATTACAAAAAAAATAAAAACACAAAAATCAATTATTTTCAGGCGCCCAGTAGCTCAGTTAATAGAGCTGCCGCCCCATGTAAAGAGGCAGTTTTCTTGCTGCAGTGGCCGTGGGTTCGATTCCTGCCTCCGCCTTTTGCTACATGTAATCCCCTCTTTCACCCCCTTCCACACTTGGACTTTCCTGTCTCCAACAAAGGCGGAGAGACAAAAATTTAAATTGAATTATTTTCAATACGTTATTACGTATATTATTATTATCATTATAATATTATATTATTATTATATTATTATCTATTTATTTATTCATTTATTTTTTATTATCATAAACTGGGATTTATCAATGATTTACAGCAACTGTGCAACTAGTGGAAATAGCATGTTTTAAAAATGACAAATTTCAAAGCAAAAGCCTTGATTGCCACCCAGAAATAATACAATTATGTATTTTTCTCTCTTTTTTTTACATCTTTTTGATCATTTTGATGGCTGTGAGATCAGTTTGAATGGGAATGTTTCCACGGTGTATTTTAGACTTAGGATTAAACAAAAATACAAAATCTTGCTTAAATTTGTGCCATATGCATGAACACAACCAAAATGATCAAAAACTAAAGAATGAAAAGTGCACAAAATGTGCCAAACAGTCCTTGTGGGTTTAAAACAGCATGTTTGTCTCCTCCTGGACAATCATAAACCTTAAACCCAGATCAGTCTCACGCATATAAAGCTCTATTTAGCACCTGTGTGCTTTCTAATCAGCCTGTCTGTGCTGATCGTTTGGAGAGTATGAACACGTCTGTCATGAGTGTGAATATAAAACATGCCCCAGCTGTCTCCACCAGATTGATCCTCCTCCTCCTCCTCTGCTACTGGTTTCCAATTACTTTGGTGGTTCTGGCCTTTGTTTGTTGTTGTCCATTAAGCACATGCTGTGATTTTCAATGAGGAGCAAACTTGTTATGATTCATACTGAAGCTTTTCTAACTGTGCTTCCCTGGCTCGCTGTTATTTTGCTCCCACCTGTCCTCCATCACAGCTGGAGGTGGAGTTTAATGAAAGTTTCTTTAGTGTGTGTTGTCTTTGTGGTCAAGGTTTTATTAAATAGTTTTTTTAAATGATGTTTTTCTTTTTTTTTCATATTGGGGACAGGCACGACACTTGCTGGCAAAATTGTGGACACAGAGGTCATATTCTTGGTAATTTTCAGAATTTAGAGGTTTAAGGAACCAGAGGGGAGACTACATTTTACAGTGAAAACTTTGAAAACACATTTTTCAGAATTGTTTTTGAGATTATATGTTTAAAAAGCACAACCACAAAAAAATCAGCTGAGTTTTCAATATTTATCCACCATTATTTTATTGTGTGCAGAGGGCTTTGAAACAACATTTAAACCTCAGTGTAAGGAAATAAAACCGTCGGGAAATGTAGTTGAATATGAAATTAGTGAAACTGAATATGAAATGCAACAGACATTCTGTTTTGTGTTTTTGGCAGGTGCTTTGTAAAGCTCAACCTGTTTCCAAAAATCCTGGACATAAGCTTGTGTGCCAGTATCACACAAGATAGGGAAATAAAAAGTTACATAACCATGGATGAAAGCTGCAGTATTTTGAATAAAAATCCTATAAAGTAATTGACAAAATATGTTGTTTCTCACAGGATATAAGAACATTGCAGATTGATCCTTTTTTTAATGTTTAGGCCCCCAAAACTACTTTATTAGAGTCAGGGACAAGATTTGTATGTGAGACCCATGTGGGTGGAAAATGGGCTAAAAGATGGGCCCTATATGGGATTGAAAAAAAAGGTAGTGAAACGCACACCACATAGGTGCAAGGCGATCAAAAACAACTTTAATGAGGAGAAAGGTAATGCATACTTACTCTATATCACATAATTTTATTCAACACGACTTTTGGATCCTGCTTGGATCTTTGTCAGGCAAATTTTTTATGGTCAAAAGATGAAACCAAACCTTTATTAATACGTAATGCACATCAAAAGGCTGATGAGCTGTATGGTTGCAGGTTTGTTATTATGCACTCTGCACATCCTCTTTAAATGTAAGCAGCACATCTGCATATTATCACTTTATGAGGTTTTTATGGCACTTATATGTGTTGGTGTTTGTGCAGACCTGATGAATATTTTTACTCTCCTTTAAGTTCTGGTTTGGTCTCTAGGAAAAATATCTGCCTCTTTAGCTGCTAAATGCATCACTATTAATACCTAGTCTCACTGTTAAACAACTCTTTTTCCATCCAAAACTCACCACTCTTGCCTTCTTCTCTTCACCGTTTCCCGAGATGTATATTTGATCATATTAAAATGCGTTTGTGTTTATTGCAAGATGTAATTCTGCTTGCAAAGTTTTGTAAATATCTTATTTTTCTGGAACTACGGCCAAAAAAGAGGAAATATTTGGCCACCTTTTCTCAACCATTTCCCCAAATCATCCCTCGTAGATCATGTTTGATGCACTTTGTACCGATTCCAAAATGCACTTGGCTCCCAGTGACATCCATCAAGCAGTTGCCCCTGTTATTTTCTGCGTAAACACACACCCACACACACACAGCAGTGGTGGCTTCTGTCCTACTTTTCAACACCTCAAAACATTTCTTCTTCAGTTCCATTTCTTTCTGTGGCTCATTCCGGCCACCATCCTTTCACATCTGTTATTCACCGCTGTTCTAGCTATCTAGCTTTTTATGACATGTTATTGTGTGGGTTATTGTTTAGTTTCACGTCTAGTTCACAGTATTAGCTGTATGAGGAAGCAGGATTTTGGTGATGCACTTAACTCTTAGGGACTGTTTGGCACATTTTTTGCGCTTTTCATTCTTCGTTCTTTGGTAATTTTGGCTGTGTTCATGCATATGACATAAATTTTGGCAAGATGTTGTATTTTTGTTGGATTTTAGAATTTCCAGCTCAGCTCCTACAATAAGTCTAAAATACACAGCGGAAACAAAGTTATTACTTTCAAAGAATGCACCATTGAAACCCATTCAAACTGTAATTTTAGATCCCATGGCCATAAAAGCATAAAAACATGCATTGTATTCTTTCTGGGTGTCATTCTGGGCTTTTGCCTTAGAATTTGTCATTTTTGTTATTTTCCACCTAATCCATCTTTTTCTTTTAATATATCACATTACATTACATTCCCAGCTTTAAAATGGTCTGTAATCTCAATAACATGTTCTGAATGTTGCTTTGAAAATATTTTGTCTTTGTTCTCATGTAACACTGTTGGAACATTTTATAAAAGAACATCCTATGATCTGTCACCTCTCAGCATCACCAAAACATCCTCAGGGTTTTGTAGTTCAAATGTTACATCTTCAGCATTTAACCTTACAGGAACATTATTTGAATATTAATTTGAAATGTTATCTGAGCACTAGATTCAAATGTTTTCTTTAAAATATTATTGCAACTTGTAGGTAACGTTAGCCAATGTTGTGGGAATGTTCCCTGCTAACTGGGGAGGCTATAACCTCTAACTGGTTGAAACACTTTTGGGTTTTGGCTCGTCAAACTTTGCAAAGTTTCGAAATCCGCCTCTTCTCATTGCACTGAGATGTTTTGTAAGAAGATCGCACTAATCAGCTTCCACTACAAGGGAAGGCTGTTGTTATTCTGTGTCACTTTCCCTATTAACTCCATCTCATAATCTCACAGCTAATGACCTGCCATCCTGAGTCCCTGGAGGTATGAAAAAGAAGAAAAGATTCCACTTTTATCCCATTCAGCCTCACCTGCACTGTCTCTGTGTCCTCTTTTGACACCATTTGCATTTCAAATTTCAATTTCTGTGAAATCTGAGGCTCATAAGACTGAAGACAAAGGGGTCAGCCTGCAAATACTCCAGAGGTCTACCGCACCTGAATGGGCCTATTTCGCTCTTGTTTTATAAGTCTAATATCTTCATGAACCCCGAATCTCCGGCCATCAGATACTTGTAGACAGCCAGGTGTGAAATAGAAAGTAGTAAAAGTTAATAGAAATTCAATACACAAGGGGTGGAAGGGGTTTAAAATCCAACAGTGGGATTATGAAACAGGTGCAGTAGTAATCCATGTACTCACACTGATGCAGTAAATTTTAAAGAATTCAAAGACGTAAGTCTCAATTAAAGTGTCCAAAAGGCAGTCTTTAGGCCTGGACAGTTGGTAGTTGGGGAGAAATGTCAAATGAAAGGTCAAGAGACAGGTTGCTAAGAGGACGTGTAGAGTACAGACAGATAGTGGACAAGGGGATGGAGTAGAGGACAGGGGAACTTTAAAAACTCAGGAAAGCTCTTCTGGATTTCTCTCTTCCATAAGAGCAGATACCTGCTAATGTACATTTTTAGTGCAATATGTCATACATGTAATGATATATGTTTATTATGTTATTTAAAAAAATCAAATTATTAAACCATGATATTTGATTTGGTCTGAATATTTTGTTTGTTTGGAAGTCCGGCCCTCACAGTGCCTGCTGATAAAAATTCTAGGCCCTTGTACCAATGTAGTTAATGACCTCTGCTCTAGAACAAAAGCATGAACAAAATGCAGATGATTTTGCTGAGGCTGAAAATGAACAATACCTTGTATACAAGTAAACAGATTTATAAATTGTCCATCAGCTGTAGCTGTTGTTTTGGATGCATGCTCATTAGACGAAGCAATGATGGGCATACACTTGTTTTGCATCTAAATTTTATTTTAGATTTTTCTTGCCAGATATGATGACGTGAGACCAGGAATGATATAATTACATACTATTATGTATTGTATATTATGAAAGTGGTGATGAAATGACTGAGTATTGAAAAAATAGAAAAAATGTAAAAAGTTTAATGACTTAAACTGCATTACCATAAGGGCAACGGCCAAGATGTGGAGGAAAATATCAGTTTTACAAAATCTACACACACACATCTGGACAAAGCCTTTTGTTTTAGGAGCGTGAACATTCTCAGCAAATATTAGTCATCTGTCAGATTCAGAAAAATATTGTGTGCAAGTTTGACAGTTTGTGCTGATAACAGCATGAGATCATGAGTATATATAATATTTTTCTGAAGTAATTTATTTTACAGGGAAAATAATATGTCTGCATTGTTACATTGAAGTAAAGTGCAACAGATCCACTGCAGGACTTGCAGCTGTAGCTAAATTGCAGGGCCTGGGGGGTATTCCAGAAAAGGAGGTTCAACAAACTCTGAGTCTAACCCTGAACTCTGAGTTGATGTACTCCGACATGGGAAACTCTGAGTATTCTGTTCCAGAACAGCTGATCTGAATTAGATTAATCAACTCTGAGTATTTTCACCCTCATCAGTGGAGCCACGATACCTCGATTCACCATGGCAACCGCTGAGAAACAAAAACCAAGCTACTTTACCTCATTGGACCTAGAGGTCCTCATGCAGCCTGCGGCGAATATGAGCCTATATTTAGGAAGAAAACCATTACAGCAGCTAAGGAGAGAAAAGCATCATGGGAGAAAATTGCTGCCCGTGTTATTTGTGTCAGTACGTAAGTTTGAATGCACATGTCCATTAACTAAAAATTAACTGCACTTTATAAGAATCGTAGCATACATCTGAAAAAGTGATGAATTGAATAGATTTTGATTATCATTGAGGTGCAATCCCACAGGGAAAAATGCACTTGGAAGAAAATGAAATATAAATGCATAATTAATAAAGGCAAGGCATATTTCGCTCAGGCATGACTGTAGGCCGACCTCACTTTGGTTTCATTCATATTTGAAGTTAAACAAAGTAAATATTCATTCAGTGGCTATTTAAACATGTAGTCATTTAAACCCCAAACAGAATGCTGTTTTAACACTTATATTTCCTCTCGCCTAATATCCTGCTGAGTGAATTAACATTTGATATTGATATAAAGCTCACACCACGAACACAATATTAACCTTCTTTATGGGACTGAGAATTACTATGATGATTGTGTATTTGATTATAGTGCATATGTGGGGATGGTATTTTATTTATCTAACTGATATTTGATTATGGATTTTGTTTTATTTCTTTTATTTTATGTTGGTATGTTAGCCTGTTGGATGCTTTTTAAATTTAATTCATTATTGGAGTTTTGTTTTATTTTATTATTTTGAAAATATTAATTTTATATTTCCTTTATTTATTTTATACCTATTGGAGTCATTGATTTGTGTACTAAAATGTGGTGATGTGTATATTAAAAAAAAATGAAATACTAATCACAAAAACTTAGCACAATGCACAAAATTTGTTCTGATGTGAGCGCACGTCTGCGGTGTGTGAGATTGGATATGTATGGCCGCATAATGTTATTAAGATAAATGATCGATTGTAATGAAAAACTGTGCCGTTCTAACAGATATTCATCAGAGAATGAGAGCACATCTAATAAAGATCTGAAAATCCTCTCCCAACGTAGGCACTACGTAATAATTCTGCTTCAGTGTCTATCAGATTGCAAAAATACGGACAATCTGTATCTGACAGCTTGCTTCAGGTGTTCACAGAGTCAGTTACCATGGTGATTGACTCAGAGTTGGATTTAACTCTCTTTCTGGAACAGATAACACAGAGTTTCCCTCATCTCAGGGTTAACATACTCAGAGTTTTTTACATGACCTGCTTTCTGGAATACCCACCAGGTTAGGTTTTACAAAAATGTAACTGCTTACGGGTTGTAGTATGTTTCCTGTTCTGTTTTGAAGGTCAATCTCCTCATGTGTCATGTCTTGGTTTCCTTCCCATCTTTGTCTGTTTCCCACCCTTTTTCTCACACACCTTCGTCTTCGTCTCGTTAGTCCTGTTCCAGAGTCTTCCCTGCGCACCTGTCTTCTATTAGTCTCATTAACTCTGCCCTGGTGTTGCCTACCACACCCCAATGCTTTACCTTCCCTCCTCATGCCATTGTCTGCTAACTTCAGCTGTGTGTTGATCTTGTGAGTCGTTTTCTAACGGTGCAACACTTTTGTTTTGCTTCCATTTTTTTTAGGTTTAAGTTAAAGGTCTAAGACTTTTTATGCACCCAGGAGATATATTTCTCTCAAACTTCTCACAAATTTGTTAAAATCAATGTCAGTCTCAAGATGCAGATTAAACAGCATCATTACTACACAGGTGTGCAATGGATATTTAAGAAATATCCTTATTTACCAAGGCAGAGATGGTCCTTTTTTTAATTTTTTAATACAAACTTTTAAGGTCTTCATCTTTTTTTTGAGTTGTATTTATAAGCAAATCACCAAAATATTGCAACATTTATCAAAGTCATATGTTTGTGGAGGTAGATCCCGATTTATATTCTGTATTTCACTCTCAAACTCAGGGATTACATTCTTTTGAATCCTATTGGGTTGATTATGTAAATTTGGTCTATAGAAAAAAAGTTTCTTCGTCAGTTTTCTAAGAGTGAAGGTTGAATTATGATCAGACAGACCAGTCAGTAAATTGCAAGTTCTTTTCACTTGCTCAGGTTTCTCATAAACATCGGGTCTAAAAGAGTTTTACTTGAAGCCTTGCTGGGGCTTTTGCGGTTTGGTGCAATTTATATTTTGATGTGATCATTAGGGTTTTTGCCTGCTGTTTTTGTCTAGTCAATTTATGTGAAAATGTATTATAGTTTCACTGTGACAAATTCAATGTCAGAAGTAGACACGGAAGGTCGCTGACAGAGTGGCACCATGATCTGAATTGGGATGAAACCGTGCTGGAAGATCACAGACAAGTAGCTGACAGAGCACAGCCCTGTTGGATCATGCCTATAGAGAGATTGCGTAATAATTTTTCATCGCTGAAAAAAAAATGGATAACGCTCTTGTCCTGTACTCCAATGACCAGATGGCACAGAATGGCCTCGGCATCCCAAACTCCCGAAGCACCTCTGAAAAGGAAAGGCACACTGAGAAACAGAGTTTCAAGCTCTGCCCTTAAGCATACTTCCATCCTTTGAATCCATATACTGTATATGAGCCATGTCTTCACATCCTCACACAAGGAATGCCTTCTTTATTTTCAAAAAAGATGAACACAAAATAAACACATCAACTGACTTTTAATAATTTTATGAGACTTATTATTGTCATTTTTTTCCTTACCCCCTTTTAAATGGTCCTGGCAAACTGTGGAGTCCCCAGCAGGAGGCTCACGGGCTGCTGGGTTTCAGTCACACACTGTAGCAGCAGAAGCATCCCTGACTGCATGAAATTAAACAGGACTAGCCATGTAATTGCTCCTGCAGGGACTGCTCTGCCTCAACAACACACTTTGTGATTGGGTTCGGGTTCAGGGAAAAACCGCCCTGACAGTCAAGGCAGAATAACAAGGGGGGAGGAATCTATTCTGGTCACTGGCCTCGTGTGCGACAACAGCACAGCACCCAGGGGGAACGGGCAGCCAGATGTGGCCTGTGCTGCTTACAGCCACACACACACACACACACACACACACACACACACACATACACTAGCGTCACTCTTAACTACCACCACCCTCCTATCAAGGACTGTTGCAGGGATAATTGATCAGACATTATTGGATGCGACAGGTAATGCTAGGTCAATTTTAGGGAGCGGATCTCAGGTTGCTCCTGAGAAGTGGTCCCTTCTTCAGCACTCCACCTGCCCTCCATGTCTTTCTTTAAGGCTGCAAGACTTACTATCCAAATATGTTCTGTATATTAGTATATTAGATGTTCTTGATTTGTTCCTTCTGTGTGATGGAGCACGACAGTCGTCACAGTGCCTCTTTGCAGAGGACTTCCGAGTCTGCATATTACGCTTCATGTATCCTTCTGCCTCTGCTGCTTACTTTCTGGGATGCCGCTACCGTGATGTCAACAAATGCACATGGTGGGATGACAATGCTTGGATGTAAAGGGCACATGGATAGGTGTAGAAATTACACAAAACAAGCCTCAAACAATACGTGCACTATTCATGTGAATTTCACCCTCATGTGTGGTTTATTTGGAAGAATTTTAAATAAGTAATAAGCCTACCTTTATACAGTCTTAGACTGCTGTCTGAGACAATTAACTTTTATCTCTTTGTGTGTGTATGGATGGATTTGTCCATCTCTCGTCACATCACCAATCGTCTGGATTGATGCACAGAGCATCGCCTCTGTTCTCCTTTTGGTACTAATTCTAGCCCATATTGCCCATGGAACAGGGAAATTAATTAAGTTTGTCTAGCCAAATTGCCAACTGTGAAGGGCTGGTTCAGTAATTTCTGGCGGTCGTTGACCTTACCAGTCAGGGGGTCTCCAATCATTACTCTCCATTGGCTGCTGCAAAAGACTCTGGCTGAGGGAGATAGGGAGTGAGCCATTGTGTCAAATAGTCAGTGCTGAGAGAGTATAACTACTGTACCTTGCAACAGTCGCCATCTATCATCAAGCAGCACAGGAAGGTTGAATATTAAGTGAGGACATTTCCATTCCTTTTTTTTTTTTAAAAAGCCCATAGGCCTGCATCTTGCTCTGGCAAACTTCCTGGTGACCTTTACTGTAACTGATTGTTGGCCCAGAGTATCTACAGAGAGTTTAAGTCAGCTAAAACAAATGACGCTGTAATTAAACAAAAATTGGAGCATATTGTTAGCGCCTGGGAAGCCTGATACATGGTAAGGTTACTTACTGATTGTGAACAAATGTCTAAAGTTACATTAGTGGCAGTTTTAAAACAAGATGAACAGGATGAAAAAAACAATTAAGGTATGGATGTTACCCAGAAATCCACCTAAGAAAGCCATAGTTATTTAGTGTGTCATAGCAAATGTCTACAAAACAGCATCATCTATCCATCATCCATCCATCTATCCATCCATCCATCTGTTTTCATCTGCTTATCCAGGTCCAGGTCATGGAGGCAGCAGGCTAAACAAAGCACTCCAGACATCCCCCTCCCCGATAAATAACACTTTCTAGCTTCTCCTGGGGGATCATGCGGTGTACCTTGGCCAGATGAGATATTCAGGATTCACTGACAGAGCAGCACCACCACATCTAATCCCTCCAGCACATTCTGGGTCTGCCTCGAGACCTCTAACAAGGGGTACCGAGGAGACATCCCGATCAGATGTCTGAGCCACCTCAACTGGCACTGCTACCCTATGGAGGAAACTCATTTTATCTGCTTGTATCCCCGATCTCACTCTTTCAGTCATTACCCAAAGCTCATGACCATAGGTGAGGGGTGGGACATAGATGGGCCAGTGCTTTAACAGCTTTGCCTCCTGGAAATAGGATTGACTTGATTTTATGATAAAATACCAGAGAATAGGGGATATTGGGAATAAAGGCCTGTCTTTAATAATGGCCTTGATCCCCTGTACTTGAAGTCAATGAAAGGCACTACTTGGGAATTTATGTTATGACTCAAAACATCTTAAACTAGAAAAAAGCCAGTAACTTGAATGTTGAGTGTAGCTTTTAAGTTTGATTTATCATCCTCATGACAGTTAAAGGCATTTTCATTTTAAAAATCAAGGTCGGGAAGATCAACATTTAACAGAACGAGTTTGAGCAAGAAATGTAATCTGGGAGTGTGTTTATCACAGCGAGCGATGAGCGTCTCTACAAGTTTGAAAGCCGAGGGAAGCAGCTCGTCCACACTAAAGTGGAACAGTGTCAGCTGCAGATTGATGACCTGATCTGTTTGATGGATGGAGCTTCGGCGCTCAGCTATCTGCCTTTCTGTCAGCGTTGGAGCAGCAACACACAGCACTGCAGAGCTACTGCAACTCCTCTGCTCACAGATAGCACTATCATTTAATTCAAAGCATACGACACACACTCCTCTCCTGTTCACTTACAAAATAATGTAAAACTGAACAGAAACCCCTCCGATCCCTGAGGAGGAAATGCAACTGTATTCATTTTTGCTAACAGATCAATCTGCTCAGTGTTTGTTTTGACTTTTTGCTGCAGTGTCTGTGTGGGTGGGCACTAAACCTGTGTTCTCTATCACTTTAATCCCAGCTGCCATACAGACAGTTTTAACAGTCTGGGTATTTGCTATCGGCACATGGAGATCTATGAAATAAACCAGCTCTTTTCTTTCGAAAATGCAGGCTGAACAAAGCCCCGAGTGACCTGCCAATGACTCAGCAGCAGTGCTGAATGGCCAAAAAAATTATGCAAAGCAGGAATCAACCCTAAAATTAACAAACTAGGCAAACTAACTTCCAGTATTAAAGAGGGATACATTGCTGCAGGGCTGTAATTACCTATTAAAACAGTGCACCACTATGACTTTTTTATGACATTCTATGACTTTTTAGCTTGTTTTCATTCAGAAGTCGTCAATACAGCTACTTTTGCTTTGATATTGGCGTAAGATCCCAATGCCAAAAGCTGCCTTTCACTTGATACACTGCTGGCTGGCTTCAGCTGAGAACCCAGCTAAATGTGTTATGTGTTATGATATGCTACCATCCAGACGGCTGCAAAGCTTGATGGCCTTCGCTGCAGCAGCGGGTGGCATAAGCTGAGAACGGCGCCGGTAGGAACTTGTAACATCTGCATGATATGCGGCAGGTTGAACACTGCTGGTAATGAAGGAGCACGAAGGTCCCTTTAGGGTGGAAGGGAAGGTTGATTGACAGATCCAACATTCCCTCACAACCAGTGATCACCTCCCATCTGAATATGATTTTTTTTACACCTTACCATATGCTCTGTTTGCCTCAGCCTAACCACCCATGCATTTGTTGACAAATCCTACAATAAGGCTTTTGTTGACAACTCAGTGTTGGCTGCCATGTGCTTTTGTTGCCTAAACATATTCACATGCTTCTCTAGCATAATCCCACCATGTGCTTTTGTTGACATCCTGGCACTGGTAACAGCATCTCAGATTGTCAGCAGTGATTGCAGAAGGATATCTAGAATGTAATATGTAGCAATAGAAGTCCACTGACAAGGTGGCGGTTTGTGATGACATGGGATGAGAACGGTTGGAACTCTCAATTTAATGTTAATTTTTTGGATTTGGAAATCATAGCTAGCCTATGGAGAGTAAAGACTAGCCAACACTACTGAGGTTTGGCATAGACACATGATGCACATTAGTTGACAAAATGTGTATATGTATTTTGTGTATGGCTATACAGGGAGCAACTAGAAAAAGGTAAAAGAGCCACATGCAGCCACAGGTTGCTGAACTTTTAAATGACATTTTCCATGACATACCTTTATTCAATAAAGAAAATGACATACCGTACTATGGCTTATTATGATATCTATAATTCTGACCTTTTCTATGACCTTTTATATGATATACTATTCTATGGCTTTATTTAATAAAGTAAATTAAAAACTGCACTATGACTTATGATATTATCTTAATTTTTGACCTTTTCGGTGACATACTTTACTATGACTTTTTATTATGACTGTCAAATGTACCCACAGTAGTCGAGCAATGACTTCTGCTGAATTACAGCAATTCCACTTGCACAAACTGCTAGAGGTAACAATAATGCCAGTTTGTAAAGTTTATTTCTGATTATGATAACATTTTTGGGACAGTTTGAATATTGGGAACCCCCCCCCCCCCCACACACACACACACACACACACTATATATATTGTCATTATGGCTGATAACTGTGATAACTATGGCTGATGGGAAAGAGCCATTCAGAGGCCTGAGGCTTAGACATTTTTTTCCAGAAATATGTCCAGTATCCTCTCCTTGATTTACCAATGGAGGTTGGGAAGGTATGGATGATAGAGGCTGAGCCCTATAGTTTTGAAAAAGTTCCTCATTATTTTGAGATACTAAGTCATCATTTTTAGAAAGTTTCTGATTTTAATGACTTACAGGACTTTTTTTTTCGTTGGGGGTGGGGTGGGGGGTTCCAGTGTTGTCACAATTCATTTTTTTGTTTTGTTTTGAAGTCAATTGATTAATTGTCAATCTACTTTAAGAAGAATGATCTCCCTCCAAAACTATTATCTGAAAAATTCCAAGCCACTAATTTTGGATATGTGTGGTTTTCTTTTGATGGTGACAATAATTTATTCATGCAATATCTGATAACAAAATGTGTCATTGAGATAAATTTGAACAACATTTACATTTAAAATATGGTGTTAACTGTCAAACCATGTCTTAAAGGCGTAGCATGGATTCACTTTATAAATATGCATCAAAGCCATAACAATGCTGCATTTATTTAAGGTGATGCTTATGGGGTGAATAATGTCCACACAGACAGTTAGAAACTAGTTTTTTTTTCCCCTTGGTTCTTGCTGTAAAACACTGTAAATGAACACAGAGAGACAGTAAAACTCCCAGCCTGCCTCTCTGATGTTTCCCAGTCCCTCCATCGCTCTGCGGTAGCCAGGTTTTGCCGTCAGCCAGCAGCGAGGCCGATGGGAGGGGCTTTGCGTGGATTGGATGCTTCCTGGTTGTCAGGAGCAGAGGAGGCTGGGAAGAAAGCGTTTCATTCTTGTGCGTTACCATGGGACACAGACTACAGCCGCTCAGGATCAGTCCGCTCTGTGTGCCTGGACACACTCCATCATGCCAACACAGTAGCATTACTGTGTTTGGAATCCTGTTATCCTAATAATGCTGCATTCCATTCAGACTGAGTTTTATATCCACTTCAGATTTTGGGGAGACTGACACCCAAAACATGTCATGTCTGCAGTAGATATTTCATGATGAGGTCACATTACCAATATAGGCTGAAAATAATGTGGGTAATATTACCTCTACTGTTAATAGCTTTGTGTCTATAGAGGCAGAACTTGACCTTGGAAACAATATGTAAAACAATCTTGAGGTTAAGATACAACATAATTTATGGGGTGGCTGCAGCTTAAGATGTAGAGTGGTCTTCTACCAATCAGAAGGTCAGGGGTTTAGTCCCTGGCTCCTGCAGTCAAGTTGTCCCTGGGCAAGATACTGGACCCCAAATTGCATGGATGATTACATTAGTTTAGTTCATTTGCACAAAGTTAAGGATAAAATATTACACATTAGAATTACAAAGTAAGTAAGCTACCGGTGCAGGAGAGGAAAGAAACCTAGTGGGCTCACACAAAGTCCTGCCCTTCAAATCAACAAGTCATTAAAACCTAGTAAATCAAAAAGCAGAACAAAAAAAAACCCAAAATGAAATCAAAATAGCATTAAATAGACAATTTTGCTACAAAACGTGCTTGAAAAAAGAAAAAGAAAAGTCCAGTCACGGTGTATTAACAACAGTGGACGGCACATGCTGCATCCGCTCGATATGAGCACGGGCAATGCCACTTGAGAACGTGGCCAGACGAAACCTGTTGTGTGGGGATGAAATGCGACAGGGTGGCGTCAACTGACAGTAACAGAGTGCAAGGGCACTTTTATTAGGGTGGTTGGGTTGGTAGATGGGTCCCACAAACCCCGACTTTGTTGCTAGAGTCCAGTGTTTGCTTCCTGTTTGACTCTGATATTTTTTGACTTTGTTGCCTAAACCTAACATTCCGTGCTGTTGTTGTCTAAACATAATCACGTGGCACGTCATGGCACGCCTAATATGAACTATGCTTTACAATACATTTACTGCTGAACATGTCTGTTACTCAATGACTACAGTACCAGCAACTATGTTAGCTTCTATCATTTATCCTTTACACAATAGATAGTCTGTTTATAGACCCGCAACTTCCACAATTCGGGCAGAGCAGACATGTAATTATGGCTCAGCATGGCACCGTACCATAATATCACCGAATGGAGAGGCTTGAGCACAACCATTTTTCATATTATTCATGAATATCCAGTACATCGTGTTTGCCTCTAGTTGAGGCCTCAGTATCTATACAGTGTGTTATTAGCCATTCAGCGAGATATACAATGTGTGTCTTTTCCAGGTATACAGTTGTGTCTGGGTGGAATGAGCTGCTGCATTCAGGAGGCCCCTCTGTATTTATCACTCAAGCTCTCTGTCCTCGGCAGAGTCTAGTGAATCTATTACAGTCCTGTTTGTCACTTCAACAAGCCCCCTGTGTTTTGTCATCCATATCATTGTGGTAAGCTGCAGCGATTGAAATGAAAGGGCAGGATTTAGACTCTGTATGAGGTAGTGTTGCTGGTGAGATGTGGTCACAGTTGGGCGGGTCTCTCAGAGGTTCTGTTGATAGCTTTGCCTGATGATTGACAGCCAAGCATTGAAGCAATGGTAACCAGAAACAGTGTTCAAGGAGGAGTTTGTATTGTACATATAGCAAAGGCTAGGAAGGACAGAGCAAGAGACTGATTCATTTGTATTAAATGCATCGGCTCAGGAGGTAAAGCCAGGTAGGGTAGGGTCATCCACTGATTGGAAGGTTGGTGTTTCAATCCCTGGATCCTCCAGAAGTCAAAGTGTCCTTGGTCGAGAACCTTCGATCGCTACCAAGGACTGTTTTTGAGGGTGTGTGCAATGACAACCAATGACATACATGACTTGATGTTTGTAAAGTAGGTTGATTTTGCTTTAACTTTGAATGCTTCTGCTTTGTCTTGCCTCTTACTGTACATTGGAACCGCATTGGAACAGATCTTTTAATGGTCAGTATGCAAAATATTACAGAGAGCAAAACCTTTTTTAGTGTCCCCATGGGAACCTGAATTTGTCCTGGGACAAACTTTAAAGATCATTGATAATGTGTTGCGTTAGAGTAAAGGTCAAGGATTAAACACAACTTTAGGACCATTATGACCATGAATGTCCCGTAAAAAGCCCAATCACCTGCCCCTACGACTAAGGCCTTACCGCTCGGTTTTGCAGGATTATGTCAAAGCGTAGGGTGTCCAGATTGTTGTTGGGAGGGTGGGGTGAAGTGTCAGGGCTACGTGGCCCTCAAAATTGAGGTTTTTCATTGGCACACTTCAAACCCCACAAATGTATGTACATATATATATATGTGTGTGTGTGTGTGTGTGTGTGTGTATGTGTTTTTATTGTGGTTTGATCTTTTTTCAATGTACGATGGTCCTTTCTTTATAACAAGCATAACAAAATACATTATTTTTGCAGATTTGTGCATGACAGTTCTGCATTTTTACATATTTCAATGTTGCATCCCCTGCTTGATGGCATATGGCACCTGAAATTTGATTTAAGTTCAGCAGCAAAGTTGCCGCAAATGCAACCACTTGCTACTGTTATCACTGTAAACGGTAAAGGTTTCTTTTTCATTTGAGGTTTCTTTTCCATTTGATTGATTGATTGATAATGCGAAACTTGTGAAGTGAACAAATTGTAAGTATCTGACAATCGCAAAAGGATGCCTACATACCACACAAGTGAAATCACCACGACAGAAGAAGGCATATTCCCGATGTCTGGCAATACTCTACTTAAACGCCAGCATGCCGATGATGTATCACGGTCTTTAAGGGTTGTCCCATTTCATAGGGGAAGTTTCCAACCACTCGGTTACCCCACGTAACTCGATGCCGAGGGGCGTGGTGGCACATTAAAACAAGGGGTAGGGGTAAAGTGGGATTGGGCGAAGGTTCATTCAGTATTCAATATAGGCCTATTTATTTTATTCAAGTGTTGGTCAAGAAGAAATTGTGAATTTAAGTAGTGACACTGATCATCACAGCTTCACAGTTTATCCTCATGAGAACATGAAAATCCATATGTATTATGATGATATGCCCATAAGTCCAGATGTCTTGCTCAGGACTTAAGTGCTGGAGGCCTCATTGTTACTTGAGCAAAATCCCTGTCAAGAACATGTTTGGTACTGTTTTATCCATTTGCCACACTGTTGTTTACACAGCATTTTTCATCAGTTTTTGAAAACATGATTCTATGTTTGTGCTTCTGCAGAAGCAGAGCTGTGGTGTAGCTACTGCACATTCTGGCTGAGAAAATAAAAGGGCGTATTTGTCTGTTTCTTCTATAACACATAGTACGCTTGTTTCTATTTAGGTTTCAATGTAATGTCAGACAGCTATTTGATCTCTACCCACACATTTTTCATTTTATGATTTTGTACACAGACAGGGAGGCAGAGCTGCATAGCAACAGCTACATCAGCTCAGTATCTCAGATAATATGGTGTATATAATGTGCTTTATTTTGTGATTCAAAGGAAAAAGTCACAGATAGTAAATACGTATATTAAAATACAATAAACTGTATAATAATTTGTACTTCTCCTTCTGTGTTTACTTTTAGATGTTGTAGCAACATTTACATGGAAATATGAGCCAACCAGGCAAAACAGTCATCCATAGAAACCACATCCAATACAAGTCATGACCTCAGAATTTCCTAAATTCTGCTCTGGAGCCAGCCTAGCCAATTAGTTTGAAGACAAAGCAATGCACTTGATTAATACATAAAATGGCAATCACAAGTTATTAAGTTATTATTAAGTTACTATTAATCTAAAAAGAAAACAAATAAAAGACAACAAATTTCAAATTAAACCTGGAAAATCTGGTCCTAATACATACAATGCAACATAATACATGCAAATGTTACATGTTGTTTATTGTTGCTGGAGACTTCCATCAGGTTAACCTTTAGAAGGTTATGCCTTACTTCCATCAAACAGGAGCTGAAGGAGAGAACCATAAAGAACTAATGTAACGCTACTCAGCTTCATTTGGAAAAAAACACTACCAAAAAAACATTACCAAACATACATTTCATTCACATACAAAAATTATGTGGTGGACAACAAAAAGCAAATTGCAACAAGGAGATCAAACTTTACAGAAATGCAAAATCCTCCAAAAAACTTGCTCAACAAAAAAAAGTCATGATTTTCTTTTATTTAACATTTAATTACCCTTGCTTTATTGGCATTACAATTGGTGAAGAGCAGATTATGACCTGTCAAGGACTCAAAACCGAAAGGTTATGACTTGGCACTTGACTTTGGACATGCCAGTCTTAACTTACTTAATATAAATGTTGTAACCATCACAACAATAAATCATTCTTCAGTCAGAAACCATGCATCACCAGAACCATCTGGGATGACATAAACAAGCACACTGCAGCCAGTCTGGAAAGATGGCCCATTACGAAACAGCAGCCTACAATGTGAGAAGAGTAGTGAAAACCGCAAATATGAACTACAGAATGCAGGCAATCCCAGGAGCATGTGGCAAGGACTATGACACAATTCAAGCCTGCTGGTCCCTCCTCGACAAGTGCTGATGTGTCTACAGCAAGTGATCTAACTTTTATGCTCACTTTTGAGGCCATCGGCAGCCAAGAAGTAAAAATAGCTGAAGCATAGGTTAATGGATTTGTGGGTGCACCTTTCATACCTATCAACCTTTCTGAGTAAATGTCAGGAGAGCTTTCAAGCATGTGAACATCAAGAAAGCAGCAGGACCAGATATCAGCCTCTGGGACCTCAAAACCAACCTGCCTGGATGATTGTTGTTGCTATGTGACACTCAAGTCTGTACTGATCCACAGTCAATTTTTTGAGAAATCAGCATCTTAAAATAAAAAAAGTAATTTATAAATTATGCTTTTTATAGCAAGAAATTTAGAGAGTAGATCATGTTTGTACTTCAGTACCTTTTTATAGTAATAGCTACGTAAATAGAAACTAATATCTTTAAAAGCATCTGGTATTTTCATCCTCTGGAACAAAAGATAAATGACCATACCCTCCTTCTACATCTCTACTCTTGCCTTGATAATCTGCCTCTTTTACTTGTAGCCATACTTTGCTCTGTTGTTAAAAGTGAGATACTCCCATCAGCATTTTTATAGCGATGACAGTGGCCTATTAATGTCTCCACTGAGGCAGCACTTTGATTATTCATCTCTCATTGCTCCATCCCGGTCTCTCAAATGCATTCAGAGGGACTCATATTTCTGATAAACTAACTTCCTCTACTGAAGTCGACAATGGAGTTAATATGAGGCAGCACAGCACGCCTGTTAGTCAGGGCCGGTGGAAGCTGGATTAGTGAGTGTTGGAGGTAAGAGAGGAGCTCAAATTAAAATCACTGACAGTCTTACTGCTGTGCAGTCCACTTTAAAGTCTTTCACATACCTCCATATTTCCCTCACAAAGGGCTATCCTTTTTATGACAGCTATTGGAATTTCATTACCAGCTCTGAAACTCTAATAGGTTAGCATACCCATACATGTCTCAAGGGCAGAGTTATATTTATGATTCTTTTCATAATGATAACGATTCTTTATTTTCCTGGGTTCCTCTGTGGTATTGATAATGAGATCTGTTTTCATTAATGATAAATATGTTAGAACTTCGTACAAATAAGATGCTTGTACTGGATTTGGATATCACCTACTTTATATCTGCAATCCTCAGTGGGAGAGACACCAATTGTGGAAAGTACATTTACTCAGCATGAATTTTTAATTTACATTTTTCATCTATGCTAAAACAATACTCACATGCCCATGTGGACATTGGAACAGGTTTTGCTTCTGAATTCTGAAATTTTGCAAATTCATATTCCTTCTGATCCTTAATAGAAGATCTCCTTACCCCCGACAGAAGTCCAGGCTAAAGGGTTGTCCACACCCAAGAGTAAAAACTATAACTATAACTATAATTATAACTATAACTATAGATAGAACTTAAAAAGAGTTCCAGACCACACTACAACTATAACGACAACAAAAGTGGTGAAAGATATTGTTTGGATCAATCCAAGAGCGATTTCATGAATGATAGAAATACTTACAGCCACTCAGAGTCCGTCTTATTTAGACGTCACATCCAACAGAGATCCTAACATCTAATTTTGACCACATAATGTATGTTTTTATGTTGAAAAATATGTATTAAGCTTTGGACTATTTTATTGTATTCTTTTTGTTGCTATTCCTGTGAATTTAGTCATCAATATCTGATTATTTTCCCTGACAGTAGCAGATTGTGGCCAGTGGATGGTGGCGTTGACTGCTATCAGGAGAAGAAGCTGAAAGAAATAAGTCCCTAGTGTTGATTAAAAAACATCACCTTAATATAATGATTTATAGGCTACATAACACATTCTGAATTTAGAATGTAATGTTTGATCCTCCCACTTCCTGTCGTCTTTGAAGAATTTCATGAACCCATTTCTGTTTCTGTCTCCTCAACCTCCTTGCAATGTAAAGCAGTAAAGGTCATCAACATCCATTTTCATGGCATGCATAGCGCGTGCATTGTGCCGCTGTTTACAGAACATTATAATCCATCAGCGCGGATGCTCACATCGTTACTGTTATAGTTATGGTTATAGCCATAGTTATAGTGCTTGGTGCCAATGGCCCTTGAGCTCCAAAAGTCCTTAAATCTTAGGGACACCCCTGTGTTTGCCTGACCTGTGTGGGGCTACTGTGACTGCATTTGCCTCTTGGCAAAAATGAATGAGGACAGCAAATATCTAAAGGTTGAAAACAGACAGTTTATTTTACATCATACAAACTGATTAATATTAATAATGTTTGTTTATTAACTGGCCCCTTGCCTCCTGTTATCTTGCAAAAGTGGCCTCAAGGCAAGGCAAGTTGACTACCCATGCTGTAGACCGTTAAATAATCATTATTTTTCCTCTTTAACAATCCAGGATTTGAGGCATATAAGAAATGTAGTTTCTGCCTTGAGATATCATTACCAGATTAATGTCATGTTTTAAGTTTCCAGACATATATGGCAGATTCTCTGAATTCCTTAGAATCATCTTATATGTGGATTTAGGGCCATATATTGCTTGCAATTCTTTAATAGACCATATAAATACTTTGAAAGATTGACTAGATCTTTTCCATATGGAACTGTGCCCTTGACTGTGCAACCCCTACCATGACTGCCCATCCCTCTGCACCTCCTGAACCAACTCCCCTACCCATCATGCCCCCCACAGTCTCCCTCCGAGCTGTGCTGTGCACCAAAGCATACAGGTAAGATCTCATGAATAACACAAGAGACAAGCAACTTTGTGGGCAAGTAAGTGTGCCCCACATTTGCATTTTCTATGTCGATGCTGCACCCAGATGATAGAATAATCTAAGGGCACTTTAACCAGGGTTCATGCAAAGTTCATGCAAGTTTGAGTGCATAGGAAAGAGGGTATTATACCACAGTTAGCTCTGACTGAGTAATTTGATTGGATAGGAGGCATTTTAGAAGTGCGGATGTAGAGGTTAATATTACTGGGACTTTTAACTCTGCATGTATCACTTTGCTTTAAAGGTGTTCTGAAGCATTAATTACATTAACTGTTAATTAGTCTACATTAGCAATTGTCGTAACAAACTTTGCGCCAAGAGGAGGACCATATTTCCACAAATTACATTTAAACTGAATTATGCATAGTCATCAGAAGAGGACAAAGGGAGGGAAAGAAGTCTGGATACTTGACTGCAAACGTCCTGGTGTGCAGAACCAGTTCAAGAACCAGAGCTAATCTGGTGGGTAAGGGATGTTGCAATCTTTAAATCAAAATCATAATGACATAACAAGTCTTTAAAAATGGTAAATGTCTTCAGGAATCTTGCCTATTTGGTTAATAGTGCTGTAAGGAAATTCTTGGTGAACTTCTATGGGAATACTCGAACTGTCGACTTATGACTTTTTTTTGATATTCTAGTTAAATGAGACACTACAACAAAAATTTCAATTAACCATTTTACTTGATGTTAAACTGCCTTAGGTCTATATTTCTTTATGTATTTATTTATTTAAATGCCTATGATTTGCAATGTTTACAGTTTTCTATTGGATCAAATTGGGAAAGAAGCAAGGGCCACTTTTCTAGACGCAACACTTAGCTAAACGGATCAATCTATAAATGGAGCAACTAATTGTAACTTCAAAACTTTGTGCTTTCATTTATGAGTCTCATGCTTCCATATCTCCAATAGCCTAAGCGGGAGGCATTATGTTTTGGGGTTGTCCCTCCATCCATCCATCCATCCGTCCAATTCTCTTGAACATGATATCTCAAGTATGCCTTGAACAAATTTCTTTAAATCTGGCACAATGTTCGCTTGGACTAATGATAAACCAATTAGATTTTGGTGGTCAAAGGTAATAGATCAAGGTCACTTTGACCTCCTCTGTCTCATTATTTTGAATGCGATATCTCAAGAACAAACTGAAGGAATTTCTTCAGATTTGGCACAAACATTCACTTAGACTCACTGATGAACTTCTTAGATTTTGGTGATCAAGGTCACTGTGACCTTGGTTTCTCTCATTTTTGTTAATGTAACATCTCAAGAACGCCTTGAGGGAATTTCCTCAAATTTGGCTCAAATAACCACTTGGACTTGAATAAACTGATTAGAGTTTGGTAGTTGAAGGTCAAAGGTCAAGGTCACTGTGACCTCACAAGACAAGTTTTTGGCCATAACTCAGTAAGTGATGGCAATTATAACAAAGTCTCAAACAAATATGTCATAGGATGTTAAGTTGAAGTAATACAATTTCATATCAAAAAGGTCAAAGGACAACTTCACCGTGACATCACAATGTTTTGCAAAACACTTTTCTGGCCATGACTCAACAGCAGGAAGAGAAGGGGAGACATTTGGTCAGATTCTGAATTGGTGACACTAATCTTGGGATTCTACCTTGAAACCTAACTGATTATATCAATCTTCTGTGCTGCCGGGGGAAAGATGTGTGTGAATCATCTGTGTTTTCACTGACATGTATGTAAACTGTAAAAGCAACTTAACTTGTTTGTAGAAGCATGCAAAGACAGTATTTCTTTTAGTGTTTTTTTTTCCAGTTGTCTGACTTTCCTCAGTGTAAAAATTAGGGATGGATTCAAACATAGATGGATTATTGAACAGGCCTGCCACACACAGACACCCCGGGGTCCAAAACCACAACCTCTGTAGGATGTTTTTGTTGGCATATATTTTTGGAATGTTAACTGCTATAGCTTTAGATATGGGTTTTAGTGCAAAATGAAAAAAAGCTCTACATATAGATTGAATTCAACAAGCACATGTTTATAA
This sequence comes from Plectropomus leopardus, assembly GCF_008729295.1. Taxonomy (NCBI): domain Eukaryota; kingdom Metazoa; phylum Chordata; class Actinopteri; order Perciformes; family Serranidae; genus Plectropomus; species Plectropomus leopardus. Next base: position 22,136,617 of record NC_056484.1, on the reverse strand, counting down.
TCTTATATCTGTCTGGGTGCTGTGTTGCTGCTTGTTTTTCATTTAGGCACAGCTGTGAGCAGTGTAGAAAGACCACATAGTTACAGCAGAGCTATGCCATTGTGTATTACTGTGCACACAATGAGAGTCAGCTAAACAGCCAAATGTAAATGTAAAGCTCGTGTTCATTTCTCTTCTGTTTGTCATGCAGCTGAAACTTCAGGGACACACAGTATAAATTAAAGTACATCTGTTTGGCTGTCGAGACCTTGGGGGACTCGTGCTAAGCTTGTGCACAACTGTGATTTCTGTAATGATATTTGAATGCAGCCTTCAGAGCACCTTTAGCATGAGTCAGCACAAAAGTTTACCGTCTGCGTACCCCAGGATGCTTAAGTTGCTGACTTTTTTTCTTTTTAATTTAAAAACAGAGGTGTCCATGGCAACTGCATCCCCCTCGTTCATACTTTACATCCTTCTAATGAATATGCAGAGTGTTTATGCCAGAAGCACCATGAGGACATTTTCATTTTCTATAGTGGAGCGCTACTAATTTAAAGCTGTCTCTGTGTCTGAGAGCAGGAGGGGGGCCCTACGGAGTGCTTCAGGGGATGGATGGGAGTCCTTGAAAAGTTAAAACACTGTCTACCTGTGTATATCTGTGGACAGAAATAATTAAGTTATCCATAACAAAAAACCTTTTTTGAGATAATTAACTCAAAGGCAGAGTCCCAGGGTTTTAAGACTGTGGAATTTATTCAATCTATGGACTGTTGCTGCCTTTACATGCAAATGAGACTTATATGAAAGCACTGCTGATAAAAACTCCTTGATCCATTCACTGTCCCCGTCGTATTACATGCACAATGCCCTTTCCAAGAACTCTCTATCCTACAAAACCAGATTTATACACAAGTAATTTCCATTGGGAAATCCCTTGTTAAGGTTTGTAATTTCTGTCTGGATTACGTTCACACACAGTTTGTTCTTATGCTAGAAGTGTGACAGTCTTGTACCAAGTGAAAGTCATTGAGAGGAGGTGCAGTTAGATGAAAAACTCAATTTATATAAGCCTGAATGACATTTGTCATTTCTCTGTATTAGCAGTCTCCCTTGAATTGTTTGCATTTGAGTGGGTTGTGTGGTTGTGGTGAGGCTCGCAGCTGCTCGCGCTGAAATTTAGTGGTTGGTCAGGCGACCTATAACAGCCAAAAAACTGTTTCCATTGCAGTTTAGCAAAATATGGCTTTTTCATATTGCCTGAAATGCCACCTCATCCTAGCGAAAAAACGTTTTTGTGAAAATATTTGTCAGAAATGTATGCGTTTTCATTAGGAGTGTTTCATATTCACAATTTCAATCTGTCCAAGTTCATGGAAACCTGCCTACTGACACCAATTGTTGCGCATGTTGCTGGCTAGTAAAGGCTAATGTACTGTTGGAACATTGGTAGTTTGGGCAAATTAGCATGACTGCAAAAACATCTCAGCGGTTAATTTTACACAAATAACAAAGCGAAAATTTGCTTCAGTTTGAACATAGACTTATGTAGTTGAGACTTAAAAACTAAGATTTAGTTCCACTTCTGCTCTGTGTTACACACCCAGTCTGACACAGTACTACCACAAGAGTTGCAGCTGTTATACTTTATAACTTAACACTGAGGCTGCATCTTTTAAAGTATGCAGTGGGATACCATCACATTGATGCTGCTATTTTTGTTTCTGTGATGCTGTCTCTTTTTCCGCCTTTAGCTGGCTGTCCAACACCATTTCACCAAGTCTCTTAATTCTATCAGATCACGTGACTCTGGTTAGACAACTCTCAGTGCAGCATTAAATTAATGGTGCAGATCATAACAAACAAATAGCAATTACTTTTTAATTGAAACAGGGACTCCAAGGCCTCAGGGCTGCTGTGGATCAAAATGAATTGTCCGTCGCTGTCTCATTGGGTATTAAATAAGGTCCATTCCTGTTACCTGACTTATTTCCACAGTCTCTGGAGTGAAAATGAACTGAGTGTGTTTACTTCTGAGTTTAGGCAACTGATGAGAGGGAGGATTTTTAAAAAGGAGAGTGGAGCATAGGGAATTGTTCCTAACTTTCAGCAATAATCTCAGTCACAAAGAAGCTAATGCACAGGCCAAATATTTCTGGCTGTGATCTGAATACTTGATCAGATGTGTAAATGAAAAATTGTTGGTTAGCTTTTATTATTTATGACAAAAAATAATCAGCCCATTCATGAGAACATTCTCATTGCATCTTATACTGTACATTTTTGCCCTAACAGATGCAGTGGTACAATTGTGCATGTGCAAAAATATAATTTAAGTTTCGTACATGAAGGGCCTCTTTCTAGCCCCAAACCATGATCAAATCCCACATCATCTGCCTCTGGAAAACCTGGTGATTGCTTATTTTAGTCAAGGCTATACTAGCATTTACTTGTGTCTCAGAAAAGGGGTCTTTTCCTGTGATGGTATGCATTTTTGATTCTTTAAAACCACTTTCCCAACCATTCCGAGGCTGTCAAATACCAATGTTCTGTCAAGCTCCCTCTGCATCTAAGACATGTAAGGTATCTGTATGTCAAGCAGCTGTTTTCTGTATGAAGTATGTTGCAATACATTGCCAAAGACTCTTGGTTAGGTTTACACCACAAACATGTTCTCACCTGATTTCAGCTATCTGCATATCATGCTGCCGCAACAGATGGCATTTGGCAATCTGGTGGCATGTAATAATGCCAAGAACAATTCTGCCTGCTGTGTTCTCAGCTGACAACATCCAGCAGTGTATCATGCAGATGCTAAAGGTGGCTACTGGCATCAGGATTTCACGCTGAAAGAAGCACAAATGTGGTTAGATTCGATGACTTCAGAATGAGAACGGACCGGATGACCTGTGAATGAGAACGGGTTGACTTTCTATGGAATCTAAATGTGCTTACTGTAAGTTGATTTGGACAAAAATGACTTGTAATAAATTAAAGTATTGCAACAATGGTATCACGATTTGCACTGTGGCAGAGAGCAATGCAGTCTTTAGGCTGCTATGTCTGAGTTTAAGACAATCATGCTTTTGTAGACGCATGAACAAGTCTTGCAGTAATTCATAACTGCTTTGGGTAATCTTTTACAACAGAATACATGTCATGATCACAATAAAGCATGTAAATATAAGCAGGTGTATCCAATGAGGCAAGGCATTATAGTTAAAGTTAATGGAGCTCAGTATTTATGAAATAACATTATACTGGACAATTCTGCAATCCCTCATTTCCATCTAACATCAACGTTCAATGCCAGTGCTAGCTGTAGAGTGCATTTTATATTACATACCACAAAGGAAGAAAGAAGGGTCATTTTTAGATTATGCAAATAACGGTAGTAAGTAATTGCAATTATTTGTGCATAGAAGACCTTGTGACATTGCATGAAATATTTCATTTCAGGACTGTTTTCTCCAATGCGCATCAACAATGGTGCCAGAAAAAGCTGCAGTGAGAGTGATGCATCCAAAACCTCTATGGGGAAATAAAGAAAATGATAAAAAAGGACTCTTCCTTCTTTTCCACCTCCAAAAGGAGGTCAGAGGTCCGAGTTGACTTGAGAATAAATCCCTGGAGCTGGTGGGAATTTAGTTTCTTCCTGCAGGGCAGTACAGTAGGACAGTTACTTACCATGGAGAGACTTTAACCCCTGGTTGAACGACAGCCTTTCCAGCCAATTAGACCACCCTGCCTTCCAGCCTCAGAGACTACTCTCAGATCTCACACACTCTGCTCCCCTCTGTGGTTTGCTTTAATGGCTGCCATTCAAGTCACTCCATGGTCCACAGAGAGTTGCTGAGCTCTCTGACACCTACCTAATAGAGAAGTTCATCATCCCTCAAAGCTTTTTTCCCTTCTCTCTGTTATCTGATAGAACCGGCAACAAGGAGGAAAGACTCTTTCTCATGTGATTTGAGTGACAGATAGATGGTATCTGGATGTTTTCTGGAGATTCACAGGTTTTCTGTAAATGAATGATGCTGTAATTACTGTAATTAGAAGATTACAGATCTCTGGATGGTGATGAAATACCTGCTGTAAAAAGCTATTTATGTCTCTCTGTAGCTGACAGTGATGAAGGAGATTGCAAAATGTTTTTCTCAGCACAATATTGACACCTTCCTGTAATAAGGTGAGCATTTTACGAAGTAATGATGGTTTTTTATTGGCCCTCACTGGTAAAAATAGCAGTTAAAGGTGGAAAGCATCAGCTGATTGGTGTAAACTTTTAGTCGTAATGTTCAGTGCCAACGCAGGAAGTAATGCAGATGTTGGAGTGGTGGATGGATGGATTGCGTATTTCACCTCAATGCAGGACATGGCAATTCATTGGACATTATTCCAGTCTTTTCATCCATGTATCCATCCATCCATCCATCCATCCATTCATCATTTATCTATCCATCCATTCACCCATCCCAGCTTTTATCTATCCATTGATTTAGCCATCACTGCTTCCTTCCTTCCATCCATCCATCCCTGCTTCTATCCATCTGTCCGTCCATCCATCCAACAATCCGTCCATCCGTTCATCCATCCATCCATCATTTATCTATCATCCATTCATCCATCTCTGCTTCTGTCTACCCATCTATTTATCCATCAGTGCTTCCTTTCCTCCTACCATACATCAATCCATCCATCTATCATCCATATATCCATCCATTTTCATCCACTTAACCAGAGCTGAGTTGCAGGAGCATCAGGCTGAGCAAAGTTCTCCAGGCTTTCCTCTTCCTTGCAACTCTTTCCAGTTCCTCCTGCAAGATCCCTAAATATTCCCAGGCCAGACGAGATATAAAATCCCTCCAGCGTGTACTGGGTCTACTCCGGCGCTTCCTATCAGTTGGATGTCCTCTAATGGAATGTGCCCAGAAGTCATTCTGATTAGATGCCAAAAACATCTCAACTAGTTCGTTTCAATGCAAAGGAGCAGCAGCTCTACAGCAAACTTCCTCCATCCCCATCTCTAAGGCTGACACCCTACAGAGAAAACTCATTTCAGCTACTTCCATTCACAATGTCATTGTCTTGGTCGCCCCCAGCTCATAACCATAGGTGACGGTCAGAGCGTAGATGAACCATTAAATCAAGAGCTTTGCCTTTACCTTTACTTCAAAATAATGTAGTTGTAGAATCACACCATATAAACCTTCTGTCTGGTGATGGGGTTGTTGCTTATGTTGTGAGTATGTGACAAGGGCTGGTAGTCTTTTCGTGTGCAATTAGGTCCAGCTATGACACATCACACTAAATGACGTGTCCTTTGCCTAAGGCTGCTACTGCGGAAATGACCTCTAACTCCACTCAATTCATTTGAGATAACACATGAGCTATGAAACTGATTAATCAGGTTCATTTGTCACCAAACAGACATTAAAGGGCATTGCAAGATCAGAAGGAAAATCAGTTATCAGCTGCACAGAGCACTGATTGCCTGCATGTTGTGTTGAGTCAATTCTTCAAGTCAAACAGTGTCATTTCCTGTTTTAGTGTGTCAAAGACTTTCAATAATGTGCCCAGAGTCTGAGCTCGAACTTTATGTACATTTTGTTTTCAGAAGGTTTATGTTATAATTTTAAGAGACATATCACCCTCTTAGCAATATATTTTGCCTTTCTGAATTTTAAGTGTTTGTATTTTGCTATTGAAAATCCTGTATATGATACTTTAAAGACATGGATGTTAAAAGCTCAGCTTCAAATGGGTTACCGAAGAGAAGGCTCAATTAGTTTAACACACTAAATCCCAAGATGAAACCTACGGCAAAATGATACCTGAGGAATAAGGCAGGATTACGGGAATATTTTCACAGCTGGGTGCTGAGAGCCTGATATGGAAATGAGAAAAACACTCTGAAATATAAAATAGACGGAAAAACAATGAACGCCTCCCACCCAAGTCTAAGCAGGAGGGCTGTTGGGTTAGCAACTCGGAGCATTGACACTGGGTGATTCTGTCATGCATAACAGCTGCGAGGAGCAAAGCAAACCATTTGCAAGCATTCTAATTCCCTCTCTGCTAGAAGCCATGCTGAGAGACAAAGACAAAAAACAAGAGTGGGACTGGAGGGGTGGAAAAAGTTTTTACTTCATCACCATTTTATTTCCATAAGTTAAGCTTCATTATTGCTTGAGTTCAAGTAAGGACCACAAACAAATGGAGGGTGTGATGCAAGGCTCCCTAATCGGTCTCTAGCCCACTGGGCGAAGCTCCATGCAATTTTTTCCAGCTCTACCCAGCATTCCATCCAGTGCTGACTTAAAGTCCGTTTTTATGAAATTTGATGTATTGATAGAGGTCAGTCCAGAAAAAAAGATGTCTCGGGTGCATTATATCAATTCCTTTAGCAAGCACATCATTCTGAATACCACATTTTAAAAGTCTAATTTTATAACTCTTAGACATTTGATTTATGTGGAGAACAGTTTTTTGGGGCTGTGGCTGAGATGGAAGAATGGGTCGACTGATTGGAAGGTTGGCAGTTTGATCCCTGGCTTCCCCAAGTCTGTACACATACTGAGGTTTTAAATAGCTGCAAATTCATCTCAGAGCAGTATAAGAAAAGTCATGTCGCATATTAGTATTGCTATTGTGAGCGTGTTAATGTCACAGACGTAGCCCTTATCCTTTGTGTTTCCCACTTCCCCCGGCATCCCAGTCAGCATGTGTGTGTGTGTGTGGGGGGGGGGGGGGGGGGTTTCTGGCGTTCCCTCTCACACTCTTCCGCCCCCTGGATCCCCACTTAGCCAACACACCTGCCATCAATCAGCTCATTACATCTCCTGTATATAAACCTCAGCTCTGTTCACACTCTTTGCCAGATTGTTGTTTCAACCACAGTGGTAGGCACACGCTTCAGGCATCTCTAGTTTAGTGTTTTCAGAGAACAATTCCTCATGTTGTTGTCTAGCCTGGTATTAACTGGCTTTGTCCCAATGCCTCAGAATTGTCTCACATCTGCTTGCCTTCCTGTTGGGAAAATTCCCAGACATAAAGTGTCACCCCTGCAAAGCCTTTTGGTTATTTTATCAAGACATTTCTCATGGCGCACTTACACATACATTATGTGGTGGTAAAAAAAAAAGGTGAATCAAAAGGAATCTTCAATTATTTTCCATTGGTGATTTTTGAGAATGCAGATCTTTCAGATCAGATGAGGAATGCCTATAGTTTGCATGTTTCACATTTTATTGTAAGTGTGTCATGCATTGTGGGTCTTGTCTGATCTTGTCTTGACTTGGTCTCAACTTCTCAAAATCTTGGTCTCGTCTCGGTATCAATACACTCTGGGTCTTGTGCATGACTTGGTCTCAGTTTAGGTGGTCTTGGCTACAACTCTGGCCACCGGTCACAAAAGTTAAAGGAAATGATTGTCACATTGAGACTGATGCTCACCATCCTGTTGACTTATATTTATCCGCAAAAATCACAATAAGTATGATTGTGTGGGAAAAAAAAAGCAAATTGGTTTGATATCATTTAAAAACATGGAAAGAAGGCAATGAGCAAAGAAAGAAGAAAATACCTAAAAATTAGCGAGAAATATAGAGTTAAATCAATTATTATCATTATTACTGCTGTTTTATTACTACCAGCAATGGAAACATATAGTGTCTTTCTGTGATAAATCCACCAAGCCCTGGAGCCCCAGTGATAGCGTGACAGTGCGAACATTAAATTTTTCATGGAAAGTGAATATTTGTGTTGGCCTTGGTGTAAAAGTTTTGAACGCAAATATCGCCTATGAATAATTTAATGTTATTGTTTTGTTCTATCCTTTGCTGTAAAGAGACTCCTACACTAAGGCATCATTAGGTGTACAACTGAAAACAAGACGGGAAAAATCAGCGCACTAGTTATGTATGTGTATTATACATTATTTACACTTTATTTTTGTCTTTTATAGGAAAGTAGCAAAATATATGCCTCCCCCAAGACCCATGGTCTGTTGTATAGATCTCTTCAAATCTATCAAAAGGCGTGCAGTTTGTCCAGGCCATCTATTAAGACACTGATAGCCCATCTCAGGAGGTTAAAGACTCATGGCTGGGTGCAGTATATGGAGGTCTTCCTGGGGGTCTACTAGCTAGCACATTGACTGTCTGAAACAGCTGTCTCATAGGGTCTTCCATGTGCCAAAGATGACTGTGTTTGACAATGTACATCAGATGTGTAAGGCAATCTTGACTCTTCTAGACAAAGTGGTCCATTTCCCTACACTGGTACATTTGCAAAAGTTGGCCACGGCTACCAGCACCTTGCCAACAACCCAGCCTTCAGCCACTGTGTGGGAGCTACCTAGCATGCCATGTTTACATCAAGGCTCCCCATGGTCCACATGCACCCGGACTATCCAAACAGGAAACTCATACACTCTGTCCTGCCTCAGGCAATCTCTGACAGCACTGGCAAATCTTTGGACATATTTGTTGGCTACCCTGGTTCGGTACACAACACCAGGGTGCTGAGAAATAGTCCATTGTTTGTCAGGGGGCTGTTATCTACCAGCTGGTTACTTCATCGTGGGGGATGTGGATGACCAGGGAAGGAGTGTAGGTGTGCTTCAAAGAACGCTATGCCAGAGCCCGATCCATTATAGAGATTTGGCATGATGAAGGCTCATTGGCGAGGGATCTTCTTCAAAGCCCTGGACGTGGATCATGCCCTTGCCTGTAAACATCTCATAACATCTGCATGACTGCTCGGGACATCGTGAAGCCATTTGAAGAAGAGAATTCAGTGTCAGCACATGTACAACTAGATGAACATGGAGGTCAGCATTACAAGGACAGACTGGCAGCTCAAGTGACAGCCCTAAACCAGTGTCCTTCACCTCTGCAACATCAGTAATTTCATTATGTAAGGTAGATAAATGGCTTTCCTGTTACATTTAGGTTTCAGTCAATCATTCAATAACCTTAGCAGCCCCTCTGCCTGGTTCCCTTGCTGTGTCTGTGCTCCCTCATTCTAGTGCTGCAGACCTTGATTGAGTGCATTCAGCAGCATTGGACACACCTGTGCCCCGTGTGCCCCATGCACATATAAGACAGAGCAGTAGTCAAGCCTGGTATTGACAGACCCCCTCACCATGCTTCTTGGTTTTAGCTGGTCAAAGATGGTCTTAGATGGTCTTGACCCAGTTCTTGCTGGTCTTTGATGGTTTAGTCGAGTGGGACATGCTGGTGTGACCAGCCTATCAAGCTGTGCACATTTATTTCTATGCATATCTCATGACAAAATGCTTAACTGATTTATGCCCTATGCTTTTTATGCTTCCCCCTCACAAGAATGATATTTCTCCATACTCAAAACATTGATTTTTTTTCAATTTTACAGGAACTTCAACGGGTAAACCAGCTAGAGCATAACAAGCTGCTATTAACAGCTACTTAATCTTTTGAAAGGAGGGTCCAGAATACCCGATGCTAAAGAAAGAATTACTGAAAACACTAAAGCAACTTACCTTAGCATTTAGACATTTTGATCAGATCTATCACGATTGATTTTTGGGTTCATTTTACCTGCATCAATCCCCCGTGGCTTGGCACACCAGTTTTACTTGTCTTTTGATTTCATGGACTTAAAATAAGAATAAAACAAAAAAAAGTTACACAAAGACAATCTTAACTCAAGGTAAACTTACAAGCTTTTTTTCTGAATTCTCAGTCATAACATATGGTCTTCCCAAACAGATTGTTGATATACGATAAGCAGATGCACTTCCATGCATGTCCGCACCATCAAAACACAAACAAAATCAAATGCAGCAAATCGAAAACAAGATTTAACATTTAATTCACACAACTCAACTAACCTTAAGGTCGGCTGTGAGACAATTAGAGGGCCCTGACTTCATTAAGATTCCAACTTCTGTGTCAGGAAGCAGAGTAAGAAGTCAGAAAGCCTCAGCGGTTGGAAGATGTGCTAATGAGCTAAAAGTTTGGCAGTCCTCCCTGTTGACTGGCCCAATTACACTTACCTAGCTCACAGAGGATACTGCACATCACTATTCACAGGTTTTTAACATTCACTGCTTATTTCCCCTGTTTCCATTATTACTTTCCCCGCTCCGAGCAATATGAAACCATGTAATGTGGATTCTGGAGGTGGACAAACACATACGTGCCCAGCAAGAGTCTTACCTCAGTTGTGCATCAGCATCTGTGTGATTGGCTATTGAACAGCTGTAACAGAGCCAGTGGACATAAAGCTCTAGCCAGTTCAGTCTATTCACAGCCAGTGGCCATTACTGTTAGCGGCGCTTCACTTGAACCGCAGCCAAGGGGCATTAAAGTGTGGTTCTTTTGGACTGGGGCCCGCTCTCTGTGGTCCAATCAGAGGACAGCTGCGGCTCTAATATAGTCCTGTCAAATAAACACAGTGTTAAGATTTGTATCTTCATATCAATGTAGACTTTATGGTAAGCAGTTCTATAAAGAGTAAATGGTTAGTTTTGATCCAAATTTACCATTGAAAACATCAAAAGTCAAAGAATAATCTTTAAAACACCAAAGTCACACTGTAACCTGGCAGCTGTAAAATTGAAGAGTTCACACATTACATCACTATAAGAGGTCAAGAAAAGACCTTCTTAGTTTGGGGGTCTTGTTGTTATGTGAGAGGGTTGGGGCTCTTTTACACATTTGTGCCCAGGGGCTCGTTATCTCATAATGTGCCCATGCACACCAACAAGATCCTACAGACACATAAAGATGACAGATGTACGCATAATAGTTTCATGATAAATTGCTTTTTGAAAGGATAAGCATAAAACTTTGATTCTGACTTCTAAAATAATAATGAACAACGTAAATAAAGAATAGTTTTATCACTCTCTGTCTTACAGTGCACCAGAGCTTCTTTGCTTTTCATACACATGCACATTTTTGCATTACACATACCACAAAGTAAGTGAATACTGTACATGCAAAATCAAATTAAGTCCCGCCTTGTCATTCAGTGTGATGAAAAGTCACAGCTAAAAATTTAATTCAACGGCTGACTGAACATGAATGATTTTCACATCTTTATATCACACAGAGAGATAAGCAGACAGCCGAGCAGTTCAGTTAGCATGGGATGTTAGTGTAGAATGAGCTGTAGGTGCATTTGTGAGTACTACTGAGCTGGATGCTCTGCAGCATTATTTAATAAAGAATGGTTCAGAGAACATTCACTATCCTCCCTTTGTTAGACAGAAGTGAAGATAAAGTCCCTCTGCTTCTGCATCAGTCACACTTGAATTGCATCAAGCACAATACATTTCTAAAATTTTGGAAATGCAAAACAACAAATCTCTAACTTCCATTTGTTTTTGTTAAATGGCATAGCTTCACAAAAAAAAAATGCTCAGCTGATAAATTGTTTTAGTGGCATGTCAGAAACAGAATGACAAGGTATTTAAGAAAGCGACTAAAAATAGTTGTGACAATGATTGAATGACATGGAAATTGAAATCACATTAAAATTGACAGTTCTTGATTGGGTTAGAGCATTGTAGCCACCATGCCTGCCTGTCTTAATCTATAGCTACACCTATGATATCAGGAAATTCACTTGAAGTTTTGCATCAATGTTGAGTTATTTTACAAGATAACCAACTGCGGACACTACAAAGTCATTGATCACCAAAATCACCAAGGTTCATCATCTGTTGTGAATTTCATGACCATCCATTTAAAAGCTTTTTACGCCCAGTGGTAAAAATGCAAAAACACAGCTGCTTTTCATGACAGGAAATGCAGCAATGTCAACTGCTTTTTTTTGGGCAGTATCTCAATGGCAAATGCAGCAATGTCTCAGTAAAAAAACAAACAACTCTTGTGGCACTATTCCACCAGGATAGGCAGTGATGTCTGTAACAAAAAACAGATTTTATCCCCAGTAAAATCACAGCAATGGGCCACCCCCAAAAAAGTTGTTTGTTGGCTTTACAGCCACTGCAAACACAGCTATGACTCACTTAACAGAAACTGGTTTTGATGTCTATTGGTCCCGAACAGAGGTCTGCAGCCTGGCAGGCATTTCCTCTAGGTATCTCACCTTTACCACCTTTATGCTATGATACATATAAAACATAGAAATGCGACGTATCCTCAGTTTGCAGAATGGTTTGTTTGAGTCGGTTTGAATGCAGTCTGAGACCTCCTGTGCGTACCAAATAACCAGACTCTGGTCCTCTTGAACTGCTTGCATGTGAACTCTGGAGCAGTTCATCAATGGTATGAACCCCATTTGCATCAATCACAGGAAGCACATGTACACATCATTTTCTATTTTGGAGACTGGAGAAGTGACTTGGGTACAAATGTGCAAATGTGGAGCTACAAAAAACACAGTTGCCGTCTGGAATTATGGGCAGAAGGGAATATTTATTCACTTTAGGAGAAGATGCACAGAAACATTGAGGTGTTCACAATGTTCAACAAAAGCATGAAACAGAATTTTACTTAACTGTTGAGCAGTGTCATGTAACAGTTAAGAAGCTCCCTCAACAATACATAAAAGTATGCGATGTGCTGCAGAAAAGTGGCAGCTCTTCTGATATTAAAACCATGAAATGCATGAATTATTGAATTATTTAGAGCACGTTTTCTGACCATACACTCATATGTGCTGTCTGCTGGAGTCTGCTGATAAGCACTCAGATCAACACTAGTATGAAAATAACCTGTCAAAGAATTTGTCTTTTTGCTCACCTAACTGTCTATCCAATAATTGAATGGCATTTCCGTTTACAATTTATAGTATGTTTGAATTTGCCTTCGTAAATGTTAACCAAACTGTGTGAAAAAATTACTTTGTTTTTCACGCAGTTGTGTAGAATTTAGAACTACATTCAGTAGAATCAAACATTTGGACGTGTACTCTGCTACTTACAATAAGCTTGAGTTTCTCTTTTATAAGCTTGACTGAGTTTAGGGAGAAGTACAATTTAGACAGATAGCGTCTTCATCTGTCCACATTCATTTAGATTAGTTTCGGCTGTGACTCATTGATGTAGAGTCTTAGCAACAGACCACCTAATTCTGGTGTTTTAGACAGTGCTCTTCATGTGTTAATGTTTCATGGAGGAGGTATAAACCTGTAAATGGCTCTTATTGACTTGTCTGTGAATAGGAGCCTCCAGTAAAAATGCCCCTGATCTGGAGATCGATCCATCCAAAAACTCAACAAAGCAAGTTAATTAGGTGTGCTGAGGAAAAGAAAAAGTCACAAGTTGTAGACAGACATGGGACAATTCATTATGCATTCAATTAGTATTGCTACTTTCTACTGCAAAATCGTTGCTTTCGGTGATCAAGATTTTTATTTTCTGCAGTGGTAAGGTAAAACCAGGGAGAGTGCTATTGATTTCTTTGTTTTCCTCCCATATCCAACAATAACCGTTCCGCTTGGCTAGCTTTAAAAACACAGGATTAGCAAGAAAATGCTCTGAGACGCCTCTGGGGTTTGTTTTTTTTTACACCTCACTGGAGTCAGCACACAGTCACTTTTAAAACTTCTGACGATTGCACCAAGGAACATTCTAGCATCAAAGTCGCAAAATGTTCATGTTAATTTGAAACGGAACTCAATCTCTGACTTTATTAGATGATGGGATCTCGAAGACCTACTTTATCTTCATTATGCCTAATTGCTTTCATCACCTGCTTATGAAGTCCCAAGGCAGCAGTAAATAATTGGAAAGGAGTTGGAATTGTTCCTTTGTGCAAAATACTCTGAATCCCCATGTGTTTCAGCCAATTCACTGGAACCACAGCAATTAGTTGGGTGAGGTTGGAGAAGACATGATTTTGCAGCTGCGTCATATCTGTGTCTGCATGGTTGTTTTATATCCTCATCAGATTTGTCTGAGGGGGGCAGCCTGTGCATATTGTCTCTGGATCAGAAGTTGCAAAATTTAATGTGAGGCTTCCAAAAATGAATTATTAAAAGTTAGATAAATGTCTCTGCACAATGTATCTGCACACAATAGCTCATAAGATATCCTACAAAAATGATCACACAACAGTTTGTATGATGAAGAATTAGTAACCCATGAATGACATGATTAACTTAAGGTTACAGCCATAGTGTAAAGTTACAGAGATCATTTCCAAACACCAGGAAAAGTCCTGTGTTTTCTGACCCCTCCCACACCCAAAAGCTCTGCCTTACCATAGCACATCCTTCTTTCATTTTTAGTCCCATGAGCACATTTGTGATGTGGCTGCAGTCTTTCCATATGCATTAATTATACACAAATTGATGTCTAATGATCACATAGGATATGTTTGAATTTTGGTGCATTACTTTTTGTAATGCATAAATTAATTAATTAATAAATTAAGCAGCACTAACCAGAGTTAACATGTTTGGTACATTTATCATTAGGTTTCTAAATTTTGTATTTTACTGAATTTGAATACACTCATGGTGCTCCTAGTCAAAAATGAGCAGCCATAAGACCACAATTAGTATATAAAATCCACACACGAAAAACCACAACATTGTTTCAATGATACATTCAACTTTCTCACAGCTCTGATATATAAAGCTTTTTTGTTCATAATTCATTCTGTGGCAGCTCGAAGGCAAGTTGTATGACCAAGGTCAGTGAGGCCTACAGGCCATAAATACCAAATGGAAGTTCAAAACATGAAGCTGTGGATTCAGGTTGAGTTTTTTTAAGGGTAAAAAGTGCATCTATTCCTTACAGCCAGCCACTGTGCTGTTTGCGTTGACATGTCTTATGGTCAAATCCAGTGTCCATGTCTGGTTAGAATGCCTACTTATCACAATAACCCATTAGACTGTCATTATACATATGGCAGATGAGTGTTTTCTTAAGAAGCCCTCAAACTACCCCTTACGGAAGGACATGGTCATGGGGAAAAGAAGCAAACACTTACTTTTGGTCGAGGACAAAATCAAGCTTGGACACTTTGTTCGTCCAATCAATCACCTGGATTTTTTAAAATATTGGCAATTTTGGACAAAACATCAGCAAAACCTAAATGGTAGACCCAAAAGGTGGATGTAAAAAGTGTGTATTCTTTTTTCCTCTAAGTTCAGAGAAGAGATAAAGTGCAGCATTAAAAAAAAAGTATGAAAATGTCCACAGAGGTAGTCCTTCAAAAGAATTCACTCGTCTGCTCTCTGTCTTCATGCCTGCTTCTCACTCGTCCATTGGTCAGAACCATTCTGTATATGATGTAAGACACTGCAAGCTCCGTCTGTATGCTGCAGGTCGTCATCAATGCCGTGATCAAACACAACTCATTCTTGGTTCACTGTCTGAAAATACTTTCTCCGAGAGATATTACAAAGACGTGCAGGAGTCAAGGTTATCTTAAATGATGAATGAATGCCCACTGAATAGCAAAAGTTCCCAGACGCGTTGAAAGCAGCTGTTGGGATCATGCAGGGTGTTGTGAAGGGATGAAGTTTAACAAATTCCAAGTGTAGCAGCAAGAGGACAAGACCAAAGACCTAATTAACACCTTGTTTTAATGAGTCTTCTTGTTATCTGGATTCTGCCCTCATTATGGTTGTTTCTTTATATGCAAATGAAATAGGCAGAGCAGGCGGACAAACAAAGTGTATATCAGGTCAAGGGAAGCAATCGGGGTACTCTTTTATCTCCTACATACACATACAAATTGTTGGTAATGGTTTATCTCACGTTTCTACAATTTAGCATTTACGAGAAAGAACGTAATATTAATAGAAATATTTCACATGTTGCAAAGTTGGAAAGGGGTTAGGGTTAGGAGTCAGGGTGAGGTTAAAATTCTATTAGCTTGCCATGTGAGCATTTTCCCCACAGCATGGGTAGAAATGCAATACAAGAGCAATGTTTTCATGTTGAATATGCATAAGCCTATCCTCAAAAGATTTTTACATTTCTATTTTCAAAAGATAAAAACACATTGTAGTGGAAAAACTTAGCAGCAAAATGGAAAGAAAGTTTTTTGAGTTGATGAAATCTTATTTATGAAACAAACCTTGGATGGTCCTTCAACATGTACCATGGACATAATTCAACAACTGGAAACAGATAGTCCTCAGACTGATTAGCAAAACAAACTTTATCAGCATTGGCAAAAAATTAATGTTGCCATAAAAAATACAGTTGACCTGCAGCAACTACCAAGCATCATTTCAATCTTTTCTTATTCCGGTAGTTAATGCTGACACTTTGTCATGCCCCTCGGCATATGATACCGACCCACAGGGCACACTTTGGTGTCTCTATGCACAGTTAATGCACTTTGTAATGTGTAGTTTGTGTTGTGAAATGATCATGATTAGATTTAGGTAACAAAACTACTTTTTTGAGGTTTATAAAAAGATTGTGTTTAGGGTTGAAAGAAGTGTTTGTTGCATAATGTAATGTGACATAAATATATCATGTGAGTGACGTCACTGTGTGACAACTGTATGTGAATTAGTCATGTATGCGAATGTTAAAATAACACTGACTTTTATCAAACAGGGCACTAACTGTTGTCTCTTAACTGAAAGTCTTGTTTTATTTGACCCATCCAGCCCTTCTCCTTATGGCTCTATGTTATTTCTCACTCACCAAAAATTTTGCCAAATGCCATAATTAAATTTTTAGGAATTTTGATTATGCTGCTTAAGTATATAGGCCAGTCCAAAACTATCCATATGGAGAGTTTAGGAACGGTACCAATACACTTTGGTTCTTTTTTTTTTTTTTTTTTACAGTTAATATGACTAATTAGCTGATGTCCATTGACTAACACCGATACAGTTAACATTTTCAGTTCCACGACAATCCCATTTTAGTGTGTTATGTATCTGTACATGTTGGCGATTCCTTGTTCTTCAAATAGGCTGGTTGTCCTTTTCCTTAAAAAGACAAATATGTATTTTTAATATAAAGGAGTACACTGATTGTAAGGGCAACAAAACATTTATTGGGAACAAGCCCTCTCAGGTTTAGGGGAGACTTGTGGGCTTGTGGGATCTTGAGATGAGAGTTCAAGGGACCTTTTTGAAAATGGCCAAGCCAGTTGCTCCTTTGCCAAACTGTAGCCTAAATTTGGAGCAATATTTAGTCCCCTTCCCAACAGACTTTATTGACATGGTTGATCCCAATGGTTGCCTAAGGTTGTCTGGTTCATGAGATTCTAACATCATGCAAGCTTAAAAAATTAAGCAAGCCACATCCTTTAAAAGACAGCAATGTTCAGTTTATTGTGTGCTTCTCGACTGACAACCCTCTGACAGTATGAGTTTAACAGTTAAAGTAGTAGTCATGCTTTAGACTACTGTAAGGTAGCCTGATTGATGCCTTAAGTGGCCCTCACCTTGCACCTTGTAGCTGTACCTAAAAGTATATTCCATTTTTTTCTGTTTTCTAAAATGTTTTAATCAGAAATGTTGCAATCAGCAACATTTTAGCAACCAAACATGTATTACATTAAACTTTTAAATCTTATTTGCATACAATGCAAATGCATATGTCTAGTTGTAACAGCAGCCAGCTGTTAGCAGTGTTTTTCAGGCCTGTGTTCTGACAGCAGAGTAATGGCACTGTGGATCTGCCTGTTCCTCTCCAGCTGTGCTGCTGCTCTCTGGAGCCAAACTGGCTTTGACTTCCTGCCCTCCTCTCACTGTCAGCCTAATGTTTACCTCTGAGTCACCTAAATTTGCTCACAGTAATGGCTGCTTCCTCCTCTGCCCCTCCACACACTCATTACGTACCTTGCCTTACCTCATCTCTGTCTCCGTGACACACGCAAACAAAAGCTAGGACATACTTTTTTTAAAATGTACCTTTTTGAAAATGTTGAAACCAGTATCTGAAAGCTGTCCAAATTCATGCAATGTGTAGCCTAAAGCTGACACTGGCGTTATTTGGCTTTAGCAACATATTACAACCTACACAACTTCAAAAACAGTTATCATGGGAACATGTTCAGCAATATGTTTTTTGAGATAGCTTGCTACCTAAACTTAGAGAAGAAACATGCTTACTCACTGAACAACCTAATGAAGGCAGCTAGGATCCAGCCTGTTCTCATTCCAAACTCGTAAAACAGAGCCGCTTTGACAGTGCTTTTGGCGTGAGTTTGCTATGCCAAAAGGCACCTTGCATACACATAAAAAAACTGCTGCACCATTTGAGAATGCGGCCATACAGAACCTGTCAAATGCACATGAAATGCCGCAGGACAGTATCAGGTTGAAACGCTACTGCTGACGATGTAATGTAAGGAGCGCGAGGGAACCTATAAGGTCAGCGGGAGGGGTGGTGGATTGAGTCCCACAATCAATGGACTATTACAGGTGCTTCTCAAAAAGTTAGAATATTGTGAAAAAAAGTTCAATATTTTCTATCAGTTATTTAAGAAAGTGAAATATATATGAAATGAAATATTTCATTCATATATATATGAATGAAATATATTCTCAACTCATTACACAAACTAAAACATTTCAAGCATTTTTCTGTTTTAATGTTAGTAAGTAAAGTAAAGTAAAGTAAAGTCAGATTTATTTGTCAATTTCTTCACATGTACTTGACATACAAAGGAATCGAAATTACTTTTCTCACTATCCCATGCGTAGACAGATATCAGACAGGACAGGGCAAACAGTAAAGTGCACAGGCACAACAGAGTTAAAAATAGAATTAAAGAATTAAAAATATAGTCTATATAACTAAAAAAGAAAAACAAAATTAATTATGGCCTACAGCTTAAAATATCAATCAAAACAAAACAACAATATTTCAAAATATTAGAAATATTTGACCCAAAAATACAGACAAGCTGAAGGCGCCACATTGATGCAGTAATTCATAGTAAAAGAGCCCCAACCAAGTACTGGGTATATAAATAAACATAATTGCCAAAAGTTGAACATTTCTGTATTGTAAATATATTTTTAATGTTCTTAGGAAAAACTGTAATAATTTGAGATACTGCATTTCTGACTTTTATGAGCTATACGCCATAATCATCCAAATTAAAACAAACAAAAGGCTTGAAATATTTAAATGAATGAAAATCTAATAAATGGAAGTTAACCTTTTAGAGTGAAATTACCAAGAAAAATGTACTTTATTATGATATTCAAATGTTTTTTGAGATGCAACTGTATGCTGGAAGGTGGGTTTTTTTAACTTCACCATGTGTCTGCTTTATCTAACCGTAACTCTCCGTGTCAGCATGTGTTTTGTTGATGTCCCGCCATTGATTACCATGTGATTTTTCTTGTTTAAACATAACCCACCATGGGCATTTGTTGTAATCATGGTAACGGCATCCTGAAACTTAGACTGCAGACACAGATGCGTACTTAAAACCTAATATGTAGAAGCAGAAGTTCACTGCAAAGTGGCAACATGTGACAAATTGGGATGAGGGCGTGTTGCATTTTTCAGGACCGCAACAGCAACACCAGTAAAAAAGACCCCCAGAAGCATCCCAGGAGGACTCCCTTAAATTACTTAACTAGCAGATTAAGAGGGTGTAACGTGAAGCTACCATCTGTATCTCTGTTTGTACATGTGGAAAACATGTATTTGTATGGAGATTGTATCAGAGGGGGGAGAAGTCTTGCATAGGAAGTTGTTAGAAATAGTCTAATCTGCATTATTTTCTATTAACGTTGAGAAAAACTCAAAAGTCTTTTCCCCCTTATCATTTTAAATGGCTTCCTATCAATCCCACTAGTTTTAGTGAAATTAAATTACTCATTTTTCTATTCATCTGTTTTTTTTTCATTATCCATTCATTGAAAACTGAATGTAACATGAAGTCAAACCTTATAAAAGTGCTGAAGCCATTACTGCATAAAAGATGTTCAGTTTATGTGGGAGTGGGTGTAAATGCTTGAATTATTGCTGTCAGCAAGCTGCACACATTGTATCTGCAGCAATTTAAAGTTTATAATTCTTAACGAGTACAAGAGGTTGCCTCTGTTTTAACTGAGTGTGGCCTAAAGCTTGAATAAAATTGCATCTGATTGAGTGTGGAGAGCTCTTTACTGCCAATGTAGCAGACTTGGGAAGTGGAAAATGTGCTTATCCTGCTAATTAATCCACATAATAAAGATGGCTTTTTATGGCTTGGAAAAGTATAATTTTTCTCTGCACAAGTTCTGGTCAGAATTACTGCCACAGTATTGGTACCTTTTAAAACTTACAAATCACTGTTTAAAAAAAAAGATTCACAGAGTGTTTTCCAATTTGTTACTGCAGTGGTTTAGGTTGCCTTTGCCATCAGCTGATTAATTCATTGGCTCATTCGTCACTGGTTTGGCTACCGCATGACTGGTCACGCCTACTCATGTTAATGTCAGTTAACAGTAATGGCACTAAAATCAGGCACTGCTAATCATTACTCTGCTGAGTTCTTGGTTGTATTATTGAAGCACTTTTTCAAACTGCAGATCCCAGGCCAGTAGCCAATGTTGGCATTGCAAGTTTCTGCAAACCATGAATATGCTACTTTTGCATGATTTATATCATATCAGCATTTTTAAAGTGACCTAGTATATGAGCTGTCTTCAAGATCGAGAGGTGGAGGGGACAGTGGATGGCTCGACACCAAGGGGAGATGCTTGCTAAGCTGCAGACTGCTTGTTGAGACTAACAAACAATAAAACTAGTGGTGATTTAGTGATTTAGTGGGTCATCTGTCTGTTTTTCCAGTGACTCCGGTTAGCTTTGCTCTCGATGTACAAATCAAACATTATATATATATGTAGAAGGTGAATTTTCTGACACTCTGTGACCGTTAAGAGTTCATCACAGTGACCCTACTGTTAGGATAGTGGCGACAAAAAGCATCTGTTTATCTGCTGCATTTCCTGTCAAGACTGTGCCCCAAAACTGTGTTTTTCAAGCCAAAACAAAATTGTTCTTATCTTCAGTTGTCAAGTTACTTCTGTGTCTACACATTACGTTTTAGGTATCCTTCTAAATCTGCTGTAGATGTTACAGGATGGCCCTACTGTGATGTCAACAAATGCAAATGGTACGATGATGCGGCACGTAGTCAGGTTTAGACAGCATTAGCAAACACACATGCTGGCATGAATGGCTAGGATGAGGGGAGGGATGCACATGGTAGGGTGTAGATTTAAGAAAACATCACATACAGACAGGGAGTGAATATTAGACTCCCTCCCATCATATCTCATATCGGCAGCGTTTCAACCTGACGCTGATCTGTGGCGTATCATTTGCAAGTTACAGGTTCCGACGGGCTGGATTCTCAGTGACGCTGTCCATCCATGTATATCAGGCTGACACATCAGGTGCCATCTGGCCATACAGCAGTGTATAATAACACCGACTGGGGCATATCATGCACACGTAAAAAGTGCCTTTTGGCGTTGGGATCAAATGCACTGACAGACCGGCAGTGTTCGAGCACCCTGTAACCACAGCATTGTTAAAACATTAGTTTCAATGTGTGCCTTACCTAATAAAATGCAGATATAATGTCTTTGGTTAGCAGAAATATATAATGCCAACATTTATTCTGGGAATAGGGTTGCAACTCCTTTAATGCCAAATGTAACATTAGACCAATTACTCAATTGCCCAACTCAAGGATCTCTGAACCTAGTTGGGTTTAACTAAGGTTTGGGTAAAATCATTAGTGAATTTCAGCTGTGTTTTCCCATGCCCTATTTCAAATGCTTCCTCTCTGCATGTCGCCTCAGAGTTGACATTTACTCCATACTAATATGCTGAAAATTCAAATGGACTTCTGCGAGATCCAAGGCCAGAGAGAGGGGAGAGAGGACTTCTCTTAAGGAAAATGATGGTTTATTTCAAAGAGGAGTATTTACCCCTCTTATGAGTTTTGCTACTCACTCTCTGTATGACAGATTTGAGGAAAGAGAGACAGCACACAGCTTGCCCTCATATTGAGTACAACACTGTGTATAGCCACCTGGAAAAGCAATGCCTAGCTAGGGATTTACATTAGCGTAGTCATGCATACTATGAGGCATGCATCCCACAGTTAACATTGACATTAACAAACTTTATTTTGGACTGTGTTTTTTTCCCCCTTTTTGTACCACTCTAAAATAAATAACCGAGGGACTTTCTTTGGCCATAATTGAAAAAATTTGATGAATTCATCACCAGAGTTTATAAGTTAAATGCAATCATTCGCTGAAAACACCATCCTAATTGGTATGCTAGACAAAATAGCTGTGATACTCAGACAGTTGGGTAAACAGCTGCAGTTTATGATTCATCATTTAACAGCAGAGTCTGCAGGTGAAGGCAAGTATTTCCATTTTCCTTTTCTCCCCTTGGACTCTTAAATGGTCAGTCACGAGTCACATTGTGTTTTATGGTATCAAGTGCAGAGGTAATGTTGAGAAGGAAATGCAAAAAAAATGTTGTCAAGTTGTCCGTGTCTTGTTTACAATCAAGTAAATTTGAGTTTTTTAAGGTCACATAGTCATGTTACATTAAGTGTGTTTATGTTAACATAAACTGACCTTAACCCCAACCTGGTAAGTTCCAACTATGTCCTTTTTGCTTCACCTGACCTACCTAACTTTACACTCTCAAACTTAACTTGCATAACTTTACTTTCCTAAACTTGACCTTCGTAACTTTATGTTGAGTGGATAGCATGTTAAGTACATAATGTGACCAGTGGTACAGGCACTAATTTGGTAGATATAGTTTAAAATGTTGTATGAGAATACATTACTGTAGGACACTGGAAGTGAGTAATGGTCAGCTTTATTAAAGGCACACCCTTCCTTGGCCCATCAGTCCACTTCCTTCCATCACCTAAAAAATGCTTTTAGAAAATATTGTTTAAATGATTAATGCATAGCTCCCTGATCAATGGGCAATTCATTCTTTATTCAAGTCCCTGCATAGTTTTTCTGTTTTAAATCATGAAATCATGATCTGTATGCAACCTTAAACAACAGCTGCCTAGTGCCTAAACAAAACTAAAACAAAGGAATATGTTATGAACCTTTTACTAAAATACTTGGTATTAATATTTTGCAAGTTGCCATGCATATTTATTAAGATTTTCTCATTATGATAATAGAAAATGTACTCCAGGTGTTTAATTCTATATTGGTATCAAATGTACTATTAATTTACATTTTCTTATCGTTAATAGAAATTTAATCTAGGCAACACTATGTTTCCTTCAAAACATATTTGCTGTTGGAAGCTTAATTTCCAGGACAAAGACTTGCATCACAAAACTTCCAGCTTTGCTCCTGACAGACAAAAAAAAACAACAGAAGTCCTTGTCAGGGAAACCTAAACATATGTCACATATATGATCCATAATTCTGAGCTTTATGCTATTCGATGCAGGACAGTTTATATAACAGCCACAAAACAATCTTCCCCTCTTGTTAGTGAATGTTACACATGAGCAAACAGATGCTAGACATGCAGCAAATAAGCAGCTTCAGCCTGTCTGCACAAATCACTGAGATATGTTTGAGTTATGAGAGGCACCATCATCGCAGACAGAGTGTGTACACATGGACATGAGTATGCTGTTTCTGATTGTGTTTTTGAAGTACTTTGTTTACATGATATCAACAGGCGGAATCCTGCAATTGAATGCATGATTTGTCTAGTGTTGACACGGTACAACACAGTCTGGTAATTACGTTTGGTTGGCCATTTTTTGCAGCACTGCTCACTGACCGATGCAGGTTTGCAAGCACAATGACAATGCAGGCCTGTATAAACAACACAAACAGTTTTTGACAAGCGATGCCCGTGTAATATATGTCACCCTCAATTTTGAAACTAATCATATCTTTAATCTATAATATCCTTGAATGGCACATCATTTTTCCATGCAATCTGTTTTTCTTCACAAACATCAAAATTCTAATGAAGAATGAACATGAAATCTCATGAACACTTTGAATTTCTTCAAATTTGGCACAAACATCCACTTCAACTCAACAATAAATTTATTAGATTTAAAAGTCAAGCTCATAGTGACTTGTCACTGTTGCCTTGTCTCATTTGTCTTGTAAAGGCAATATCTCAAGAACAACTTGGGGGGATTTCTTCAGATTTGGCACAAACATCCACATAGAATCAACAATAATTTTTTGTGGTTATAGGTCAAAATTCAAGGTAACTGTGACCTCTTCTTTCTCATTTTCTCCTTTCTCTCATGAACGCAATATCTCAAGTACAGCTGGAGAGAATTTCTTCAAATTTTGGCACAAACGTCCAATTTGAGTCCAGGATACACTGATTAAGATTTTGTTGATCAAAGGACAAGGTCACTATGACCTTTTGTCTCATTCTCATGAATGAGATATCTCAAGAGCACCTTGAGGGAATTTCTTTTGGCATAAACATTCCCTTGGACTCAAGGATGAACTGGTGAGAGTTTGGTGGTCAAAGGTCACTGTGACCTCTTAAAAGATATTTTTGGTCAAGAATTCATACAGTAATTATGACAACATTTCACACAAATGTCTCACTGTTACACCGTTATATTTTACAAGAACACTTTTCTTTTACAAAATATCATATCACA
Source organism: Plectropomus leopardus (assembly GCF_008729295.1). Taxonomy (NCBI): domain Eukaryota; kingdom Metazoa; phylum Chordata; class Actinopteri; order Perciformes; family Serranidae; genus Plectropomus; species Plectropomus leopardus. Next base: position 22,112,042 of record NC_056484.1, on the reverse strand, counting down.
GGAGCAGAAAGGAAGATATTTGGTCAGATACTGAATTGATGACACTAATTTTGAAATTGTACTGATTGTAAAGATTTTCTGTGTTGCCAGGCGGAAATGTGTGCGAAGCATCTGTGTGTTCAGAGACATGGATGTAAACTGTAATTACAAGTAGGCTAATTCATGAAGGCATAAGGCGGTAATTCTAGTTTTATTTATACTCCACATTATCATGCTTGAAATTTTGGTTTGGTCTGTGACATAGTAATGCACCTTTTTGTGCAAAAATACCTTTAGCACACAACAATATTTCCTGACAAAGAGTTCTGCTGTATGTTGTATTACAAGATTAGTATGAAGTATGGAATTCGTGTAGTTTATTAGACTCCCTTCCAGCACCAGAATGGGTGATGTGACCTACTTAACAGCCCCATTGAGCTCTGTAAAATGCCTGAAAGTATCGATGGTCCTCATGGAAAAATTTCTGTTTTTATTGGTGGTGGGAAGCACATTATTTTAGCAGAGACAGTATTTTCCAGTTTCTTGTGTAGACTCTGTCCTTGCTCTAAATCCTGAGGGCAAAAGGCTACTTCATTATCCTCTCTGTATTTTAACACTAGCTACCCTTCCAGCAAAGTGCTATACATTCCTCTTAGGACTCTGAAAAAGTGATGTACTGTATAGAGTTTTTTTTATATTATTCTCTGTAAAAAAATGAATCCCTGCTTCTTGTCATGAGTCCCAGTGGTACACTGTGAGCATCGGTGCTGTGTGTGAGTGTGACATAATTTTTCAGCTAAATCACACGGTAGTGTGTATCTTGTTGGGTCAGCATTAGTTGGGACTTGAGCTTACGATGCAGTAATGTCACTTTGAGGCAAAACTGAGGATTAGAAACTACTGGTGAACTGTCATCAACTATGGTATTTACAGGGTGCGTTTGAAAACTTATGTAAAATCCCACTTCATTTTAATGAAACAGAAAAAATCAGCTTCAACCTCTGTCAGAGGAAATGGAGAATAAATGTAAAGAATGTTGCAGATGGGGGGTAAGAGGACTCCTACCATATTTCTACATGAGTGGCTGCTATGCTCCCAGTAGTTTCTTAGTTTGAAGACCTTCTGACAACAACTTCTGGCAGCCACCTCCACATTGGAGGCTTTGAACACGGAACACTCGGATATCCCAGCCTCCCCCAGGATGCATGGCAAATTAGAACTCATGATCCAGGGGGCCTCAGCCAGACTTTCCTCTTCAGGCTGTTTTCATGAACTGTTTGTATGTTTTCCTACTAAAAGTAATACACCACAATTTGTATGTATTCCACATAATAATAAGCCCATAATTTGTGAATGACCCACGTATTTTGGAAGGGTTCAATTGCATGACTAATGCCCCAAGAAGGAAGCAGTCCAGTTAAGAGGCATGTTGGGGCAATGGATGGGTCAAAAAAAGGACCTTTACCTGGGGCTTTCCTCTGGAGATCGCTGAAATCATGTTCATTTTGAGTGAACTGAGTCATTTTCAGGTATGTCCTCACAGTGTTTCTTTTTCTAGTAACTATACTTGCCTAAAGACGCCCAACTGTGTTTCTTTTCCTAAACATAACAACAGTACCTTCACTCAACCAAACCTAACCTCCGTGATTTCATGCTAAATATGTACCTGAATGTTTAGGACATAGTGTTAACATTCACTAATCACACACTTGTTTGATCATTTTGCCTATTGAGATATTGACTATAGACATTTCCTCAAAGTTATTAAGCAAAGGCATAATTCCACCACATGTGATGTTTCTGAATATGTGATTAAAAGAAAGATCTACATGCTGCCAGCTGCCAACAGAAGCTTCAGGAGATCATGGAGGCAGTTTTCCTGCTAGCTGGCTTTGCACCACTCTCAGAGCATTTTTAGAACCAAAAATTGCGAGCTGGGTTCGTCTGCTGCCTAGCTGACAATGCACCCCTACACCTATATCACAGGGCCCACCATCTGGGCCCCATGAGTCAAGCTTCAACCACCAGACATTTGCTAGTGAGCTTCCCTTTAAAAACTGGCTATCGGTCACTGTGTATTGTCACAAGCTCTATCTTACAGAATTCATGTTGTGGTTGTTTGTGCACATTTTTCATCAGTTTTATCATCCCAATTTTTCCATCAGTATGCTGATAAATAAGGATGATCACTGTGTCCAAGGTGAATGATGCAGCGTATGACTGGAAAGCCAACCGTTAGGAGACACTGAGACCAGATTTATACTCATCTGTCTCTATTTGTCTGTTTTGTCCTCTGCAGCCAGCCACCGCCTCTCATTTCACTTTTTGAAATCTTCCTGAGCCACAAACAAGAGCAAGGTCATCCCATCATTGGATAATAAATATGACAGATTGTCTACACAGGTTCTGTTGGTGAGCTCTACCCAGACATCATGTTTATCCTCACTGATAATTAGTGTCTAATTAAACATTCAGATAAAAATGAACAGTACTGCTGCTGATTGCAGCTTTAGAGAGCAATGTGTGATCAGTAAGATGAAAAGCCAAACACCTTACCAGAAGCCCCCAGAGTTTGCAGTGTTCACTGCACCTCACAAGTGTCAGAATTTGTTTTGTGCTTTCTCAGATCTTTTAGTTGGTATATGGAGTGAAAGACTTAGATCCAATGTCTGGCATGTGGTTCGATTTTTATTTTTAACCTAGACTACCTTATTTCTTAAACCTTAACTCAGTGCTTTCAGTTGTCTTAAGTAAGAAAAATACAATTGAATCACGCTTTAGTTTCCCAAAGCAGATAGAAGGAATAAAAACAAATTATGTTGTCAGTGAACATTTAGCCATCAGTAAAGTGGGGAAGGGGGAGTTAGAGGTAGGGGAGTGGAGCTGTCCCACAGCCTGAAGAAAAAACGTTGAGTCTTTCAGCATTACCGTCTTACACTTCACAGTGTGGTGAGTTAATGATGTAAAATGCAGACTTGCAGAACAGTCATGGCGGCTCCTGCAGCAATAAAGACTAACTCTAATGTTAGCAGAGTACAGAGCAATAAGTGACGTTATCACAAATATAGAGTCAATAACAACAAGTAAACAATAACACATTAACACTTATGGAGTTTCTTGGAGGAAAATATGTTTTTGAATACAACTGGATTTGGCAAAGCTTGATTTATCAACTGGCACTGTTGCTGATGAAAAACAAATCCAGTGTTCCTTGTTGTTTCACCTCTGATTGCGCTAATGGACGACAAGATGTGAGAGAATTTAACGCAAGGGATCACGGTCATGCAGATGCAGCCTGTTCTCACTCCAAACTCGTCAAATATGTGCTTTCGCTGACACCAAAAGCTACCTTCAGAATCCATGTGAGAATGCGCTCGTACAGAACCAGTGGCACTGTAACTATATGCTGGCGGACAGCTGGGTGGCACTGGGGGGTCCACATGCAATGTGCATGGACAAGCGTCTCTTGAGAACACAGCCAAAGGGAACTAGTGGTGTGTGCATGAAACGTTCACACCTAGAGTCAAGTGATAACACTGCCGGTGACAATGTAATATAAGGTGCACGAGTGCGCTTATAGGGCAGGCAGGTGGGGAGGTGGATGGATCCCACAAACAACTGACTTTTGTGTGGAAGTCCAGAATTTGCTTTTTTGTGCTTGCGAGTCTTTTTCTTCACTTTATCATGTGCCTCTTTTGCCTAAACCTAACCAACCGAGACTTTTTTGCCTAATTCTAACCATCTTGATGGTCTGCATTGGTTGCCACGTGCTGTTGTGTAAACATTGGGTCTATGTTGCATCATTCCACCATGTGCATTGAAACCTGACGCTGTCCGAAAACAGCTGACACAGAAGGATACCTTAAACATCATAAGTTGGGATGAGAGCTAGTCTTTTAGAGAGTTATGAGCCTTCCTTTCTGAATTTCCTCCTGCTGGCTGTTCTGGGTCCAGATGACGTCCTCAGTGTGAACACTTTATAGCTGTTCACTCCCTCCACCTCAGAATAATTGAAGGGTACATTGTTGAATAATTCTTATAAGCCAAAGCCAAATAAAACAGCAAGCTGTCAGCGTTGCAGCTTTTCTAATACTGACACAAATTTATACAAATGCGTGAGAGAATTGCAGATGCAGACATGAATGCCCCAGGCAAACATAGCTCATACTAAAAGCATAATTGCAATAACATCCATTAAATTTAGCAATAAACATAAAAACAACCAGATGGAGTGTGATACACAGTATTTACATCGGCCCCTTCACATTCTATTTTTTGGCGTGGCGCGCCACAGTCACTGTGAGGCAAACCGTGAACTGACATTACATGAGATTAACAAGGGAAGCGGGAGCCACCTCAGGCTGAACTGTCAGGGACGTCAACAAACATACTGTACTTATAGAGACAAACAAGCACACAGTGAACATATTGATGTTAACCATTTGAATTTATATGACATCCTTCTTGCAATCTGGGTCAAGCGTAGGGACTCATCTTGAGCTGAGATTTGACCATGAAATGGCATTTTTTTCTCAAACATTTCTATTTTTGATAGACTTGGTTGATGTGCAAAGTACAACATTTGTTTTAAAGTAATAAGTTTGGCAAAATATATTATCTACAGTATAACGCAATCAAGTACAACAAATACCTCTCTGGCACAGTGTCACAAGAAATTACACACTAATTTTTCAATGTCAGAGATTCAAACATTATGTGCAGATCTAATGTGAGGAACGATACTTTTCTAATCCCTTCCTGCCGGTTGGTGTGCAAGTGATAATACCTAACAAGGTGTCCTGATATACAGTATGTTATTAAGACAAAGTGAGGGTGAAGAGTCCAAGTGCATTATCTTTCCCCCTAAAATTATGTTTATATTCTACTAATTTGCAACAACAAATAAGTTTTAAAGGAAACTTAATGCCAGATTTCGTTTTTATCAGCATAAGTCCATAACTTTTAATGGTGCACAATGTTTAACATCTACAAAACCTATGCAAACACCGGTCTTTGGTGTCAGAGTCATGCACTTTGTATTCCTAATTTCCTCCCTGATTGCCTTCCTGCAACAGCGCTTCTCAAGCACCCGGAACTTCCTTTTTGTTCATGTATTATTTATAAGGAGTGCTATGAATTGTTATTATTTAAATACACATTTGGTAGTGTGTGTATCTGTCCTGTCCATCCTCATTCTGAACTTATCAAATAGCTTAGCTCTGTCAGTGCTTTCTGCGTAAGTGTGCAATGCCAAAAGGCACCTCTCACGTACGCATGGGACGCCACCACACAGAGTCAACCGAAAATGCAGCCAGAAGCAGGTGTAACATTATTGTACATCGGCAGACGACCAGACAGAACTTGTCACGAGCACATAAAACGCATAAGGATGACGTGAGGTTGCCACGCTCCAGTTTAGGTTTTGTTGAGATGTATACTTGAAAGAGTAAATCGACCCCTAACCACCTTATCTACGTGTATTAGTCCAACTTTGAGAAGTTCAACTTCAGTCAGACTAACATGTTTCCATGTATTTTAAAAGTCAGACTAACACAATAATTCCACAACATAATGTAAACATACTGATGTACTGCTGACTCCTCTAAGCCAGTAGGGGCAGCAAGTAATCAGCAAAATCCTCTTGCAAAAGCATAGAGTAAAACACATCTTGGCGTTTGTCTCGGCTATGAACAACAAGCCTTACCTTGTTTGTTGCAGGACACATTTTGGCCTTCATCATCGCTCAAAAACTGACATCCATGTAAAAGTTTGATCTCATTTTGAACCAGCACATCTGCAGATTTATTCCATTGCCGAATTGTTAAATTACTAAATTTAGGCACCATGCCAGATGCATGAATCCCAGTTTTTGTGATTTTCTCTGCTAGTATGACTGTAAGGGAGCCAGAGGGGCCAATTTTACTGGGCACAGCTGTGTTGTAAGCATTGTCTAGATCTGCTCCAGGGGGCGGCATTGCAGCTGGAACACAGCCGCCTGCCAAAGATCTGCACTCTACTGAGTGCACATTTCCAGTTTGAGCATTCTTTACCTTTGGTAGTGTGTAGACAGCTGACAGTAAATAATAGGAGAGAGAGATGGAGTATGACATCCAACCAATATAAAGCCATAGACCTGTAATTACATGGTCCTTGATTACATGGCAATTACATGGTCATGGAATCTCTAGGCAACCACATAGGACCTCCTTTACTGGAAAAAAGTTGGAGGTGAACATAATACTAGCAGTAACTATGTTTTTGCAAATTGTTCTTGGCAAATAAATAAGTTGTATCAGGACACCGCACTGTGTATTATAACTAGCTGTCCATGGTCATTTAGTGGCAACACAAGGCATAAGTACTGTTACTATGGTAACCTTGAAAGCATAAATTAAAAGATAGTTCTATTTTATCTCAACTTTTTGCCTTCATTTCATACAATAACTTACTGCCTCACAGTTGCATGCCTCTGTGAACCAATTACAGTTATAGTTTACATTCATGTTTGTCCACACCCATAATTCTTTAAATATGGATGTTGCTTCAAAATCCACCATTGAGCATTTATGTATGCACAGCTACAGCAAGTACAGTGGGTCAAGTTGCCACAGGAAGTGGGTCCGTAACCGTGAGTTATGTTTACAATGGACAGTTTGTGTATTGTTTCTGTCATGATCCTGGGTTATTTTGAGGACCTTTTTTTCGGGGTTTTCAGTCGTGTTTTTCCTTGTTCATGTCATCTGTGTTTCTATATTCTGTTTGAAAGTCAAGCTCCTCATGTGTTATGTCTGGTTTTACTTCCCGTCTTTGTCTGTTTCACGACCTTAGTGTTTGTGATTAGTCTCACCTGCTCTCACTTTCTCTTGTGATTTCCCTGTGTCCTCGTTTCTTCCTCTCTTTGTCTTTTTTCCCGCCTGTCTTCTGTTACACCTGTCTTTTGTCAGACCTGTTTGTCCTTCCCTGCTCCCAGAGTCTTCACTGCACACCTGTTCTGTTTTAGTCTTCTTTTCTTCACCTTTTCCCTACAACACCTTTGATTGTTAGCCAATCCCTGTGATTATCACTGTGTTCTTGGCTGTATACTTTCTGACGTCCCTGAGTTCTGCCGTCTGTTCCTCATGGTTAGTTTTGGGTTTTTTTTCTTTTGTACTTTGACTTTTGTTACCAGCTTGTTTTTGGATGATTTTGCATCAGTACTAAAGCTAACGTTTCATTTGAACAATCTGCCTGCCCTTCTGTTGTGCATTTGGGTCCTCATGCTAACTTAGTTTCAGTGTTTACCCTTGTTTTCACTTCCAAATGACTTTTCTCAGCCTGTTGTTCTGGAAGGACAACCAAAAATAGGGAAATTAGTCGAAATAAACTGCAATTATCATTATCATGCAACTAATCTGTTCAGTGAACCTAGTTTTTGTTGAATAAATAATCATTAAAACTGGGCTGTTTTACACAAACTGCAACATCATAGGCTATTTGACATTTACTTAATGCCACACACAATTTGCAAACACTTCACCACTTACTTATACTGTCCTATAAGCTACTAAATGAAATACAAAAATAAATATAAAAAAATGAGTAAGTCCAGACAGCAATGACATTTAATAAACACTTCAGCTGTGTATATGGGTTTGCTCGTCTAATTATACTTTGCACTGCAGCATTTAAAGGCGTACTAGTTTGAGTTTGACATTTTCATTATGATTTAAACATGAGATACCATTTCTCTGTAACATAAGGAGTCATACCGAAAAGTAGATGGCTGCAAGGCTCTAACTGTAGCGTGTGGGTAATTCCATTTATTGGAAGGACACAGCCTGCTTCGGGTGCAGGGGGTGTACTTCCAGTTCGTCATTACAAAGATTTACTCAGAAGTAAGACAGAGAACTGCAGGAGAGTTTTTTTTAACCCTACAATGAAATCAGAAGGACTATGGGCAGATTGCTTTTAAAAATGTTTTATTCATCATTTATGAGTCAATTTTAACTTTTGCTTTGATCTATTGGTTTGGCAACTTCAGCATGGTTAGCCAAAAGAGCCTGGGTAGCATTGTTAAACTTTGCCAGAAAAATAATTGGCACTAATTTGCATAATCTTGATGTTGTCTAGCAAGTCAGAGCAATTCAGAGGGCAAAGGTCATTTCTGCAGATCCACATCAACCTCTCCATGCATCAGGGAGGAGGTGTACTTTTTCTAAGAGGGCAAAATCAAACAGATATCTCAGATCATTCCTTCCCTCAGCTGCTGGGTTTTCAAACAAGCTTTAGGCCCTGATGTCCCTGTACTGTACAATTAATGATAAAAAATGTAAGTACTTTTATTTACCTTCATTAACTTCTCAATATAGTGCTGAACTTGAAGAAATCAGTAATAAATTTTTATCATTTCAGGCATGTTGCATCTACAGATTTTGAAAACTCTTCATGCATCCTTGATGGAAAAAAAAATACAGCATGTTATTAAGCCTTGAGTCAACCACCCATCTATTCTGTACAAAATCCGGGACTTATGCACACCATTTCAATACTTTAATAGCCTCTTTTAAATCATTCTGGGCTATTACCTCGTTTCACCGCTTAAGTGGCAAACAAATCTAAGGAGTTCCTGGATCAATATATTATTCAGTAAACCCTTTTTCCCAATTGCAGCTTGACTTTCATCTGAACCACCTCCACCTCCTTCCACCTAGCAAAGGATTCTGAAATACACAAACATGTCAAATGTCTTGTTTGGGCTGCAATATAATAATATTTTAGACATGAGATTGCCGCCCTTCCTTTGTTTATACCAGCTGTAACCTCGGACATCTTATTTTACATCTTTGCCGTCAACAAATATGCCTAAAAATAAGTTTGCACCGTTCTTGAAATCATTGGTCAGGTAGATGAAGTGGAAGGAACTGGAATAAATACAACAATCTCTGCAAAATATTCATTTTAACGGATTCGATCCCTGAACTAAAATTTAGAAAACGTATTAGATTCCATCTCTGTATTTCTTCCCTAATCTCATGAATGAGAAGGGGGCAATAATAGGAGAACAGTTTGTTACATTTTTTGGTATGTTTACTCATTATTTAAGGGCTGAACATATAACTTATAATTTGTGTTTAAAAGATATTCATTCATAGTTGGTGCCCACAGGGGTTACATTGCAGCCTATTTCATTGCTGAGGCTGCAGAAGTCTCTCAATACTGGAACAACTTGAAAAGTTGTAACTCTCACATTTAACTGAGAACTTGTGGTTTAAAGCTATTCATTCAATTATGTTTCCACTGTTGCTATCCTGCAACAAGTTACTTCTTGCAAGATTTCAGAATGTGACTTCTCCTCCAGCAAGTCTTGGTTACACATGCCAACAAACAGACTAGATCAAACAAAAGCTACGGGGAAATGTTTTATTTCTTTGTAGAGTCTTTTCCCTATTGTTGTGAAATACTTAGAGTGACAGTGAGCCTGTCAGTGACAAAGACAAACACTTCTGATTATTGTAAACTGAAGCGTTAAAATTATGGATTACATTGCAGCCTAATTTGCCACTGAGACTGCAGTGGTCTCTCTCAATACTGGACCAGTTTAAAAAATGTCAACTCTGTCATCATTTTTTAAAGTTGTTTTCCTGCAACAAGTTACTGCAAAATTTTAGAATTTGACTTCTCCTTGAGCAAGTCTTGGTTATATATGCCGACAAACAGACAAATGTATGTCTTTGTAGTGTCTTTTCTGTAATATTGTCCAATACTTAGAATAACAGTCTGAGATGGTGCTAAACTTCCCTGCACAGATTGCAATGCAGCCTGTTTCTTCCCTGAGGCTTCAGTGGTCTCTCCCAATATTGGACCACTTTAAAAAAAATCTGTTTTTGTCACTTAAACACAAAAACATGAGAAAAAAAGAGGTTCCAAGTTGAAAAATACCAAAGTTTCCCTTTGACATAAATAAATGCCCTAGCCTTGATTTGGTGATTTTCAGTTTTATCCCTATGTTTCTTTAAGCCCTGATATGATTTTTGAAATTATTTTTTTACTGCAGTACCCTTGATCCATTTTTTATAATAATCCCTGACTTAAATATTTGTCCCTGAATTCAAACTCCTTCTACGGTTCATTAAAGATGAAGGTTCTATACATTTTTCACTGTGTTTACGGGTCGTGGACCTAAACCTGTTTTCTTCTCTGAGCCACAGATAAAAACCTCGACTCCTGCACTTCGCAGCAGATATAAGCACTGGCAGCCAGTCCTCCTTTGAGCCAAAATCCACTGTTAGTTTGAATTCCACTAAGGTAGATATCCATCCTACTTACAAAGACACAGAGGGTGCTATAGGAGGCTTTATGAGTTTCCTGTCCAGAGCAGGGTGCCATTACTCAAGCTATGTCAGTGCTGATCTCAGCCCCAACACTGTTGTCCCCACTGAATGAGGAGCCAAATAAAGAAAACACACACAGCTATCCTCTGCTGGTCAGGCTGCTGTGTGGCTGCTAAGTTGGAAAAAAAATAGGGGCCAAATGCCATGCCATGTCTTTGAAACTTAAGCATTTAATTATTTCTTATACTATCACTATGATCAACAATCTTTGAGAAAATTTGGTTTGGCTTCTGTATTTGAATATCTATCTCATCTATCTATTTATCTATAAATATACAGTAATTCCAAATGTGATGCCTGGAACATGTACCAAAAAAATTGGAACAGGGGCAAGAAAAGACTGGGAAAGTTGTGGCATGTTCAAAAAACATCATTTGGAACATTTGACAGGTAAAGAGGTTATTGGTAACAGGTGGAAGTACCAGGCCCAATCCTGATACTACCACCTGTTACAAATGGACATCCTCAAAAGGTCCACTTGTTCACAAGCAAGCGAGCCTTACTATTTCATCAAAAACTGTGTGGACAAGTAGTTCAACCGTTTCAGAATGTTGGTTTCTGGACGAACAGTTACATTTGAGATGGGCTGACACAAAATGGAAAAGTGTGCTGTGATCTCAGTAGTCCATATATCAGTTTGTTTTTGGAAATTATGGACAGGGGTCACAGAATTTGACAACAGTGGTGCCTGTAGATGCAGCAGCCAGTAGCTCCTCAATTCCTTGCTGTTTTTGCTATATTTTTCTATTTTTTCAACTCCATGGCCCCTTCTGCTGAAGCATGACTTTTCTACAATAGAGAAGCACTTAATAACACCAGGAAAAGTTGTGTGAGGTTTGGACTGAATGCCGCAGACCGTGAGAGGATCTCTACCAACGGCATACACTTAGTGGACAGTCAGACCATAGGGAAGAAACGTACAAAGAGAGGGAGGAGAGCCAGCATCAGGTCGAGGCTGACCCAACTTGGACTGACAGCTGTTCCTCTGGTTGCAAGAGAATAAAGTGGATGTGATTGAGGCTCACCAAGCAAATCAGAGACTGCTCTATGCACATCTTCACAGAGTACAGGCACAAGACTCTGATACAAATTCACAAAATGCACAACATGAATTGTATGATGCTATCAGCAGCACCTGGATGGAATTTTTCATAGCAGCTGGTGATTTTAATCAACTCATCCTCCAAAGATGTAGCAGGATCAAGGACAAATTTTAATTTCATTTTGAAACCAAGCTCAAAAAATGCCTAAAAAATCTACCTTGTACTTTGTACTTTGTACTTTGTACCTTGTACCTTGTACGAGCCTCTTTTGAACAAGACAAAAAACTCCCACATCTGGCTTTCGTCTTTAGTGGTAAAGGTTACAATTGGTTTCATTCCCTGGACGAATGACTCTTAAGTAGTCACAGGTATTTATCGTCTACAGCGCCGATAAGCATTGATAATAAGCAGAAATCTGACACGGGTTAAAGTGGAGGAAGTGAAGAGAAAACTGCTATGAGAAACCACTATAGCTCTCCACAGCATAATGACCAGCAGTCTCCAGAGAGCTGGACTGCTGCTGAGGATGTCTTGGCTTGCTTAATTTCTATAAGCGCGTCGATATCTTCCCTCTGGAGACATCGACAGGAAAGGCTAAAGGAAGGAAATCTGCACACACATCTTTACTGTAGAAAGGAGCAAGAGGACCACGAGAGCATCGTTTCTCACCATCACACCAACTCATGACCTCTGTGTTAGCAGAAAAAAGAGGTACAACAGGCATGGGGATACAGCCGAGGAAGAGATAAGGGGGCATTTTCCAGAGAACAAGGTTAAATTTTAAGATCTTGTTCAGATCAAACAAAGAGCAAACTTTACCTCAGGACAGAGAGGCTTTTATTTGACATTATGAAAGACTCTGCAATAGAGAAAAAGAGTTTTTTTTCTCACCCAGTCCGTTCTGAAAAGGTAAAAAGCAAAATCACAGTAGGAGAAACCCTCCTGCTGACCCACTAATAAGACTCTTTGTTGCAGAGTTACACTTTTCTTGTGGCAGCTCTTCGGGGTGTTGAAGATTAGGCTCACAGGAAATTCACTCTCACTAGGTTATATAAATAATTCATTCTCTCTTTATCGGGCATCGTCCTTTATCCATCTGCTGCTCGTCCAGTAAGTAAACTTACACAGATCCCTGCATCGACAAATTGAAGAAAATCCATGTTCACAGAGTGGAGAGGGGTGAGGTTCAGCCTGAACGACCCCAAGCAAAGACAAAGACACAGAGGAGGTGATGAAAGTGAACAGAAAGTGCCTCGGCCCCAAGTCTGAAATGTGCTGTACTGCTCCCCAGAGACTGAACCACACACACTCGACACACTTGGAGCCTGAGCCAGAGTCACAGTTAGGAAATTAAAACTAGCGGTGCACTGGTTTTAGGCATCAACAGCCCTGCTTTTTATATTTACTCTCAACTACAGTGAAATTGTTATGCTCAAGGATCTCTGGTGACCTTTTGTAGCACTGTGGAGTTTTTTTTTTTTCACGACTGGGTCTTAGCTTTGTCTTAAGCCTCCTGCAGACTGTGAGAATTTAGCTTATAAGTTTAGTTCAGCTACACTCTGCAACATGCGACATGGATCCAACAAACTTGGGCATGACATCAAGTTAAAGTATGCAGACTGTATGATGACATCACCGACTGAATCACAGGCTATGACCTACGTCCAACAACATCAATACGCAAGAGCAAAACGTTGGTGTGCAAATCCAGCCCTCGCTGGAGTTGTATTTATATGTGTTTGAATGCCAATTGTGCAATGAAAGTACGAAATTAGTATTTGCATCTACATGCATTTAGCATTTACTGGCAGAGTCGTGCTGATCAGTGTGTTATTTCATGCTGCATTTCTGTTAGCTGGTCTGTCGCCATAGGTCACAACAGTCAAACAATGAGATTCTCATCCCAAATTATTATTAAACAATTCCCCTAATTTCTTGCAAATTTTTGGGTCATATCTTCTTGTCGCCAATTGCATTCTTCTCATGTTTTTGAAAGAAATCAAGCCAATTTGCTCAGGTTTCAAGGGGTTAAATTATCATTACGCTCCTAAAATTAGTGAAAATATATCCCTCGGTTTTCCATTTCTTAGGCCTTCACATTAATATTGTTTTCAGTCTATTTGTATCCTCTCAGCCTTTTTTGCCTCTGCACTCCTCCTCATACGGTGACTCAGCCCTGTTAAAGCATGCAGGGCTCTTCCTGACTCCGGGGCAGATGTTTTGCCTTCCAGGCATTTCATTTTGACAGCGGAACCCATTTTTACGAGGCATTCATTGTGTGTAATTGCTCTCATAATAGCCTGGTCCCTCCGTAGTGAAAATAAAACCAGTCAGAGCTGAAAGTGCATCTGCTTACTGCTCGGCGTTTGATGGAAAACATCCTACAGAGCTGAGCCGGCCTGTGAGCGCTAACCAAATGAAGGCATCCTAATCAAATGTGACCTTCTCCTTCTCCACTCACCCATGCTAATAATGGCTTTCACTTCTCTGCCCAAGGTGCTCTCTCACTCTCATCTGCTCCTCTCCGAGACCTTACTGTGACACAACAAGGAATGATAATAAGAAATCAAATGAATCCAGCAAAGTAAATTAAACAACATCAGGGTAATGGTCATTTCACTTGAGTGCCATCATTGTTTCTCCACCGTCTCCCTCAGAGGCTGGGAGACTCTCTGGGGACTCTTAGGATGTGCAGCAGCAGAGCTCTGTCATGTAGCCAACAGAGGTCACTATGCTATTTAGCAAGCTTGGCTACAAATTCTATTTGTCAGCTGTTTTTACACTGTTTTCTGCTGCGTTATATCTATTCCACCTGGGGAAATGTGTTGTGTTTTTTACTCCAATACATTTATCTGGCAGCAGTAGTTACTTTCTAGATCATGATTTGTTTGTTCATTTCTTCATTTAGTCAATTTCCTGTTTTAGTTTTATTTTGTTTGTCGCTTATTGTTTGAGATCCCCACGTCCTGTCAAGATTCCCTCCTGTGTGATTATCTGCCCTGCACCTAATGTGTGACCTGTGTCTGATTGTCACGCCTGTGTGTTTTTAAGTTACCCTCCTCTTGTGTATATGAGCTGCATGTCCTCTTCCCTCTGTCCCATTTCATCTTTGTCTTGGTAGCAAGCATTCCAGCCGTTTTTCCTTCTAAGCTTTCTCATGCCTGTAAGTTTAGGACTGTTTTGTTTGCTTCATTGACTGACCTCTCATGTACCACACCTGACCGAAAGACCTTGATTATCTCATACCTCAACTGCCTCAGAGTTGTGCGTGTGGGTCTATTCCCTGTTTTCATAAATTTTTCATTGAAAATTTGATTATAATTTTAATTATAATTTTTTGTAAAATGCCTAATCCATAAATTCAAATGCTGAGGTGGAAGAAAAATTGTTGCTTTTATGTGAAAGCAAGAGAGAAACCTCAAACTGTTAGAATGCCAGCTCATATTAAGTCTGCCCAGCTGTAAACTCCCTGCTGGATTGGCAAACTTTCTGTTGCTGCCTTTACACAGTTTAAACCTTGCCTTGTCCAACTCTTGACATTCCACCCACTGTCCTCCAGGCAAATAGTGTCCTAGCAGTGAAGAGAGGCAAAGAGTTAAGCTGAGCAAATTAACATGCTGTGCATACAAAACACAATGGAAAATCAATTATGGTCAGTGTTGAGATCATAGACTGTATGTTAAGATAATAATAATAATAATACATTTCATGGTACACAAAGACACTTTACATAAGTTATACAAGACAAAACACTAAAATACATATTTCAAACATTAAACCTTAGGGACATTTTGGTGCATTTTAAACACTTTTCGTTCTTCATTGTTTGATACATTTTTGGCAAGATTATGTATTTTTGTTTAATCTGTGAATTTCCAGCTCTGCTCCTGCAATAAGTCTAAAATACACTGGAAAGAAAATTGTTACATTCAGACTGTTAAGTGTAAAAAATGTTCCATTGAAACCCATTCAAACTGACATTTTTGATCCCACAACCATCAAAGCATAAAAACATGTATTGTACTATTTCTGGATGTCATTCTGGGCTTTTGCCTTGGAATTTGTCATTTTTACTATTTTAAAACTGATGACGTCATTTTTACCATAATTGGCACATGGAGAAAATACATGCTATTTCTGCTAGGTGCACTGTCATAATCATTGTTGCTGCTAATCACTGACATATCCCAGACTGTGATCATCAAAAACAATTTGAAAAAAACTTAGAATGTATTATTCTGTAAAAATCTAAATCTAATCTTAATCTAAAAACATTGGCATCATGACAAAATCCTGGCATTTAAAGGGTTGAAATTCTCAAAATGACTGAATATTTTATATTTATGATTAGGACTGATCTTGGTTTGAAAATTTAACTCAATGAAATCAAAAAATAATATTAATTCATAATATTTTTCAAAGCTTGATTTTGAATTGATTTTGTGTGCAGAGTGATACGAGTGTATATAATATTAAAGCAGACACTAAGGGTTAAAAGTGGTTGGATAAACAACAAGAATAAAGCTAAAATATCCCAGATTCTGTGTAGTAGCGATCTCCATGATATCGAGTTCCCACTGTCTCTTTCCCAATCCAAAGCACTGTCACTGAACATGAGCACACTGATTGGCACACACAGCTGTCAATCATGTCGTGAAATCCCTTTTTTTTGCATCAAATAAGTAATAATTAAAACCAAACTTATCAAAAAAAACAATCACTTAAATAAACATCAACTGATAAGAATAAACCTTGTTTGGGAACAATTTATTTTGCGTGTACTTTTAGTTTGGTCCATGTCCTAACCGCTGGAGGGGGCAGGGTTAATAACCTATACTGCAGCCAGCCACCAGGGGGCTATGAAGATGTTTTGGGTTCAGTTTTGAGCAGCTGTCATGGCATCCATCTTTATGATTGAGATAGCCATGGTCATGTGACCTTGGCTTTGCACTTTATAACTGTCCTTTGAGGTCTCACCCGTGGGGACTTGGGAGTATACTACGCAGTGTCCCCTGTGTGCAAATATTCGGTGGCAGATCTATTAACAGAGTGTGTTGTGCGAACATCTGAAGCGTCCCTGAAGACACCGTGTAGCAGGACTATTAAACCCATCTCTGTGATAAACTGTTGGAAAACATGGGACATAATACATCTACAAAGACATCTCAAGTTTGCAGTGATTGGAAATCTAATACCCCCTTCAGCAAAACAAGAGGACAGTGGCAAATAAATGAGGATGCTTTGCTGTATTGATTGACCCTGTGTAATAATAGAACAAGGATAAAACAAGGCAGCTCATGAATGTATTCTTTATAGCACATGAAGCTGCACAGTCTCATGTGTGGTGTCTTAGTTTCCAGGAGAAACACAGATCTTAGTACAGCCCTGCACTGGTGCACGGATCCCTCACAGTGTGCGAGAAGCCAAAGATGGCAGCTGCAAGCACACACACACACACACACACACACACACACACGTACATACCTTTTTAATGCAAGCACTTGATTTGTTTGCAGGTAACAACCTCCTGTTTAATGAATGCTAATTTCTTCACGCAGTAAACCATCTGCTGTTGCTGAGATGTTGCTGGTACATTTATTATCCCTGCATGTATTCTAACATCTAATAAAGCAAATATTTGGGTTTTTTAAAAGGATTGTTTATTTGTAAAAACTGAAGGAGCAACATTTGGGGCTGAAAAATGAAACCAGGACAAAAGTGCCAAAAACTGCAATTCCTCTAATGACCACTTGAGGGTGATTCCAAGAGTGAGTCTGTCCCCATAAAACCCCATATTAAAATGGCCAACTTTACAACAGAAATGAACATCATGAGAATTGTACAGGCACTTGTATAGTACATATAGCTCAAAGTTATGCATAATTAAGTGTGTGGCTGCTTTGATAACCCCAGATTGACAGAGTGCTGGTGTCACTGTCACTATTTCAGCGAGTTTTCAGTTCATGAAAGTTAATAGTAACTTTAGTTGCCTAACAAAAGTCTTGGTTAGTGGTTGGTTGTACTAAAAGAGTTGTATGCTAAGTTTTTTCAGTGAGTACATTTTATTTTATTGGTTTAAGCCCATATTTTTGCTAGCTAATATCGTCCAAATATCTTTCCGTTTTACAATGTGAGGGGAAAAAAAGCCAAACTCAGGGTTTCAAACTGGTAGTCCACAAACCAATTGGTGGCGTGGCTACACCCATACAGTCTATGGTGAAAACTTAGAACACTATTGTTCTGCCTTTAGCAATTTCCAAAAACATCAAACTAAATAAAAACAAAGTAGAAGGAAAGAAAAGAGTAAAAAAAGGTAATGTGCAAGATAAATCGTACAGTGCACGCTTCTTAAAAAAATAAAGATGGTACAAAAATACAACTCTCCATTAAACCTCTTTATTTGGTTTGGTTCATTGCACTTTATATTTAACCTTGACATTTAAGATAAAGTATCTATGTAAGATACTTTATTTATCTAAGAATATGTAAGGATGTAAAACAAAATTACGTCCAGATGATAGTTACACAGCAATTCATTACCAGCCATCCCAAACCTTACATTGTGGATCTTTTCCTTACATTGAAGGGGATCTTCACTGTAGTAAAGCATGCTATTAATTTACTGATCTTTGTGAGAAGTGGAGGTCAGATTTCCAGTTATTAAAAAGCAATGTACATATGATCTATTTGTAGTGTGTTTTATTCTTCCTATGGATAACTGTCCCGCTGGTCCATCCTGATGGGAGCATGAATGTGCTCAGTAACTAAGTGATCTGCCTAATGCATATTAATATTTCATAAGCATTAATCTCTTGTAGAAATCCAGCAATTAATTTTTGAGCGATCTTCATCAAGTAAATTTTGTTGACTGCACTCGAGGAAAGGTCAGAGAGTCATTAAAATCTAAGTGGTTTACCTGGAAGTATCGGCATATGCAAAGGAATCTGACTGTTAGAATTTTACAAAAGTGCTTTGCATTCATCAAAGAAGGTAATAAATTATAGCTCTGTGTTGTAATTACAAGACTGCATAATTAAGAGAAAACTATAATTATGAGAAAAGGTTAAGGTGGTTATCAGTCATGGCTATCGGTGTTTATCAACCAGAAAACGGGAGCATTAATGCAGGTGTAATTCAATTTTATGTCTTCCTTGGTTTGAGACTGCAGGAGATTTTAATATCACTGGTGTTATTAGTGTGATATTATGCCTTGAGTGAATAACCAATCAAATCTCCTCATGCAGATATGTATATGAGGTTCATGTCCTTACAGATGTGAAATAAAATAAAAGTATCCTGCATAGATATTGTGTTCGACACTAAAGGCAACATTATGATGAGCAGAATGATCAGTATGGCAACATCACATTTCCTTGAGATTGTTAAGACAGGGCCAGCCCTAGGATTTTGGCTCATTTGTCACAAATTTGGATCATTTGTGACACAGATAGTCACACAGTCCATATGCCCCGCCCCCTAGTGTTGTGGCCCTAAAGGACTACATAGTGTCCATCTGATGATAGTGAAGCCACTAGCAAATTTCACAACTGATTTATTTTCCTACTATCTGACGGGAAAGCAGAAAATCATGACTTTCTTTGCCAGAATTAGGAGTATTTTAAAAACATTTGCTTCTTTAAATACAGGTAGAACTCAAGATTGGTATCATATTCACAGTAATGAGGGTGAAATTGCTCTTTAATGGTGCGTGCTGCTCCGGCAAAGGATTAGTTCGACCTCTGATAACACAAAGTGGAGTCTTCTCTCACTGCAGAGGAGCGGTCTGTCAAATAAAAGACATATGTCATATCTCCTCATCACTGTGAGGCTGAGGGATGATGTCAGAGGGTCACTCAGTTGGTCTGTCGGTCCAGTCTCATCCAGGAAGAAGCCTGACGACAACTCATGGACATTTTATTTAAATAAAAAAATCTATATGCTAATCATGAAGTCTGCTGTGAATATTAATGGCAGGATTAAGTCAAATAGCTTTATTGACCCCCACCCTGACCTTCCAGAACCAGGTCGCGTTTTCCTCGACATACAATTCGTATCTGAATCTATAGAAGCACATAACAAAAATCAAAGCCTTATCTCATAATAACCACTTCAGAATCGCAGAATTTTCACAACGTTCTCACAGTTACAACAAAAGTATCCCACAATTGCAAGAATCTGATCACAAGATTATGAAATGTTTCTGTCAAGACTGTCAAGGGATTTAAAAAAAAATCAAATTAATTACATGCTCTGTGATTAATTAACCGAAATTAATCACATACATCAAATTTTGCTGTGAAAAGTATTTTTAAAAAATTCAGTTCATATTTTTAAGCACAAATGCCACTCATTTATGAAGTCGTGCAGCTCCTGCTTTGTCAACAGCACGGTCCTGCAAATATTTCAAAATAAATAAATAAAATGCCATCAACAACTGATGGGATTCTGTCAGCAGAAACGTTACCAGACGGCTTTTATTTTGAAACGGAAGCAGGGAAGTTTGAGTTAAACAGACATCTTTTTTTCCCTTGTCTCTGTGACAGAGAGAGACTTTTACTTAAGTAGGAGGTGGTATAGAGTTAATATAATTATCAATAATGATCAATAAAATTATCAAAACACTATTTTCACTGTTTATTCTCAGGCAGCTGACACGCTCCTGACCACACTTCTCATGCAGGCGGCGTGGATGCTGTAACCTGTAAACACGGGCGCCGCTGATACATGCTTTGTGTTGAGGTGATATTTCAGTCTTGAAGTACTTGGATGGTACAAAAATTCATGTTACAAAGCCTCTGTGGCCTTCAGTGACGGCCAAAGTACACCACAAAACGGGATTAATCAGCATTAATTTTTTTACTGTTTCTGTGATTAATAAATTGAAATGAACGTGTTATTTTGACAGTTTTTGTGAATATTTATTCAGTGCTTTATGTGAAATATATCACCAAGTGGTACTATGGTATTATCATAATCACATATTTTGATGGCTTGAATGTATCTCAGATGCATAATTTTGTATCCAGCCATCTTGAGGCCCTTGGCCCATCCTTAACGCTCCCCAGAGCACCACAGCCCCTACTCTGGAAATCACTGACATAAAGCGAGTGAGAGTGAAATCTCTGAATGCTTAGAGCCCACCAGATGTTCCTACAGGCATTTCTGGCTGTTCACCACCGGCAGGCCACAGCGGCTGGTCTGAATAAGGAGGTCACGGCTGTTTCTGTATGCTCCTCAGGCATTGTGGGCCAGCCGTGTGACCTGAGAGAGCCACTGAAGTGAAGCCAATGTGTGAGACAGCTTCTGCCAGTGATCCACTGAGGCCTGATCTAAAAGTCTGATATAGACTGGCACTGTGCAGGCCCTCAGATGCTCGCCATTACAAATGTATGCCCTCACAACCTCCCACTCACCAGAAATAAACACACAGATTCCAAAAAAGTCATACACTACGTGGGTGGTTTTTCATGACCCATGGCTTTTTCATGCAGTTTCTCAGCTTCCAAACAGTGGTGTTTAAAAAAAACCCACCAACAACAAAACAGTGGAATTTAGTAAAGATCAAAGGGTTAAATCTCTGAAAATTAAGGAATAGTTTGCAATAATGATCAGGACTGAAATTAGTTAAAAGATTTTACTCCAAAAAGTGGAAACAAAATTAGTTTGTATTATTTTAATAGCAGTTAATGAAGAGGATATTTTTGGCCTTTCAGAGGAATTAGAGATACTATTTAAGAAAGAACAAAACAAAAAAAAACTCATACTGCACAAAAAATCAGAATACACCAAAATCATAATTATAATTAAAAATAAAATGTACAATGCTAAAATGTATTCTGGCTATTCGGCTGCTTAGCAATTGAAGTTGGATGGATGACTGGTTGTGTATTACAGACAAGCATACTTCAAATGAAAGAGATATTTCATGTTGTCTACTTTTACCCAAGGAGAGTATACCAGGTTACAATACATAACTTTATACATCTGGTGTGTGTGTGTGTGTGTGTGTGTGTGTGTGTGTGTGTGTTGAGGCTAGGGATGATGGAAGGTAAGGTGCTATAAAGTAATAAGAGTTAAGGTATGAAATTAATCACAAGTAGAGTCCAGTCAGGATGAACTGCAGCGCTGGATGAGGAGAGCTGAGGCATATCGCCATGGAGACCAGTCACTTTCATGTTTTGAGTCACTCAAAGCAAAGCCAATATATCCCAGTGAATCAGTCTTTGGATTTGTCAGTTAACCCTGTGAAACCTGTACAAAAAAAAAAAAAACAGAAGATTCCAAAAAAAATTACCGAAAAAAGGGAAAAAAAAAAAAAAACAACACAAGAGAATGTCCGAAAAAAAAAAGGTTGAAAATGTATGTATTTATATATTTTGATTTATTTTATATATTGTTTTTTCCCTGTAACATAATTTTAAATATGGAGATTATATATATATATATATATATATATATATATATATTATATATTATAATTATATATGGGTGGCATCCCCCAAATTCTGGACATTTCCAATTCCCTTCTTTTTTTAAAACAAATTTTCAGGTAATTTTCTTGTCATTTTTTACTAATTTCTTGCAATTTGTGGGACATTTCTTGCCAAGTTGGTCATTGCCCTTTTGTCACATGTTTTAGACAGAAATCAAACCAATTCAATTAGGTTTCAAAGGGTTAATGTTTGTGTCACTGGTAAATAGGTACATTTTGGTAAATTTCTGGTAAATTTTCATTTTGATCTAACTGTGAAAAAAAGCAGTTAAATCTAACAGTTTTGCATTTGCATCAATGGACTGAACGTATCAGAAATCTGAAAATGGGTTTCAGGCAGAAAAAAAGCTGAAGATCATTTGTCATGCGCTGTAATTTTCATTTTCCTTGTTTTTCCCCTTCAGCTGCATAATCAGAAACTGCAAATTGGAAGCTAATTTTTGCATTAACACCACAGCTGTTGCTGTTTGTTGTTGGGCAAATGCAGACTCGGCAAGAGGGGCTTTGCCCCCTCAGTTGTATTTTTTTTGGCCCCCTGTTTGAGCACCATACATCCAAAAAAAAAATACAAAAAACAATTTTTTGCCTCAAGACAAGTGACTATGTTTAGCTGTTGTTTCAGTACCATGGACAGTGCTGTTTATTGTGTGTGCAAGTGGGAGGGAAGATAGCATGTGCGCTGTCCATGGTACTGAAATAGAGCAGAGACAGACAGACGTACATGAACTTGACACTTACATCGATTCCTTAGTCTGCGCGCTTTTCGTTGTTGTGAATAAAACTTCTGGCCCTAATTGAAATGTCCCCCCAATCCACACACACGATAATGAAGGGACAGTCAACAGAGAGGGAGAGAGCGAGAGAATGCTGCTGCAAGCTCCAGCTGTTTAGATGCGCCTCATTGCTGATTTGGACATGTTCATAAATTCAAACTACAGTATATTTAGCACACTGTTTGTTCTAGGTTTTTGTGCTTGGGTAATTATAATAAATGTTTTCAAAATTTTGAAACGGGAGCCTTATGATTTTTTTTTTTGCCTTTTTGACAGCCCCCTCAAGTCTTTTTATCCCGGCACCAGGCCTGGGCCAGCGCCACCATTCACTTGACTGCCTCTTGGCCCAGTTCAACCAGCCAATCTGGTCAGGTTTCTAAGGACTTTGTGGAGAAAGTCTGCAAAATTATGATCCGTATTGTCTGCTGTTTACCTGCCCAGCCCTGTACTTGCTGACTAGTAACAGTAAACGTCATTACCAACTGTTCCTGGTTTCCTACATGTTGTATCCTAACATCACCCATTACACATTCAAACCTTTACATCCTGAGATGTGAAAGTGGTGTGGGAGACTTAACAGGTATACAATAACCTGTTATTTAAAATAGACACAAATAAAGCCATCAGTTCTGTATTATATGTGCTGACAACTAACATCTGTGTTTGTCAGAAACTCCACAGTGTTGAGGCCGACCCCTCTGTCTTGGCTTGTTAATAAAAGGTAGCAGTGTCTCCTCATAACGGGGAGATGAGAGACCAGAGGGACAAAACAAAGCTGCAAAGTCCAGAGGCAGAAAACAATAACATGACTAATCCTGTAGGAGACAACCCACAGCCTGTTACATACCCCGTCTCCCTCTCGCAAACACACACACACCTACACAGCAAACAAACATAAGCTGCTTCTTCCCCAGGAGAGAATGCTGCAGCACTAGTACAGCTCCACAGCCCGACCTCACATGTTATTTACTGTAAACAATGTGTGTGTGTGTGTGTGTGTGTGTGTGTCGGGGGGTCAAACGATTCAGCCAACCAACGCACAATACCTTCACCGTGTACCTGCTACAGCTGAAGTGTGTGTATATGTGTACTTTGGCGAGGTGGAACACCTGAGTTGAAAATGATATCTGGCTGTGTGTATAGGTAAGTGTTGTTTGTAAGTGCAGTTTGTGTTACATTTGGTGCACTGCAGCAAACACCTACACACCAACAGGCCTAACCTTGAAGGTTCATTGTGTTTTCACCACTATTCTGCCAGAGGGTACTTGATTTCCTTTGTGTAATTTGTTTATTTGTTTCTGCTTTCATACACACACACACACACACACACACACACACACACACACACATATAATCGCATGCTTTGTGATCTAAATGAATTGCATACATCAGTTTTTGTAGTAAATGTATTTGAAAAAAAAAATCAATTCATGTGAATTTTGGCATATGAGTGAATCAATGAATAACTGAATAGTTTTTAGTATGATCAATGCGAGTGAAGTTTACACTCACTATCAATGACGTGTGCAGTAACACTGAGGTAACTGTGACTGCTAACTGAAGTCCAGTGATTCCCAGTCAGAGCAATATTTTCAGCCCGGCCACTACATCTTCTTTTTTTTCTCTTCACTGTGCTGTAAAGCTGCTGAATTTTGGACACAACTGTGCTTCTCGATGGCGGCTTATAAGCTCAGAGGATGCTATCTGTAAAACCTCTGATAACCCGATTTGATTACTGAAATTTTAATCATTTAATTGTTGACTCCAAGTGGACATTTGTGCTACATTTGAGGAAAGTCCCTGAATGGATTCTTGAAATATCACATCCACACAAATGGGGCAGTCAAAGTCACAGAGACCTTGACCTTTAACCACCAAAATCTAATCACTTTATTCTTGAGTCCATGTGGATGTTTTTGCCAAATTTGAGGAAAGTCCCTTGATGCATTCTTAAGATATCACATTTACATAAATGGGACATTTTATGGACGTACCTGAAAACAGAATGCCTCTGGCTATGGCTGTTGCCAGCGTGGAGCCATAAAAACAGTATGTGTTCAAAATAAAGAAGAGAAGAATCAGTATGGCAATCACAGATTGTTTGCTTGTTACATCAGCTGCAGGTTAGTTGACAGCTAGTCAAAGTGCCTGTTGTGGAGGAAGGAGGAGGACCAGCCTAACAATGCACATCCTGTCAAAGCAGGGAAAGTTGCAGAGTTTTAATCAAAGCCTTGGAAACCATTGCAGAACTGTGCACATATAATAACCAGGGTAAAAGCTTATTTTATACTTTACACAAAGTCCAAAATGGGTTTTTTTCTACATCATTTGTCTGGCTGTCGAACACAGTTTGACTTGCAACCTTGGTTCTATGTCAAACAACTTGCTTACTTATTCCAAATAAATGGTGAAATGAAACCCAGGATGAGAGTCAGCTGAACTAGTTAGCTCTGTAGCCTCTCAGTTTGATTGGCAGGAGGTTTAATGTTAATCTGACTGGGCATTAGTGAGGCTGTCTCCCTCATCAGAACGGGGATATTAAAATGATTAAACTGAACGGGCTGAGAGGAACAAGCCTGACAAGCGTTTGGCCAAATAAGTGCACTCGACACTTGCCTTGTTTTGTTGTGATTTCATGAATGGAAATGTCGTAAATTTGTCAGTTTGGTCATCACTGTGGCTGTCAGTCAAGATAAAGAGGGAAGACACAGTGACACCAGACACAGTATGTGGCCAAAAAGCAGCAGGGTCAGTTACTTCAGATGCTCTTAGGGATCAACAAGCTGTTGTAGAGATCGACTCAAAGGTCTGTGTCACCTCCTTTGAAAATCCTGAAACTAAAATTTCAAATCAAGTTGTCTATGAAGTCAAAATATAGCAAAACATCTCTCCAACCCTGAATCTGTTTCTGCACTTTTGGGAATTTGGCACACTGTCCTTGAAGATGTGTGTGACGGCCCCTCAGCTTGGTTCTTCTGCTGTGTCTGTGCATTCTCATTCCAGCACTGCAGACCTTGATTGAATGCAATCTTCAGCATGAGACACACCTGGGCCCGGTGTGCCCCATGCAGATATAAGGCCGAGCAGCCAGCCTGCTTTTGGCAAGCGTCCTCACCAGACCATTTTTTGCTTTGTGTCTTTTGTTTCCTTTGTCCTTGTTTTCATACCCACACAGCACATTTTTATTCCTCCACTCTCTGCACTACTGACCCTACAGATTCCTCCCACTGACTTTTTTTGAGTCATTTTTATTACTTTTTAGTTTTAAAAAATCACTTTATTTGGTAGTTTACTTCTTTGTCTCCCCTTTCTGTCCAGCCTAATAGTGTGGCTGTGACATGTGTGTGACATGTCCAAATGTGGGACAAAGAAAACTCTCTGTTCCAGCAATACCATTAATGAGCTTGTGTGGTTATTCCTCGGTAAATTATAAAGTGTAAACCTTTTTACTACAAAAAACATTTTACATCAAATGATGCTCTGAAGGCACAACAGTTGCATTGCCAAAATGTATGAGGTTAGACTTTAAAACATATACCTGATTTCCAATCACTTGAGGACATTTATCAGACTTAACAGAGTCGGAGGTCTACACCTATTTCCCCACATGCAGCAGAACTCCTACCACTTGGAAACACACTTTAAATTGGTGGAGTTGCCCTTTAACTCAGCGTTATTGCCACTGTGTTTGAGAGGTCACCTGCAGTCTCTCCAGGAAATGTTTCAATATCCACCTTCCCTCTCAAAGCCTCCTCACACAAATCAGCATTCTGTGGGCTCCCTGCTTCTGTCGCACAATGCATCTTCATTTCTTATTTACATATCTCATAAATATGCAGAGTGTTTATGCCACAGGCATGACAAAGTGCCTCTTCTTCTCTAATTGGAGTATCCTTGTTTATCTCAGACTCACTTTCTGTGTCAACTCTGCTGACTGTTGATCTGATGATCGAGCTTTGCTGGAAAACACTCTCGCAGGATAGTCTTGTGAATCCCCGAGTACGTTTATTTGTGCTGCAGGAGGTGATGCTGTGCAAACTCTCAAAATGTCCAAAGTGTTGATCTCTCATCAGAACTTTTATCAAGACCACTTAAATCCAGGCCAAAGTCCCACACTGAGCACTGCCAAGATAAACACGTTCACACAGAAGGGCAAAGAGTTTTCCATTTGCTTAACCTGCAGGTGTTTGGACTGTGAGAGGGAACCCAGCCTGCTGTCATATATTGACACTTGTCATGAGTCTTGGTGTGTGATAGTGACGACAAAGCCTCCCACAGATTTTTGCAGTGTTTAGTGTTAGTTAGTGCAGCTACATTCTGCGACATGAAACTTAAATAAACTTGGGTATGACATCAAGTTTGATGTATTCAGACTATGCGATGACAATGCCTACTGAATCGCAGGCTACAAAGTCCGTCCATCAATATCAATACACATAAACAAAACATCATCCATCTACTCTGCTGTAGTCGTAAGAGAAAAATGTAAACAAATAAATCGAGCCTTCTCTATAGTGGCATTTATGTGTGTTAGAAAAGTCTGAAGAATAGGAGGAAGAGGATGTGGATGTGGTTGTGGCTTGGGAAAAGAGCCCAACTTGGCATGCCAATTTTACAAAGTGAGGCTCAAAGTAAGTATTAGCATTTATGAGCATTTAGCAGTGTCACACTGATCAGTGCGTCATTTCATGCTGAACCTTTATTGGTTGGTCAGCACATGTAGTTTGTAACAGCAGTTACGAAATGTTTATTCCATTTTTCTGATGCTGTCAGAATTATATCCGAGGCTGTCTTTGATTGCAAGACAGACAATTTTCATCTTTTGTCTGAGACAGCCGAAAAGTGCTACATTTTAGGCAAATAGACTTGCTTGCGTTTCTTGATGATGTTTCACCTTTCATCTCAGAGGCTTTTTCAGTTCTCATGCCATGGCTTTCTCCGGTAATGGACAATGCTCCCAGTACCGCTCCACCATGTGGTGGTATGTAATGTGTGTAATGACTCCCAGTCCACCGCCTTATACTCATGTTAACTGTCAGGAACAGGTCCGTTGTTGACCTGTCAGCAGCCCAGACTTGTGTGATGGCCTTTTCTTGTTCCAGCAGCTGCTGGATCATCTGCTGCCTTGATCCCCATCTCCTGGGAGATTCTGTTATCAGTTTGTGTTGAGGCAAGCCCATGTCTTTTTGAATACTTTTCAGTGCCGGCTGCTTCTTCCAACTGTAAGAAAAGAAACTGAAATTTGCAAACTCCCACTTCTCTGCCAGCCCCGGTGTACTTAACACTTCTCTCTGCAGAGACAGAGAACGTAGGCACTGAGAATACTGGCTCAGCATTGGTATGCACTTGTATAAGATTTGCTAATATAATTTCAATATCCATGAAGCATTACCATCATTTCACAATTTCAATAAACAATTTTAAATGCTAGGCATAGTACATCTCATGGACCTGAAAACAAACAAACATTTGGACCTGGTGCTTCTGCTTGAGGTGGTAAGTCTTCCTTTTTCAGTTCCAGTCTTGTTGCATATTGCACATTTTACTGTGGTTGAATTTACATCTGAACTTTGGTAACCAAATGAATTCCACAACACTGAAGTCACACCCTTATTTGGAACTAACCAATCTCAGAACCCACTGGCAGTTTGACAAGGCAAAGCCTGTGGGGATGAGGACCAATATTTCAAGCCTTTGTAGCCAGTGGATATCTGGGCCAAGACTTCCTCTCCCATGCATGGTTCATGTCAGATAATCTCTTTTAACAGATAGCTGCATATGAATGCAGATGAATAAAAAAAAGGTTAATACAAAGTTAACTCGTCAGATCATAACCGATGGGTTCTGAGAATGCTTTTTGGCCGATGCCTTCTGCCACTCTTAACTGTTACCTGCCATTCAAATGCTATTGGTAAATACTATTTGGGCTTCAAACAGGCTACAAATGGAAACCAGAACACTTGTGATGCTCACAAGTGTTCTGGTTCACAGTATATCTGTTTATAGAGATTCGAAACAAACTGCTGCATCTCAGCCACCCCTAGTC
The DNA here is from genome assembly GCF_008729295.1 of Plectropomus leopardus. Classification (NCBI taxonomy): domain Eukaryota; kingdom Metazoa; phylum Chordata; class Actinopteri; order Perciformes; family Serranidae; genus Plectropomus; species Plectropomus leopardus. The sequence goes on along the minus strand of NC_056484.1, from coordinate 22,083,339 downwards.
ACCCCCGTGCCTGTGTGGCTTTTCTTCTCACCCAATCTAAAGACAATTCATGTGAATGTGAGCATAAATGTCTCTTTAAATCATTCCTGTTATTTGCAAGGCAACCTGACAGTAGGTCTACCCGCCCCCAGCCCAATCTCACATTGGGCCTTTGGGCAACCCCCCAAAGGATAAGCAGGTTTACCTAATGGTTGGATGGAAGTACCAATCTTAGAAATGTAACCTGACTGACAAAATCTGAAACTAAGAGGCCCTTGACACAGCAACGGTTCGTGCATGAAACGTTAAATTTTTGTTGTGGTTGGCCTTTTGCTCACATGACAATGGCATTTGGGGAAAATGCAAACTTTGGAAACCAGGTTCCAGGTGTAATATTTTGAAAACACCATCCCCTCTGTCACTGTAAACTGTCAATGCACAGATCCTGTGAGCAGTGATGTCACAGCCATATTTCACATGCACCAAGCTATGTTTGTGCTTCTGACTCTGCTGAGTTTATTAACACTTGCCAGTTCTGGCGCTTGCATTTGCCATCATCTTCTTTTTTGTTTACAGTCACCACTAGAAGAAGAACATTTTTATGCGCAGGTGCAAGTTGCTCTTCTATGATGTGTCATTACAAAGTTACACCACCAACTACTGGTCTGACATGCAGCATTTTTCAGTTGTTTTTGCAGATCCATGTACAAGAGCATCATTTTCACAATGTGATCATATGAACACGGATATTTAAGAAAATGCAAAAGAAAGACTTTCCCCTTTTAGTGGGGTTGTTTTTGTCTAAACATGGACCAAGACTCAACATATCCATGGGATAAACAGCATATAATCTAGACAGATGCAAAACAGAAATGTTAAAGAGCAGCTGACTCACAGTGTCCATGGTTTACTGATGCTGGATTTTCTACTGAGCAGGGTTGTTATGACAACACGCCTGTTATTGAATGCTTTAGAGAAAGGTCACAGTGTGGATGTTTCTCAGCAGAACAGCACACACTGTTCTTACTCACTTCACCGCTGTGCTGTGTGATATACCCCTGTTAAATACAACGTGGTGACAGCATCAACATGTGTCAGCCTGCTTTCTCTGCTTTCTTGAACTTTCCAGGGTTGTGGCAGAACTGAGCTACATAAACATTATATGTCGAAGCATCAAGCCGTTTAATTATATACATAATGTACATAATGCACGTAATGTGTGCATTAATATTGAATGCCTGCAGGAGCATGGCTGTCAAACTGGTTGTTGCTTCCTCTCATGATGCTCAAGCCCTCACATCAGTCCTGCATACTGTAAATCTCTGAGTCAAATGCAGTGTGACACCCAGAGATTGTCAGATGCTCAACAGTGAGGGCGAGGGACTGAGATGTTATATCTGTATCTCCCTGTGTCAGCTGCACTTACAGGTTGTTGTCTGTCATCCTGATACTCCCCCGGCACTCCTCGCTGCACAGCCTCAGCCATGCCTCGGAGCTGTAAATAAGCACACAGTAAATGGCCAGACTGCAGCACAAGTCCCAAGTGGCCCTCTGGAAATGAACCGAGAGGCCACATGTCAGATGAACTCAAACTGGACTGGCAGAACAATGCTGTGCTGGCCTGAATGGCTGCACCACTTCTTTACTAGAAATACAGACTTGTTTTATGTGTCCTGCAGTGACTACAATATGTGGCATGCTCTATGAAAATTAGTTGGATGGCAGCTCATTTGTAGATAAACCTGGATTTCTGTCAACATTTCTCGATGTTTGGTTGCTTTTGGCTTTTGGAATCTCTTTCCAGCAAATTCAGATGATGGTGACAATTTTAAGCTTGTTAAGGCATGATGACAAACTTGCAGTGATTACTTGTCAACTGCACCATGGCCATACTCAGCAACCTCTTTATGAACTGGAGGCATAAAGTGTAAAGACAGAATCCAGGGAAGAGGGTTTCCATCTAATTTTAAACAAATATTGGATTTCAGTATATAAAAATGTGAGTCGGGCTGTATTAGTTTTAAGCGACTCAGAATTGTGCAACAAAATATGAAAAATAGAAATAGAAATAGAAATAAAGCCAGGGAAAAATATCTACGGAAAAAGTAAAAACTAAGGGAAAATAATATTGATTATTATCATAATTACATATTTAGAATTATTAGAATTTTTTTGAAGCACTTTTTGTATGTCATATCCTTGTTTGTTTTTTAATTCTTTTTTTTTTCTTGTAGTTTTTACTTGCTAATTTTTGGGTTATATCTTCTTTCATTACACATTGCCTTATTCCCATGTTTTTGAAAGAAATCAAGCCTATTTAATGAGATTTCAATGGTTTAAATCAGACTCAGATGTCCCATTAAAAGCATATTTACGCATTCTATAAAAAGTAGAATCCATTAAAATCAAGATGGAAGTTTTTAAGAAAATATTGTCCCATCCAGTGTGCCGTGGCTCAGTGGTGTTGAGTTGCTTAGGTGATGTGTGGTGTGAGAAATACAGGAAATTGCTTTTCCAAGGTCTGAATATTGCATTTTTCATCATTATATTACAAAACCAAAAGTGTTTAACGATTCATAGATGTTGTCTTGCCACGAAAAGTATTGCCAACAGTCTTTAAATATATGTATGCTGTTTTTTCTCAGCAGTTTATGTCTTCAGACCTGCTCCTGGCTCAGTGTGTTTCTGTAGAGGTCTACGGGGCTTTATTCCCAGACCAGAGGGCTGCAGTCCACACAAGGTTTGGCTGTGCACCGACAGACTGGAGTGGAGCAGGTGATTTATTTCACCTGTCAGCACAGCAGATGCTCCAGCAGGATATTTCAGTGTTTTAGCTCCAGCAGATGCCTCCCTTCATATATGGCGACCCACAGATTAAAGCCTGAGGGCTCAATGACAATTATATTCATCCCAATCAATACTTTCTCTAATGGGCTTCCACCACATTCTGCATGTCTGATCGCACTTGAGTTTGTTTTAAACACAGAAATGACATAGTGTGTGTCCAAAAATGTACTGTGTTATACACACTCAAAAATAGGAGTACCAGTGTGTACCATACAACTGTGTACCCTGCAAGAGATCAGAGTACTACTTAACGTCTTGCTGTCCAGGAGAACTATAGTTTGTGGCGGAAGGATGGTGTGTTATACAAATGGTCACATTTTATGTTGATGTTTGTTTATTTCGTGAAGTCATTGTAGCAACCATTTAATGAAAGCCACTTGAGGTTAGGATTAACATTGATTTTTGAACAAGTGAGCTCAATTTATTATTATAAATATATATTTAGATATAATATATATATATATATATATATATATATATATATATATATATATTAGTGCTGGGCATAGATTAATTTTTTTAATCTAAATTTATCTCACTGCAATCCTGTAGTTAATCTAGATTAATCTAGATTAAAATTATAGACTTGAATTTTGCCAAAGACATTCAAAATAATATCTATCTATCTAAATGATGAAAATGCATCACAAAATGCTTGAGAAAGCTGTTCTACTATAATATTTGGTAAAGAAAAATAATGTTCCATAAGATTTACTTTGGTGTTTAACTTTTTTTTATTTTGTTAAACACAGACATTTAGGAGCACAGGTTCTGTCTCCATGTGGAAAAAGCTTTTTCCTGCTAACTGGAATGAACAGCAGAGGGCGCAGCCTCTGATAACATGACCCTAACTGAACTGTGGGCCTACATTAGAGGTCATGAAGAAGACCATTAACAGTCAGCAGCTTTGTGACACAGCTTGAGCCAATCACTCCAGTCACTCAGCAGACCAGCTTCTGCCTTGTTCACGCCCCCTCCGCGTAATTCGACCAGGTATACATCCGCGCTTAAACAACAAAGTGAAATTGGTGCCTTGCTCACTGTATAGACCCAACTTAGTGAATAGTTTATCGCGCGATAATTTCCTTAACGCCCAGCACTAATATAACGCATACGTTAATAACGGCCCAGCCCATATATATATATATATATATATATATATATATATATATATATATATATATATGCTTCATCTCATAATGAAAAGCAAAATGGACAGCAAATAAGATTTGCCAAAATGTAAATAACTGCATTGAAAAAAATAAATAAATCAATAAACTCAAATGAAATAAAGGAATATTATTAGCATTGTTATTATTATTATTATTATTATTATTATTTTATTATTATTATTATTTGTAGTAGTAGTAGTAGTAACTACAGGACAGTATAAGTATTATCTACAGTGCTCCCTGTGTATGTGCTACATAAAGTAAAAATGCAAAATCAGAAGTTGATTTTTTGCATTAAAAGACAACCACCTCTGGGGCATCCGGTGGCTCAGTTGGTAGAGCAGGTGCCTTATGTACAGAGGCTGCGAGGCAAACCAGATCACCATCGTGTATGTAGAGGAAGAATCGGATATGTGTTGAAGGTTTTGACAGAATGAGTTATGAATTAAATGAAGTTATGTTTACTTGTTGAATATATACATTTTGTAATATTTTACACATATTGGATATCTGAGACTTGTCATGGGAGATTTAAGTTAAGAAACTCATAAAGTAGCACAGGATATGACATATCAACTTTTGAAATACAAGAGTTCACAACAGGTAGAAACACACCTTTGTGCATCTGTCCAGGTGCAGGTAGTTTCCTGACGACCTTTCCAGCTCAGTCCTCCAGCTCCTGGGCAAGGAATCCTAACCAACTTCACAAGCAGAGGGCAGAGAGAGGGGCATTACAAAATAATTTAAATATTACAGTTTAAATGTTGGGGAGACAACTCTGAAAATAATGACTGCCTTGCAATTGTATGCCTCTGCCAACCAGTCAAGTTGTAATTTACAGTTTACATCCATGTTTGTCCAGTCTCATATGTAGCCATAGCAGATGATGTTTCAGATGTCAATGTTGCTAAGAAGAAGCCACCAATTCTAAAACATGGATGCTTCACACACATCTCCAACATGACAGAACAGAGGATCGATACAATCAACACAATTTCAAAGTGGCCACCAAAGATTAGTGTAACCAATTCAGTATCTGACCATGTCTCCCCCTCTACTCCTAAATTATGGCCTTAAATAATACCCAGAAAACAGTATGGTGTCACAGTGAAGTTGACCTTTGGGATACAAAATTGAATTAATTCAAAATGTGTATGGGAAGAAAAAGTTTAGGACTTATTTGTGAAACAGAAATTTGTGAAACAAGTTAATTTGAATTGGCAGAGGCCTTCCAAGAGAACCATGGCACCACAAGTAATGGCATGTGCCTTTGTAAGTGACAGTAATGTAGAGAGCAGTGTTTGAGGCATGGGGCCTACAGGAAATACACAATGACATGAAAAAGGGAAATTGTGTTTCTCATTTGACCATTCAGCACTTTCCCATCACAGGAGTTCGCAGCACAAGACGGAACAAAGCCATGTTCTAATAAATGGGCCTGGCATGGGCAGTCTATTGTATGCCCAGATATCTCCTCCTCCCCTGCCATTTGCATGACAGCCCACATTCCTCTTGTGCCCAACTGCAGGCCAAAGAGGAGGGAGTGTCTCCCAGCTGGGGAGAGCTCAACAGGTTGTTGCACCTGAAATGACAGATGGTATCATAGTGGAAAGCCATCTATCTTGCGCTGCTGATCAATACATGTAATAAGAGCGACAACACTTCCTGACTTCCCCCTCACGGGCTTCCCCGTGCTGGGAGCTGCCTCTGATCAATGGCTCTTCAGCATGTTACAGTATGTAATCGTTCCCATCCTTCTGAACAGAGCTGTTGCTGCTTGGGGAATCTACTCATTGCAGAACTTCAGCACTGATGCAGACTGAAGAGATTACTTTCCATTCCTGGTTGAATGGCTGTAAATGTAAGCTCTTTTTCATTCCAGTTTTGAGGGATTGATGGAAAAACCATAAAGTCGAAACCTGTTTAAGCTGAGGTGATGGAGTGACAGCTGGTATTGATCAGATGATTGCTTGCAAAACTTGAGGTGTGTCAAGACTTGAACCGGACAGATCGAAACTCCAACCAATCAGTCTGTTTTTTCCGGTATACAGGAAGCTAAAGCATGGACTACATCAACAACCACCAGCTTTGAATGTATACAGCTCATTACACAGATATATTCAGCTCTGCAGTATAGCTAGAAGGGATGATGTTACCACGCAGGAACCTCAAAGAGTAAAATATTCCTGCCTTATCTTTTGGTAAGGTTCTCATATGAAAATTCACTATCATCTGATCACCACATTTCAATAAAAGCAGAGTGAGTAATCATTCCAGGTGGCTGGTCCCGTCCATCCTCCTCATGGATTAGCTGCCAGGGAGCAGGCGTTTCATGAGGCCAATCATTTGTCAGAGCTCTCACCAAGGAACGGAAGGCCATTTTCTATCAGTGTTCAAGGGCAGGTCATCCAATACAAAAGTCAAAGCCAAGAGCGAAGGATTACCTCCTGACAAGGTTGCACTCTAGCCAGATGTTGATAAAGGTGAAAATGCATCTGTCTCGCGTTTACTCTTACCATAGAGTAGCTATGTCAGTAAGAAGTCAGTAAGTGAATGGTAACAAACTGCTCCACTGGAGTTCGAGATCAATATTCAAGAGATGAAAAATAGGCATTAACTAAAATTACAGCTTCAGGGACAGCCTGAGAGGCAAGGTAGCAGTATGGGTCAAAAGTTGTATTATCTCTTAAGAGATACACTTAGGTTAGGAGATAATATTACCTACATAGCAAGTAACTTTTAGACTTCATTTGGCTGTTTAGCAAGTGAAAAAGATGTGCAAAGTGAGAGCTTAGAGCACAATAGTTTTGTCAAATGCAGCATACATGAAGTCGAGAATGAGACAGAAGAGGTTACAGTGACCTTGACCTTTGACTTATGTTACCAAAATCTGATCAGTTCATCAAGTGAATGTTTGTACTGAATTTGTTCCCACGTAGCTTTCTTGAGATATTGCACTCATGAGAACGGGCCGCTGTATGGGCAGACATCCAGAGTGGCATTGAAAGTTTTGCCAAATGCAGCATAAACTAAAGGTTGTACCCTCTCAGTTATGCAACTACATAAGCTTTACTCCTTCTATAGTATTACTGTGTCAGTAAGCAGTCTGTGGAAAAAGTCAGTCAAGGGTAATTGTCAGATGAACATTGCTGCGAGTTCCTAGCCAATCTGGGTAGTGTGCAGTGCAGTAAACTTTAGAGTTACAAAGTTAACCTATAGATGGCATACATAGCCGATTAAAAATATTCTCATCCCTAGTAGGAACTAATGGGTTTGGAGCTGAGAGCCTCAGAAAGGACAGTCAAAAAGTTTTGAGAGATGTCCAAACACATTATTGGATTTGGTACTTTTATAGAATTTCCTGACAACAAGAAAAATGTTCAATCACACCAGTGTTATTCTTTTACAAAAAGCTTACTCTCATATCTCTGATCCCAGAGTCTCTTACCTTCCAAATGAGTCTCACACTTGAACAGTATTACCATGCAATAATAAGATAACCTTGGCAAAAAATAAAAGATATATCCATTGTGATGGATTGCCGAGCAAGGTAGCAAGATTGAAATCTCTGCAAGAGGGTTTTATAATACGTTGATATGAATGGAATACTCAGCCAAAATTTGTATGTGGGGTCCATGCAGGTTGTAAATGGACTGAAAATGGGCCTTATATTGGATTGTCCATGGGTTCAATAATGCCCGTATGCCAATTGCTCACATAGGTGGCTATATTTGTGCACATTTTGGGCCCATCGCGACTTGGTATCCAGGTAACTCAGTGTAATCCATGTGGGAACTACTTGGGTAATCCAATGCATCTGGGCAATTGGCCATTATGGAACCCATTGACAATCCTATTTTTCAGCCTATTTACTACCCACATGGGCCCCTGGCCGACTCTAAGTCTGAAGTCATCAAATACCACAGCTTTTGGAGCACTTTCAGCATAAGATTCTGACAACAAAATTCACCTTTCATGCTTGCTATGCAGCTGCACAGCATTTGCTAAGAACATGGCCAGACAGAACAGTTTGCAGTATCAATACTCTGGGGGATGGCCAGATGGCACCTGCCATGGCCGCATGATACGTGGATGGTCGAAAACGTGGCCGTGGAATCTCTTCCATCCATATGATATGCAGCTGGATGTTGTCAGGTTGAAATGTTACTGGTATCGACATAATATAGCAGGCACGAAGGTCCCTACAGTGCAGGTGGGAGGGGTGTGGGTGGTTTCAACATACAGTACCTTGGACTTTCATGTGGGAGTTCTTTGTTTTCTTCCCATCTGAATGTGCCCGACATACAAATGTTGGGTAGGCTGGTACCAGAGAAAGATATATTCCATATTCCTTTGAAAATGGTGATTTGTTCAGTAAAAACATACAAACACTCTGGTTTGTTATGTTAAATGATGCAAAACTAAAGTGATTTTCTTGTTATCCACATATACTTAGCAAACGCAAACAAAAGAGTTGTTCAAAAAGAACAAATAGGTCTTACGAAATGGCTCTTTTTTTGTGCTTTGCTGAGTTAATATTGTATTCAGATTAAGGAGGCTCTGTATTGAGCTGCCATGAGGCCATGGGGTAATGTCCATCTTTCACATAAATCCTATAAGCTTACAAGGCCTGTAAGCTTATTTTAATACAAAATCCAATCCAGCATCTGCTTTTCATCTTCACTCATCCATTTAGCAGGTACAACCCTCTCACTGCCTCTCCCTCATACACTTTGTTCTTCTTTCTTTCATCTGTTTCTCCTCCTGCTTTGGATGAAATCGCCCTGCCTTCATTTATTCTCGTCACACACATCAGGTGGATGAGTCACACCACAATGACCTTTTCACTAGATAATGGTCAATGAGAGGCAGAGGTTGTGGAGCCCTGCTCCGTGCAGTCAGGCCTTGGTTGGGATCACAGTTTGATAGGTGCCTGCTTGCAAACAGATGACTGAGGGTGGAAAACATGTTCTGTGTCTTCTCAGGCTGCAGCACATTAAATATGTGTGTGTGTGTGTGCTTTGACTTGAAGGTTGCCATTATTAAATAAACCAGCCACAGAAAATGTGTTCTTTATGTGTCCTTGTTCCGTGTCAGATCACCCCTGTGGAATATCCCATTAACTGTCTCTCTCCTGTGCTGCTCAGGTGATGTGAGCAAGCTAAATTGTGTATTGAATCTTGGGTCAAGAGTTGAGGGTTGATATTTGTGGCAATAGGTAACACATTTTAATTTAATTCAAATTTCTTTTCAAATGATAAATCACAGCAGATATCAGACCGCCACAGTGGGCGGACTCATTTAGTAACTGTTGCTGCATTGGACAAGATTGACAAAAAGAAACATGGCGATGCTGCTTCCACTTAGCCATGTGCCGCTGTATATAAAAGTATATGCTGGCACTGATGGTTAGGATTATGCAACAAGGCACATGGTGGTGTAGAAAAAAAAACATTCAGACAGGAAGCAAACACTAGACTCCAGCATGAAGGTCCAGGGTGTGTTAGACCATCCACTGCTCCTCCCGCTTGCCCAATTGGCGCCATCTTGCTCCTTATACATTTATTATATTACATCATCACTGGCAGTTTCAGCAGGTCCTGATGGATTCTCAAGTGCCAGCTCATATAGCATTCTAGCCGCTTCTGTCTGGCCACATTTTCAGCTGATGCTGCCCAGGGGTGCACCGTGTGGACGCAAAAGGTGGCTTTTGGCCTCAGGATTGTACGCCAAAAGCACTGTCAAAGAGGCACTATTTGACAACTTCAGAAAGACAACAGGCTGTATAGACTTATCCATTATCACCTCTGAATTGCAGATTAAAGATGAATCAAAAGACATTCCTGCAAAATGTCAAGCGCAACCACAGACAGAGTACCCACAAACAAACAAACACACACACACACAGCCGTAGTGCACTATACAATAATTTATTTTGAGTCATTGCCATGTCTGATATCTGTCAACTGAACACGGGGATGATGAATCAGCTTCTGCACAGGGCTGAGCACTGATCTCAGCACTGTTGATGAACGTCAACGCCAATACTACTTACCTTTGGTTGAGTCTGAATTCGATTATTCCTCCTCGCTGTGTTCGCACTTCTCTCAGGCTTAGATTAATGGCAGCTTTCAGTCAAGGGCTGTGCGTGTGTTTGTGTGTGTGTGTGTGTGTGTGTGTGTGTGTGTCAGCAATAGGCTCATTATTTTTGATGCATTTTTTTGAGGTAAGAAACAAGAATCTCTGTCTATACATTAGGAAAATAGGTAGCTGTATGACTCATCTCTGACCCAGTTCAAAATAATATAATGAACATAGGAGCACTACATGACAAAATGACTGTGAGTTTCCTGTAATGTTGTCTGACGTAATTTATTGATTTTGAAATTGAATTGAAAAGGTCTCTCATCCTCTCTTGGAGGAGGGCGTCTAGATCTGGAGTGTCCGTTCTAACCACTGCACAAAACAAGGCCTGAAGAAGGCCACTTCCCTTGCAAAAGTTGTAATCTATAAAAACAAACTTGACGGGAGAATGTGCACATTTGTAAGGAAACTCTGACCCATGCATACAAACATTTTGGAAACAGCAGAAATGCAGATGGCGAAGTGGTGAATTTAAGTCCAATTGTAAAAATTACATATGAGAGGAATCATTAAAGGTATAATGATTGCCATTGCCATAACTTTTCGATAAGCACATTTCTGTTGTAGAAGTTAAAAGCCAACTGAAAAAAAGAGCATATCTCAATATGCACAATTTGGACAAGATGTAGATGACATGTCCACCCTCAATATTTGGAACAGGTGCATTTGTTCCTCCCAATGAAATATAAAAGACTGTAAATTGATGAAGAAAAGGCACATATTGATCCATAAACCTCTACCAGTGTGCAGAAAATTGAGTATTTGACATCTATGCCCTTGCAGACAAGAAACAAATGCTGTGTGGAAAGAATAACCAACATCGTAAAATTACACTTGGACAATAGATAAGAAAATTGAGATAGATTATAAACATGTACTGCGTCTGGCTCTTTAAGGTTCTTTTATGAAGCGCCATATCCTCTAACACACATTTTAGAGATCTCAGGTAATAACAGTGTTTATTGATCGTAATAATCGGTAAGCACAGGATATGAAATGACTTTCCACCGAGAGAATATTGCGATAACTTATCAGGAGATTGTAGAGACCACATGAGGAACATGGGTAACACAGTGTGAAAAGATTTATGGCACATTTCATCGTCACTTACATCGTGATCGGTCTCTGCTGGCAGGACATTTGTTGTACACAGGAGTGGACAGGAGTCGCAGGAGCAGAAAGCTGTGAATGGAGCCTGACACTATTATCAGTGTTAATGAGGTGGAGAGGGTGTGCTCTCTGATAGGCTCCGACACTCTTCCAGAGCGAGGCGGGGCAGGAGGGGAAGGGAGGGGAGAATCTCCTGTTTGCAGACTTGTAGAATAGCAGTCCATTTTTTAAGCAGCTGAGAGCAGTCAGCATTGGCTTCCTTTTGTTTTCCATTTAGAGCAATTTAAAGGGTGTAACAAGGGCACAGCAGACAGCACCCTAAAACTATTAAAATGAGGTGCATAAAGGCCGTTTCACACAGCACGCATCAGCAGTGCGTGAACAGTGCCAAACGTGTTGTTTTTTTCTTTGTTTTGGCACCTGTGTTAACAAGTTAGAGTTAGGGTACTCACACACATCTCAGCTTCGTCTTGGCCACACCACATCTAAAGAAATGGTGGCTTGCCGAATTTTTACGCTTGCTGCGCGCCTTTGTCACCAGAAATAAACACAGACTACAGACCATGGTATTTTGATGATTATATTTACTCTATACCACCTTTAAGCTACAGGTGCTGTGACGTTTGCTTCGTGAAACTTGCCTAAGTAATCAGCTATGGAGCCAATCAAGATCTCACACAATGGACACTTTCCATGTATGTATTTTTCATGCTATCAATAAATGAATAAATAAATCTATTTTTGCTGAAGAAGCAATGACTTTTTTTAGCAACTCAGTGTCTCTTTTGAGAAGAAGTAAAGTATTGACATTGACACAGAGACCAACAATGGAGCTCCTGAGCATATTCAACAAGTGTGTGTATCCATTATGCTGAGCTGCATGTGTACTTAGACAGATGTAGCTTTCATTTATTGCATATCCAAATAGTATTCTGTATCTGCACTTTCTTAGAATAAATAATACAATAGCAAATGAGTTTTCAAATTTAAATATTTTTTTAAATCACTACAGCCTTGGCAAAAATGTCTCCAAAAGTTTATTAGGAGATAATGAGGCTTTAGCAGTGGATATCTTCAAATGTCAAAGTCTCTGTGTTGCCCTTGATGGTGTTTCCCTGTTGAGCTGCAGTCGAACGATAATTTCGAAAATTGGAATTTTGTACTGAAATGAACGTAGGAAGTAGATTTATTAGTAATTTTTTAAACAAAGTTTAGAAAATGGACTTTAAGTCATTGTCTTGTCAAAAGTGAGGGTAAAATGGAGCGTGTGATGGACAGGCGGTTTGGTGCAGCATCCACAGTGATGCAGGAGCACCGGACTGTCTGTTTTTTACCAGTCCATCTACGTTCCACCCCTTACCTATGCTCATGAGCTCTGGGTAATGACTGAAAGAATGAAGTTGCAGATACAAGTAGCCGAAATGAGTTTCACCTGAGTCTGTACTCGCTTAGAGATAAGGTGAGGAGCATGGATGGGAATGCTGCTCCTTCTCATGTAAAGGGGCCAGCTGAGGTGGTTCAGGCATCTGATCAGGAGGCCTCTTGGTTGCCATAAGAGTTAATCCGAGTACGTCCAACTGGTATGAGGCCTCGTGGCAGACCCAGAACATGCTGGAGGGATTATATATCTCATCTGGCCCGGGAGCATTGCTGGGGAGAGGGACGTCTAGAATGCTTTGCCCCTGAGGCCCCAAATAAAGCTGATTACAATAGATGGATTTTTGGTGCGACTCTAAATCCAGTCCTAAATGGGTTGATGATTTTGGTTTCCATTAACCACTGTTACAAAATTTTGATCTCAACAAGTTATACAATGTACATCAGAAACAATTTTTAACTTAAATAATTTGTTCATCAAGATCTGATGTATGAGTTAAGTGTTCCCTTAATTTTTATGAGAAGTAAAACTTTTGAATCCCTTGTCACACAAAATGAGGGCTTACAGCCCAGTCAGACCATCACAGTGCTTTACGGTTTATATGGGTTCCTGAATACAGATTGCAAACCTCTTCTTTAACATAATAAAGCAAACCAGGTTTTCAGTTTCAATAAAATTCAATTTTGCCAATCCTTTTTCAACCATGAGCCAAGAATAAGGTCACTGGTTTCCCCTGTGCATGTAAATGTGACTGCTAAGGAATATAAATCCAAATGTCTTAAACCCTGTCCGAATTCAAACTCACATTGTAAATATATTCTCCAGCACATTAAATGTATGCAGTAGTTTTCTGTGTGTGTGTTTGGAGGCTTGATGGATCCCCCTAATTGAAGAGAGGTGCTCAGTTAGCGCCCAGACACAGAGCTGGTTATGCAAATGCATCTTATCAGTGTTTTTCAGTTTCCATTACCTTTCTGGCTCCACTTCCAAACTGTGAGTGGTGTGGAGGTAGAAGTGGGCCAGCTTGATGAGGTCATGCCTCGTGCTACGCTGCAGAGAAACACAAGTTTAGACAACAGCACTTTATGTAGAACAACCAGGCAGGAGCTCGACATATAATAATTTGGTTTTAATTCGACCGGCTCTTGGCTGATCACGGTGAATGAATGAATTCAGTGTTTTATTAGAGTAGGCAAATATACAAGGTTGAACACAATGAATTCAGACATTTAAGTTGCACAAGTCAGCAGCCATTGTCGGACTTTATCGATTTACCCACCAGACGTATTCTGCTAGCATTTGGCACGGGGGCGAAGCATCATGCAGCAATACGTATTTTTCACCAGCCAGACATTATCACCTCTCTGTGTCCAGCAGAGGAGCCAGCACACTAATGTATCGATCACATTATGGATCATTGTAATGAATAGTCTCTCAGGGACACTGTGCCAACAGCAGACAAATAGCAATGGTTAAAGTAATGATCAGTGCTATTTTTTTTATACAGCATTTTAGAAAAATGTGCATTTAAAACTTGTGTTTCCGACTGATTTAACAGACCTGATTTAGCCTGATGATGAGAACTTTTCCTGGAATGCAGTCTGAACACAGCTCCTTCGAAAATATCCATGAAAAGAATAACACACTCAAACTGGAGTCTAAAGTGACCTTATTCTAAGGAAAGTGTGTACTGCCTCTCCTGAGGTCAGTTTTAGGACTTCCACACCACGGGATAGGTTAAGAGACAATGGGAAAAAAAGAATAACAAACAAGCCAAACAAGACTTGTAAAAACTGCTCAAACAGATCATTAGAGAGAGGATAAAGATAGCAAGAATGGGGAAATTCTTAATTGGTTAATTATTTCGACTTATTCTACCATTTAAATACAACTTTAATTAAGTTCTAACAGTCCTGTCTGACCCTTTGAACCCTGAGTAAATTGGCTTGATTTCTGTCAATAACACCAGAAGACTGCAGTGAACAACAGAAGAACATAGGACATAAAAAATTGCAAGAAATTGTTAGAAAGAAGAAGAAAATCAACTGAAAATTTGTATTAAAAAAAATAATCAATTAATTTATTTATTTATTTATTTATTTAAAAAAGGAAAGAAAGACAGACAGACAGACAGAAACAAAAAAGACAACAAACAAACAAGGCAAACAAGACTGGTACAAATTGCTCAAAATTTATTGTAATAATTCTGTAACATAATTTATGTAATTTATAACATTATAGTAGTTATAAATATTGTTTTTTCCCTTGACATTATTTCCTAGGTATTTTTTTAAACAATTTGCTAAATCTATTAATTTCTTGCAATTTTTAGAACATTTCTTTCCAAGCTGCACATTGCCTTTTCTTCATGTTTTGAAAGAAATCACATCAATCTGCTCGGGGTTCACAGTTTTAAGGGTTAAATAACTAATTTATCTACTGTGAATTTAGGGAATCAAAAGTGAAGCAGAAATACATTTTACTCAAAATTCACCACACTGAGGAAACTACTTAAGCCGCTGCTTCTCCGGGAATGAGGAGTGCGATGTAAGTCAGCATCCAAACAAGTCTTGATCCAACCTAAAGCTCTGTGTGCCGCAGATAAAGATTCTGGGGTTTCTAAGGTGCCGACGGTCAGACATAAAGCTCTCTGCCTCCCAACACTTCTCCCCCATGCATTAAAGAGATAAATTGGGGGGTTTAGTAGAAGCCTGATTGGAAACTCTTGAGATAGCTGTCAGCATTTTGAAGGTAATTCTCCTCTGAAACTAGTGCCAGACACATCAACGGGCATTCAGGAAGGAAAGAAAAACACCAGTTAATCAATCATGACCCGTTTTTTCATCTCACTCTGGAAGGATCCTCTGTGTCTACTGTAAATCACAACACAGCAACCCGAGCACGTGTATTGATATTTGGATTGGAGACATGTCATGCGTTCTGTCTTCATCACTGCATTAACTGCATGCTCAGTTTGCTTTATTCAGAGGCTTAATCGTGCACCGATTTGTTAATAAGTTGAAATCATGTCGCCACTTTGGGTGAGAAATTGGTAATTTGAGTAGAGTCTGCTGTTTACAATATGGAAAGTGGTCCAAACTGTTTAAATCAGCATAGTAAAGAGAAAGAGTCATGCTCTTAAACATGGATAATTAAAGATAAGGAGAGTTTTTGAGCTGTTCAAGTTCTCATGTGACACCACCTGTTCGTGTTGCATGTGGACGCACCCTGTGCCTTCTGGCTTTGCACCAGTGTACAATAACAAGGCTACCAGGTCTGTCTGAGCGCATTCTTATCTGACACCATCCATCCGTGTTTTGTTTGGATGCCGAAGGTGGCTTTTGATGTCACACTCATACAGCAAAAGCACTGACGGAGCGACGCTATGTGGCAAGTTCGGAATGAGAACTGGTTCAGCATAACCCATGTGGCGCCCCATGCCAACTCCCATGAGAGCAGTTGGCATGGGGCCATTATGGAATCAATGGACAATCTCATATGGGGCCCATTTTAGCCCATTCAGCACCCACATTGGCCCCACATATGAATTATGGCTGGGAATGTTTAGCCATCCAATAACAAACTATTCTCTCAGTCTATCAACGGGTAGACCTACATGGTGTTTTCGACCATCATAGAGTTGTCATCGATGTGTCACTTTAAGATCAGTCCCTCAGAGAATCATATACTATTATTGAAATCATATTAGGTTTGATGTTTGATGGGGTTAAATAGTGTTCAACTATGAAGTTTGTCCCAGTTAAAGGGTCACAGTTTTGTTTTTGAGCTCTAATTGTCGCGCTCAGTCATCACCTTGATGGCAGATCTTTGTTCTTTGTTTTGCAGCCTTTGTAAAGGGGGCCGCCTGCTCTCTGCTGCCTGCTCCAATAAGCTCTCATTAATCTTCCTTACAGCCTTCATTAAAGCTGCCACTGCTACACCCCCTCCCTCTTTCACATGTACAATATTTTCACTTAACACAATATTACATTGGCAGTTTTGTACCCCACATACATTCTCTCCTGTGTGTGGTCTTCGTAGGTCCATATTTAGACATTTCTGAGTAGGTTTGAGATATTTTTAGATGTCTATAAATACTTCTGTGGGACTAATTAATGTAATACAATGTTGTTTTGAAGTGAAGCTCATATTATCTCATTCTCTTGCATTTCATCCAGTTCTTCAGCCTGTTCCAGAAGAGACAATACTCTCCAAAATAAAGCTAAGAACTAGAACCATTTACAGTACTTCACCATAGGAGAATCTGTTTTAGTCCCTGGTAGAACCTTTTCTAAAGGTTTCATCCAAAGACCTTTCAGAGGGTTCTACATAGAAACAGATATAAAAGGTTGTACCTAGAACCAAGGTTCAACAAAACCCCCCATGATAATTTCTACATAGAATCCTTATATGGTGTAATGGTTCCAGCCAGAACACTTTTATCTTTTTTCTACCAACATGAAACCAGTTCCGTACTAGTTTGCACACCAAATTTTCAACACTTCAGGGAATTTCAACCAAAAATAAATTGGTTAAGAACGTTAAAAGAACATTCTAAGCTGGAACCAAAAGAATATCTAACCTATTCTCATTCGAAACTCCTGAAATAGCATTGCCGTGACAGTGTTTTTGGCATTAGATCTTGATGCCAAAAAGCACTTTTGGATGCACATGAAATTGCAGTGCATGTCATATGAATAATTGCCTGTGAAAGGCATCTGAACAAAGTACAAAAAAATGATGTTCAAAGGGTGAAACAATAACAGGAAGTATTGTTTTTTTGGCTTAAGTTTAGATGTTGAATTGTGCTGACTTGAACAGGTGTGCTATCATATCTCCTTTATTTGTGACCAGCCTGGATAGTTAAAGCCAGCAACTCACTGGCTGTTATTTAAACGGCAACTTTTATTTGAAAGTTTACTGTATGGTGAAAATGTCTAGCAGCGGTATGAAGGCTAAAAGCAGCCACTGGTCCATATCATAAGTGCCATTTAATGTAACAATAAAATTCAATTACTCAGACATTATGAGGCAGTACATGAGTGAATGTAAATGAAAGAGCTGAAATGGGCCCACAGGCTGTGCTGTGTGATGCTGGGATTGCTGTGAGAGAGCTGTAGTGTTTGGCTTGAAAGGTTGACCCTCTCTAATAGAAGCCACTTGAGGAAACCACTGTTTTCAGTCACCCTGTCATTCTCAGTGAACACAGTGTTCCCTCTTCATACAGCACGGCAAGTGGTGGTCGTTCAGGGCTGAGAGGCTCGTCCAAGGTAGAGCCCTCCACAAGGCACCTCCACTCAACGCACTAAACCATGGTTACATTGCTCTGCCATTGCAACACAACATTGATAGATACTGTTAATACCACGGACCCTGGATTCCCATTGGCTCACTGATCAAACTGGCTCTGGTCAACAGTTTGACCACTGTTCTAAATCACTGCACAAACTATATCAATCTGTGACCGTGGCCACAGCCCTACGGCTTCATGTTGTGATACTGGGTATTTTATTCTTGTGAAACGATCCCCTCTATGGTTTAAAGTAGAGCTGTGAAATGACTCATTTTGAAATCGCAATTAATCACAGTATTTCAGTAGTAAGTCACAAGTAAACACATTTTTAATTGCATGATTTCGGTTCCATTATTTTGCATTTCAAAACAGTTATGAAGTCCATACTGACAAGGTGAAACATTTCGTACCAGACTGCCTTGATTTAGAATTAAATTACAGCAAAAAAAATGAATGGAATAGCATAAAGTGGGCGTGTCAGTAAAGGGGAGACTCACGGGTACTAACAGAACGAATTTCCATTCAGATATCTTGGGGTTAAACGTAAAGGGACCTCTATTAAATGACCAGGTCGTATTTCCATCGCCAAAATATAGCCTAACTTTGGCCCGAGAAGCTAGCTTAGCATGGTGTGCACCAGTGGATACCTTAGGTCCTCTAGCTTCATGATATTAAAGCTAGTATCGTGAATGATACTTACCTAAAGGCAGCACCATACCATAGAGGGTTAAAGGTCTGTGGATTAAGGGGGGATTGAATTATGATGATCCACAGCTGTGTTATACTTTATATCCTGATTTAATTTTCAAAATCAATCTCCCCATGTGTCCTGTCTTTTTTTACTTCCTGCCTTCTGTCTTTTCCCGCCTTCATGATTGTCTGATTAGTTCCGCCTGTCCCTTAACCTTGCTGTCAGCTGTCCCTCGCTAACACCTTCGCTGTCAGCCAATCCCTGTCTTTTCCCTCCTCTTATCCATGTCCACCCACTCCAGCTGTGTCTTGCTCTTGTTATTAGTTCTGTGTGTGTATATGTACCTGTGTGTTCCTCACCTGTTTGACTGTGTTCATCCCTGTGCTCATAATGTCTTCCCTGCTCTGTTTTCCCTGCCTCTGTTGATTTCTCATGTTCTCTGTTGGATTGCTTCCTTGTGTTCGTCCCCATCCTGATTTGTTCCAGTGTTTAAAAAAAAGATCTGTAGTTTCCAATAAAATAACCACCTTTGTTACATAAGGGTTGGCTGAATTGGGTTGAGGCACCAAAAGCATTTAGTAAGGTTTAGAGAAACATCGTGCTGTTGACAGTGGTGGACAAAGTACAAAACTTACTCAAGTCAAATTATAGATACTTCTGGTCAAATACTACTTCAATACAAGTGCAAGTTGCTCGGTCAAATTGTTACTCAACTTAAAGTACTGGAGTAATTGCTTTTAAAAACATTAAAGTATGCAAAGTAGTTTTTATTTATGTCAACACAACTGGTATGAAGTCACATTACATGTACATTTACAAATCATCTGGACTGTAATACAGCTCACTGAGTGCACTGACTTGCTTGTAGAACCTTTTGAATGAAAAGCTTGTTGACTGCAAAGCCTAAAGAAATGCCAATTGAAACACAAACTGACAAAGAGATGACCGTTGTCAATGCCATATTTTTGAAGGAAGTATGGTTACATTGCAAAAAACCCAAAATAAATAATAATAGTAATAATAACAATAAACACCCCAGCCTGCTTTCTCAGGTTGGATGGTGCATTTTTGTAGGCTGTGATTAAACATTTAAATCCATACAAATCATTTTTTATCTCAAAAAGACTTGAATCTTCATGTCCATTTGCCTCCATAGCCATTACTAACACTGCATAATCAAATATAATCGCCTGTTGTTTTTTTTGTCTGCAGTATAAGCGTATTTCTGATAAGATATTGGTTCTGTCTGTAGTTATGAATTTTCAGTAATTTGACAGCATTTCTGTTTTTTTAAAGATCTTTAATGACAATGAGAATCAACATTTCGATGAAATGCCTACAATTAATCAATATAATGTGTAATGCTTTGAAATGAAGAAATCTAGTCGACCATCAGCCTCCCGCTGTGGTTGATATGCAGCTCACTAATCTGTTGGCAGTTTTCCCACTCTGAGTGGGTATGCATATCATTACAAATAAATGAATACATTTCCTCGGGTTAGAGTGATACATTACAAAGGCTTACACACCGGGTCCATAAGGTATTCAGTGCTGCAGTGTGACTTCAGCAAATCTTTGTTATTGCAGCATCTTGCATGCATGGTAAGAATGTGTTTGCTTAGCAGACGGCTGCGCCTTCATCAGCAGAGCCTGCTTGCTGTGCTGAGTGGCAGCAGAGCAGCAGACCTCAGTAGGTGATGATGATATACACTGGATGTGTGTCTGATTAGAATTACCTCGGGAACTCGCTGCAATTCATCGATGTGGAAGTTCTCCATCTGCTCCAATTACTCACCATAAGCTTTTGGAATTGCTTGTGGAGGAATCATCCATACTCTAAAACCTCGGCACCTTCACTATGTGTTGACTTGACTTGCTGGTAAAACTGTCACAACCTTAACAGTAGTATTTTTTCTTTCTTTTTCACATGTATCTTTATTGGGTTGTTAATTCACAACACCTCCACATGATTTCAACATGATGTGTCACCACCACTTAACACGGTTATCACAAAACATGGTTTGCCTCAGAGGGCTTTACAGTGTACGACATCCCTCTGCCCATAGACCCTCACATCACCCAGAGGAAATGATGGAAGAGATAGAAGGGATGACAAGTAATCCTGACAATATCAAGGTCCCCAAACGGACTTCAAATAGGGACGTTGCGATCACTTTGTCTGTCTGTTCAACCTCCAAGATCAGCAGTATGACCTGAACTCTCTTTATAGTCATACTGATTGATAATTTGAAACAAAAAAGTTTACTAGATCATTCATGATATGTCCTGTGTCGAATCAATTTCAAATTTTATGTAAGTTTTGGAAGAAGAAATGTGTACTTTGGTCTATATGCAAATTCGCTCAGTGGTTACAGAAAAAACTCCAGTGACCTTGAGTGATGATTATTTTGTCAAAGTGAACTGAATCGCAGCACCTGTGTGAAGTGGCGGTTGAGTCCGGCCTGAGATGCGCTGGAATGATGCGGTCCTCATTGCTTTCTCACTGAGGGGAGCAGGTCGAGGTCACGACGCTTCACTGAGATCTACACAATTACAGGCAGCTGTGAGGGCATCTTCTAATGAGGCAGCCTTTTCTCTCAGGCACATCATCAGACGGCCTAAATGGGGGCCTGATTAGAGACACAGGAGAGGGAAGCAGACCGAGGAGCTGCCCTTGTACAGCTGCAGAGAAAAAATAGACATGATTATGTGTGGTTGAGGGTTTTGTGTTTGACCTTTGTAACCGTTGACAGTCTGTCCACTAATGAAGAGCAATAATAACCCCAAAGATTAGTTTGCAGTTTATGGAGCGCATCTGTCTCATTTTGAAGAGAGTTTCTGTAAATGTGCTCGTATCCTTTTATTTCCCACTTGTGCAGACCTCCAGCTCCTCAGCCTCTTACTGGGGCGATCCCAGTATGCCAGAGTACATGGAATATGTCCAGTGGAGTAATTTCCACTGGGAATTTTCTTTAGTTAAATGTTCTCTCTAATAACTCTCACATAAAGTCCTCTGACTGTGCAGACAAAGAATACAGACACAACCAAATTATAATGTTCATCTTTCAGTAACATTAGGTCTCAGTGAACCAAAATAAAATGCATTTTTCTGGTAATCTATGCTTTCTGGATTCATTGATTCCAGGATTTCTTTGATGTCATCAGTGACATTGACGGTGGTGTTCTGTAACGTGATCCCAGACTCTGGTTGGCTCTATCTCTCACTCGGGACATGTGTCGTAGTTTGTGTACTCGTCTTGATGTCAATGAGATGAAATGACGGCAGCGATTCCGCTCTGCAGCTGTTTCTGATCCAAGGAGTTTACCATCTGGCCGTCCACCAACATATAATAACAACGGCATCATTTCTGTCAGAGCAAGTTCTCACTTGACGCCGTCCAGCTGTGCTCCAGTTGGACGGGGAGGGTGGTTTTTGGCGTCATGTTTGCACGCTGAAAGCACTGAGAGAGTGGTGCTATTTGTCCAGTTCGGAGTGAGAATGGGCTGGTATCCTTCTGTGTCAGCTGTTTAAGATGCTGTTACCGTGATGTCAACAAATGCACATGGAGGGATGATGCAGCACGGTCCTTATGTTTACACAACATGAGGACCGTGACAACCAAAGCAGACTGAGACACTGACAGAGTGGACATATTTGAAACTATATTTATTTATTTATATATATATTTAAAACTCTAGCTTTAGATTGGGACTTGAGGTAAAAGTGTGTAGCTCTGATATAAATGCACTCTAGGGAGTCGATGGTGTGTAACAGTCGTACCTGCCAGGCACTGGGCAACCAAGCCTGGCTGTTGTTGATCTATCACCTGGGGAAAAGGCTATTGTAAAGGGATGCATATGTTCATCGGGCGCTTGTTCAGGAACAGTATATATTTCTGTGAAGCATCAAAGACCTTATCTTCAGATTGTTTTCTCTAATTGAAATTTGGAGTGGCTCTCATCCCTTATTACTGGAGAACCCTCACATGCCTCACTGTGCCCCTTCCTAATTATACTGTTGGTGATTAAAACATGCTGGCAAGCCAAGCTATTGAGCTGGGTTGGTGCTCCTCTAATTAATTTGTCTTCCTTCCCTGGGCACATTATGCTATTTTCTCTTCCTCTCATGCAGTCTCAAAGTCTAACTTTAGATACCAAATCTCACCAGGGTGGCTCTGGGATTCTCTGAATTTATGGGAAATATTCAACTTGTCTCTGCTGTGAATGTTTCATCATTATAAGTTCTAATAACGGGAAGTGGAAACAAAACTTCTGAGCCAAAATGACAAGTTAATTACAAAACAAACACTAAACCTCATACGGGGCGTCATTCGTGCCCTTCATGTCGGCGGAGTAAACAGCAGGCTGCTTTTCCATCTCAGCAAACTGTACAATGATGTCCCAGCGGTGGAAGTTTCATTCCTCTCATCAGGGGGGCTGGGAGCGGAGTGAAGGAACGAGTATCGGAGTGTTGAGAGCAGCCAGGGAGGACAATAAATCATGCAGGAGAAGCAACGCCCGAGGGCCAGAGCAGCACAGCAAGCACTGTGGGTGGAATAGCTGATGAGGGAGGGGTGGAGGGAGGC
The DNA here is from genome assembly GCF_008729295.1 of Plectropomus leopardus. NCBI lineage: Eukaryota > Metazoa > Chordata > Actinopteri > Perciformes > Serranidae > Plectropomus > Plectropomus leopardus. The sequence goes on along the minus strand of NC_056484.1, from coordinate 22,060,139 downwards.
GGTGAATGAGTTGGCTTAGAGCACACGAGACAGAGCGAGAAAGGTGTGTGTTAGATAGGCATTAATAAAAGACAGAGGAGAGGGAGGCAAAGCACGGGATGATGAAGGTGTGGATGACAGTCAGACAGAGAGAGTAAAAAGTCAAGATGGAGAGATTTGGCTCTCTAGTCTCGTCCTGTCTGTGCCTGCGAGGGGAAATGTTCAAATCCAAGACACACTGAATCAGAAGTCTTGACCTGAAAGAAGGAGCACTTCAGACAAGTTCACCCAGTGTCCAAAAGATAACGTTATTGATGACTCTGCAAATTCAGGATTTATCATATTTATATATCTTGGCACTTATTTTTACTTATTATTTTCAGCTGCTTATGGTAAAAATAATGATAAAAATCTGCAATTGACATAGTCGCAGGAAGACCGAGCGAGGTAAAGGAAATCAAATATTTTGTACTTCTGATCAAATACATCAATATCAACATTGGACAATATTGTAGGGTTGACTATTGGTGCTTTCACAAAATATTTACGATGGCTGACAGTTTTAACATGTTATTCACAGTGTGATTTAGTTCTGTAAATACATTTTTATTTCAATTAAATTTTATTCATAAAGCAAATGAACACAATTCACGAATCACAATTTGCCTTAGAGGGTTTTACAGCATACGACATCCCTCTGTCCTTAGACCCTCACAGCAACCAAGGAAAAACTGGAACAGGAAAAAAAAATCAATCAATCATCCTCAGGAAGAGCAACTAAGGAGGGATCCCTCTTCCAGGATGGACAAACATGCAATGAATCTCATAAAGAACAATATATTACAGAAGATGAAAAAAATGTATTATAGGAAAGAAAGAGTGATAAAAAGAGGGAGAGATGCACAGCAGTAATAATAGTAACAATAACATTACATATAACAATAGTAATAGACATAGAAATTTATAAATGTAACTTATGATAGCATAAAATATTAGATGTAAATATTGTAATTTATGTATGTGGTAATAACATTCATATTTGTGTAATAATAGTGGATATATGACTAATAATAATGTCAGAGGTAGGTGTCGTAGAGCAGGACAACATCATGAGTGCAACCATGACGCACAATCCAGGCACAGCCTCAGGCAGGAACACAGCATTAGCACAACAATCGACCACAATCCAAACTGAGCTGCAGATTGTGTTAATCGCTGGCTGACATTCCTGTCTTTAAGAGGCTATGCTGGGCTGAGTTTTATAGTGATGATCCTGGTGTCATCTGAAACTAGAAGACAGCGTCATTTGATAAAGCAGCAGTACGAAACCGGTCCTGCGTACATAAAATGCTGAAAGACAGTGGCAGGTAATAACGCTGTATGTAACCACGTAATATAAGGAGTGTGAGTACACTAATAGGCTGGATGGGTGGATAAGAACAACTTTAGTGGAGGAGCTCGGAGTTTGCTTCCAGTGTGGATATTTTTTGTTGCCTTATCCCAACCATCGTGACAGTGTCATCCCACCATGTGCATTTGTTGACATCACCGTAAAGGAATCCTGGAGCAACAGCTGACGCAGAATGATACCTAAAACATCATAGGTAGACGCATTAGGTCACTGACAGAGTGGCACCATGTGACAAGTTCGGAGTGAGAATGTGTTGATTAAATTAGTTTTTGGAGACAAGGATGCTGGCCCAGGTTCCTGGTATAAAAGCCTGCTTAACTCTGATCATTAATGATAAGTTTGATCCTGAGAAAGTAAATACAACCAAAGAGAGACATTAACACAATAGAGCTACAGCATGACAGAAAAGCCAGCTGGAAGATATTTGGCATGAGTACTCTTGTTTTGGCATTGCACTGCATTTAACAAAGCAGTCTGGCAGAATGCAGGATTAATAACAATCCAGAGAAGTGGGTGGTGGGTCACAAAGGATTTCAGTGCTCAGCACTTACTATAAATATTCTCCTTTTGTCTTAGAGAGACTAATCTCTTCATGGCACCGTTTGTTCTTTTTGTTGCCAGCATTCAACCTCGTCGCCCGGATAACAGGACCGAGCTTTAGCCACAGGCTTGAAACAACATGTTCAGCTCACTGGCTCATGTCATTACAATATCCATATTTGCTTCAAACACATTTCAATATCTGTGTGTACTAATATGAAATAAGCAAGCTCTCAGGTCATTACGCACACCTTTATCCATTTAACAGTGACATATGTGCTCATCCTCCATCTCTGCGCACCATTATAGAAATGTATTAGTTATAATGAAAGTGAGGGAGCCATAAAATAGACCATCTCATTTATTTTTAATTACACACTCCAACCTCACAGGAGGGGGGTTTGCATGCTGGAAATATTAATTTATTTCTCCAGAGAACAATGTGGTCAAAATTAAGTGCTTCTATTGAGGTAAAGAGAGCATAATACTGTCCAATTGTGTTTTCTCCACATTTGTGCTTGGGAGTTACATAATAATTGCTTTTTAACAGAAGCTATGCCCAATATAGCAGCATTGTGATTTCCTGTTGATTATATCATTAATCTTGTAATGAAGTAGACGTCTGCTGCATCAGAGCTTGCAAAAAAGGGTTTTGTTAAAAAACAACAAAAAAAACAGTAAAATCAAAGGCTATAACTATGTGTGACAGCTGTCCCTCTGTGTATAGTGGGCTCTTGGTTAACCCTTTAAAACCTGGATTGACATCACTTTTCTTGTGCTGCCTTCAGATGCCTTTAACAAGTATTTAAACCTTTGAACATGGAGCAAATTGAGTTCTCAGCTGATGCTGTCTGGTGGCTCCATGTCCACTCGGAAGCCTTTTGGTGTTATGCATGTACGCCAAAAACTCTGACAGAGCTACTAAACAAGTTTGGAATGAGAACGGTCTGTGCCTGGCCATCACACCATTGACCATGGCCTTCACCTTCCAATGACAATATCAGCTCATATACTATGCTATTTTAGAAACTCGTGATATGATACACATGAAACAAACAAATATATTCGTTGTTTGCAGAAACATATTATGCCAACATTTTCTTCTGTTGATTGCACTTTTCTATGGCAAATGGAGACCGACTTTTATCTCTCTTGTCGGGTTAGCAGTGGAGGCAACAGTGGAATATCATGCAAGGTTTGTTTAATTTCAGCTGGTTATTTTTGCTGAGTTTGATTTGGGTGTAAAAGCAGCACATTTTCTCCTAGGTTTGCACAGTTGAAAATGTATTGTTAAATGTAATGTCTCTCCATTACCAGATATTGGGACCTCAAGTAAGTACTGCTGTGTGTGTTTGGTTATAGCCATATTTCAATAACCATTCATTCTCTCAGTACACCAGAGTGTTTGATCTCAATAACAGAACAGCCAGTTTGTTATTTTCACCTCAGTGTAACAGGGAAAGTGGGCAAAGACAGTGTCTTGGGATCATTTTCCTTCATTCCAAAGCTTCTACAGTTCTCTGATTGCTTTTGGTCCGATGCATAAGTAGCCCCACCAATAGGAGAATCTAATGGCTGATTTATGTGCTGTGCTCTCGAGCGCCGCTGCCATTGCTGCTGTTGCAGTGTGGAACACATTTACAGTGACAGCGGAAACAGAGATGTTTGGGTTAATTACTGTTGACAGTTGCCTCCTTCGACAGATGAAGGTAGTTTGTGTAAATGTTAGAGTATTCAGCCTCTATGCAGTAGTCTGAAACTGGTTATGACACCAGCTTTGGAAAAAAAATAACATGGATGTACCGCTTTTGTCAACCTCTCATGGGATGTGAAAGTGCTGTATGGAGGAGCTAATTAAAACCAGCAGGAAGTGCTCGCTTAGCATATTTAAATCATCAAACATCATTCCTTGCATTGTGCTGAGCAGAAATGCATCATTTACAGTATGTGTCGCATCTTAGTGTTACTATCAAGGCTTGTATGGAGCAGGCATAAGTTGGAAAATCAGACTTTTATTGATAGTAAGAACAGAGATGAAACAACCACAAAAAAAGCAACAATGGCTCTGTGTCGTCTTTACAAAATAAACAAAAGAGCATTAAAGGAAAGTCAGACAAACCTTTTGGACATCTATTCAGACCATGAGTTGATGGAGAGGTTTTGATTGGGCAGACCGTCCAAGAGCTCTTTAACTACAACATGTACCGAAAGGCAGCACTGATCGCCACCATGCATTTACTTAGATTTCATGTAAATGAGGCCCATCAAAATACCTTTCTAAGGCATTATATCCATTTGCCCAACCAAGAACTACCTGGTATTGTAGGGGTGCACTCATGTCTTCAAGCCCCCTCTGAGGAATATTTGTAGGTCCATCGAGAGTTAAAAAAAAAATGCTCACCGGGGAACTTTCCACAGGGAAAGCACAATGATGGGTTGCTAAAAAACACCCATGTTTGGTGGCTAAAAAGCCTCTGGATGTGCAGCAATGACTTACTAAAAAAAACAACAAGTTTTGTTGTTTTTGATTTGACCTCGTCCACCATCTACCTCCTGAGGACAAATTCAGCTTCTATACTGTATCACCTTAGAAACACTGATAATATACATACAAAACATAAAAAATCTGATGTAAAATTGATTTGCATTAACGTGCAATGGCAATATTTTCTTCCAGTGACTGGACTGACTGCATTTGGCTCTTGATGTTTATCCACAGCCTCAGTTCTTCATCCAGTTCAGGGAACACACATTTCTATTCAGAAACTGACTGGTGGGGCTGCTGAGTGCACAGTAATTTACCTGAATCAGATCTGAGGGATAAAGATATGCAGAACATTATGTGACCACCCAAAGAAAACACTGTTAGTTGTTGATAAGAAGACAGTCCTTCACCTTTATGTTACACAAGCATGTTGTTTTATTCCTCAGACCAGCAGGATAAAAATAAACCCACAGACACATTTATTAATTGACTCCACTGTTGAAAGCGATGCTCCGAGCTTATTTCCATTTATATGCTCTCCATTTGAATAGATAAGAAACCTGGATATTACATTTGCAGCGGAAAAACACATTTCCTCCACGTCAACGAGCTGTATCTGATTTACACTGATAATGGCGGATCTCTGAAGGCAGGCAGGGGAAAAAAAGCAGGCATAAATAAAGGAAGCAATATGTCTACAAGGGGGGTAGAGGGGCCGGGACACAAATAAAATGTATCGAGAGGTATTACGAGTGTTTGTTGACTTGAATCTGATGAGTTATTATCAGATGTGTCATAATAATTCACCTGAATAAAAATACATAACAAATATAGCATTTAAATGAGATGACAACCGGCAGCAGCTTAAGAATTACAGTTTGTCTCGATTGCTTACACCCTATAAACTGACCCCTTCCCCCAAACCCATAAACACTTCCCTTTGTTCCAATATTCAGAACGCTTTCCAAAAAATTCTGAGTGTCCATTCATCAAGCACATGCTCTCAGTATAAATAACCCTGTGAAACCTGGAACAACATAATTTTCCTTGTGCTTCAGACACGTTTCACATTTACCCCTTTAAACCCTGAGCAAATTTGTTTAATTTCTGTCAAAAAAAAAAAGGGAATCAGTAACTCGGCATAAAATGTCTTGCAAATTGCAGAAATTATTTAGAGTTGAAAAAAAAATATCTGAAATTAGCACAAATAAAAGAGAGAGACAGAGAGAAAGAGGGAGAGAAAGAATTATTTTTGAAAATAATCAATCAAAAAATAAATAAAATAATAATAATAAATATACAGTATAATATATATATATCCTGTATATCTATTACTATTAATTTTTTTATTGTATTTTAACTTTTTTTCAGGTCATTTCGTGTTGTTTTTTTTACCATTTCTTCCCTCCACTGATGACTCATCCTTAATTACAATGAGCCCTGTAAAAAACGGTGGAAATGCAGGCTAGTTTGCTGGATAGCATCAAGGTTCCAAGAATCCTGAATGGAACTCATTCAAGAACCAGAGCTAACTTGATGGAAAAGGTGTATCGGCGTCATGTATTGCCACTGTTGGGTTTAGAATGGAGTTAGATGAGAGTCTGGTGTGCCTCAAAGAGACACCAAAGTGTGCCTTTGGCATGAATATCACATGCTGAGGGGACATGAGAAAAGTACCAGTATTTGATGACCTGGGGAGGAAAACGGGCTGAACGTCATAGCTGTCCCAAACCTTAGACGAGATAACGAGAATGTTTGATGATGGGCATTTCCTATATTTAAAATTACTGTAAAGCTTCTGGAATTTGCTTTTACATGATATTGGAAAATACTAAACTAAATGAAAGCTGTAATATTGACATTTCAAACTAAGTGAGAGAACCTTGTGATAAAAATTGTCAAATAGCTTCTTCCAAGTTCAAGAATTAACCTTCAAGTTCAAATTCAACATTGAAACAGCTGCTCTCCTCAAGGTTTCGAAAAGCCACTGTTCATTTTTTAAATGATACTGCATGAAGTTTTGGTATTTGGCTGCTACCTATATATTACTTTGTTTCTTAATTCGATCACACAAACATAATATCCTATAATGTCATTTTGAGTTTGTGAGTGGATCTCCACTGACTGTGTGGTTTCTTTTTATAGTCTCTTCCACACACTCAGCAAAGAGTAACTGCAAATTGGATTTCTCTTTCGGAGGAAGTCGCAAACTTACTTTGATGTTCCCTCATTGAGTTACCCTGCATGAGTGCAATCTAGCAATCCAGCGAGGAAGAGAAGAAAGTATGCACCAATGGTGTGTGGCAAGACATCAAAAGCCTCATTTTAACCATACAGGAGAAATTTTTCCAGGTGACGGTTTCTTGGGTCACTCTGAAATGTCCAATCGGTGGATGCAGATTTGGCTTTTTTGGTTATAAAACCATTGGGAGGTTTTGGGAACAGAAATAATCTTATTGTCATGGTGACTTTGTGGTTTGAGCTATCACCTCACAGCAAGGAGATCTGGTCTTAAATCAGAGCCTTCTTTTGGAAGATTTACCGTGCCCCCCCGCCCCCACCCCGTGTGGGTTTAACACAGATTTTACCATCCTATATATTTTTTTTTAGCAAGAATTTCTTTCACTCAAATTCTCTGATTGTTAGTTTGGGCCAGCTCTGGGACAGAAGTCTCCCCATAGTCCTTCATGGTGGCATCTCACATCATAACCAATTATAACCAAGAATTTGATTATATGGACAAAATCCATGATTATCAAGCTACAATATTTCCCCTTTTTTCCTGTGACAGGTTCAACAGCAGCCCAAATAAGCTACATGTCCCACATCAAACAAGACTGAAAATTGACAGCCATGCCAGTGGCTCTGTGAGGCTGTACTTAGGCAGTGGGGGCCCCTGAATTCTTGGGATGGCACACCAAAACCAAAAGCCATAACTAAATTTAAGGGATTCGATTATGCTGTTGATGTACTGTATATAGGTTAGTTGAAAACTATGTCAACATGAAGAGTTGAGGAGTCCTTTGGCTATAAACCTTCCATATGTAAACTGCATACATTTTTAACCCTGATGGTGAATGGTTGCCAAAATATACATATATACATGTCATTGAGTGTGCATGTGTATACAGGTGATTAAGCCCATGGCATCAAAATGTCACTCCAGCCCAAAGTTGGAAACCTGGTGAATCATGGCACTGTATGAACTCACCCAAATTAGCAGGATTCCTCTTCTGCCAATACATTGAGAAGATGTTGGATAATTAAGTGAAAACTTTGACTTGCTGATGGTACTAAAAGAAAGGTCTGCCAACAACCAGTCATGAGGCATATCATCTGGGGACGATGAATATCTGTTAAAGATGTCAGTTGATCTAACAGTTTCAATCGACCAACAGACCCACATTACCATCCCTAGAGCCACATGCTAGTATGGCTAAAAATGCCACAAATCAAACTGAAAACTCGCTTTCAAGACAGATGGAAAGTGAAGTGCATTTCAACAAGGATAATAGAGTTGTCCGTCTCATTTGCACTGCTGATGTAGCCATAATGAAAGAATATTAAATTAGGAGATGAGCAATTAAATACAGGGAGTTGGTGAAGAGGCTACAGAATGTGGCAGAGTTGAAAAAAACTCTTAACAAAAAGAAAATTGAAGTGAGACTTTAGTCTTTAGACTGAATTAGAGTCAGTTTCATCATGGTAGCAGAAAGATTCTGGCTAACAGTTTACCAAGAGAGACTTATGCTTTAAGCTTAATGCTTGTGAGTATTGTGGTGTGCCCAGAAAATGCAAATATCAGCCTTAGCAGAAATACAGAGGCCATTTGGATAAGCCAGCCACAGATTTACAACAACAGCTTATTGAAAAGGAAAGGACATTTTAGTGCGCTGAAATGCTGTGGATGATTATCCCAATCTTACAGATGCCATACTGGTGTTAGAAAAAAAATGTTTAAGGGTGGCTGTTGGAGATTTTCTGGTAAAGAACATACATATAAATAAGGATATAATGAGCACTTTGATTTCAGAATGCACATTTTGCTGACATAGCAGCAGATTTGCAGTTTTCACATTTTAATTTTCGACCTCCCAGTAATCTGTTTGCAGCTGATGTGGACATGCAAATATAGACAGATGATTTAAACCCAAGGGTACCCACAATATACAATACATGCAGCCCACAAGCAACAATGTGCAGGGCATGTGGACATGACAACAGTACAGCGACCTAACTGCCTGAGGAAAGAAGCTGATTCTAAGACAGGGCATCACTACATCACATGGCATTTTATGTCACAAAATGATTCTAGGGAAAGCTCTTAATTACAAATAAGTAACAACTTATAGTATAATAACTTGAAATTCTCTCAAACATGCACAAACTGCAATCTACATGACACGCCCCTGAAAGCCACACCTAGCACCAGTACAAGACAAACTCATTAACGCAATGGTTTTTTAAACCCTGCTACAACACAACATAGTACAATATTAGGCTAAACACAGCAATTATCCACACTTTAATTTACTTTTCATTCATTATATGTAACCGCCTATCTTGTTAAGAGTTGAGGTGGGCTGGAGCCTATCGAAGATGTTGTTGGGTGACAAGCAGGGTAAGTCCTGAACAAGTTGCCAGGGCTGACACATAGAGATGGACAACAATTCATGCTTATTCAAATCTACGGGTAATTAAGAGTCACTGGAGAATGCAGAAAAAACACTTAGAGGACATGCAAACTCCACACAGAAGTGCCCAAGCAGGCTTGTGGACCTAGCCGGTTCTCATTCTGAAGTCGTCAAACATTACTGCTTTTGCAGTGCTTTTGGCGTAACATCTCGACACCAAAAGCCCCCTTTTAAATCTGCATGATACCCTGTTGGACCTCATCAGGTAAAAATGCGGCCAGATAGAACTGTTTGCAGAGTTTTTATAGCCGCCAGACAGCCAGATGGCACCCGCCATGGCTGCATGACAAATCACTCGACAGCGTCATGTTGAAATGCTGCCAGTAACGACGTAAAATAAGGAACACAAAGGTCTCGTATAGGGTGCTTGAAGAGGTGGTGGGTCGATCCAACAAACCCCAAACTTCCATGCAAGACTCTGGTGTTCGCTTCCCTTTTGAATGTGATGTTTTCTTTCTACACCTTACCACATGCTCTTGTTGCCTAATTCTAACCATCCGTGGTAGCATGTGCTTTCGTTGACAGCCAGGTATTGGTTGCCATGTGCTTTTGTTGCGTAAACATTACCATGTGCAGCATAATCCTGCCATGTGCTTGTGCTGACATCATGGTAGCGTCATCCCAAGACATCAACAGCAGACACAGGATACCTAGAGCGTAATATGTAGACACAGGCGTCCAATGTGGCAATATATGATAACCTGGGTTGAGAACATGTTGATATCTATCGAGTTTTTCATCTAACTCTGCAACAAAACATGTTTCCTCAAACTATTCCTTTTCTGTTAGTCAGAAAAACTGCAGATATTTACCCCAAGCTATCGAGGCCACTCAGAATATTTGTGCCAGCAGCTGCTCTTCCCTCAACTCATGTTTGCAAAATAAAACCTTCAGCCTGCACATCGTGTTTATTTGCCTCAGCTCTCTGCGGTCCAACCCACAAATATTAAGCTCTCAGCTCATAAAATGCTCCCTCTGTAGGGGACTTTCAAATAATAAAACAATTTACAGGAAGTAGTTTTATGGAGGTGACTGTTGCTGAGGTAACTCGAGAGTCCCAGTGTCATGCACAAACGACGAGTATGCCGACCTTCAATGTTTGTGCCATAACTCCTCTGCAGGGACAAGGATGCCCTGCAGCATGATTAAGAATTCCCTGCTGGCCCCTGGCTGCTGCATTAGTATGGATGCTGAGTAGGTGAAAGTCCTCTCTTGATGCTGTGACCCTCGGCTGCTGTCAGGTATGCAAGACGCCTTCATCCAGACTGGGAGTAACTGCAAACACTTACGGATAATAACAGACAGGAAGCTCAAAAGTAATGAGACCGCAGAGAGTCCTAAAGTGCTTCCTCATTGTCTAGACACCTTCTAGGTCTGTGTGCCCGCCCCTCCAATACACACACAATCACTCTCTCTCACACACAATCTCTTTCAAGCGCACTATCACTTCATCGGCGAGTTCATTTCCATTCTGAGCGCTCCGTGCTGGTGGGTCAAAGCCCTGATTGTGCAGAGAGCTGATGAAGGCAGAGACTCTTGCTTCCCCGTGCTTTTATTATGGAGGAGGAGGCTTCCCTCGGGCTCCCTCCTCTTACATCACAGCCTCCTGGTGGCACCAGGGAGGACATAAACATATTCATAGCAGCCACAGCAAACCCTGGATGAGCCTGCTGAGGGATGGAGCAGGTAAAGCTCACGGGAGTGGAGGGGGGTTGGGGGTTTTGGATTTGATACAATCATGCAAGCTTGGCACCTTTGTTGTCTTCAGCCAATTTCATTTGACCGGTGGCAAAATGTGAGAAAAGCGTGTGCAAAAGACTTATTGAATCATGTTTATTTTCCATGTAGTTGCCATCACAGAAGAACCAAATTGATACGAATTCAAGAAGCTGTTTTTCAAACGTAATTCCAAATGAGAGTTACATACTTAACTATGGTTCTATGAATTCTAGATGACCTCAGTGACATGAAAGTAATGTTAAACCTTTGAACAAAGCACAACAAAAGGGATATTGCCTCAGGTTACAGACGCTTCTCAGAAGTATTACAACCTTTGAATCTTGATCAAACTGGTGCGATTCCTTTCAAAATAATGGAAAAAAGGCAATGAGCAACTTGGTAAGAAATGTTCCATAAAATGCGAGAAATATGAAGATTTAAGAGATTACTTTTTAAAAGCTATAGGGAGCAGAACAGAAACTCCCGTGCTCTGTTCGCCTTGCTTGCAATCAAGAGTGAACTTTGATAACATCATTTCGGTACAAAGACCTTCATTAGGATATTATCTCACAAGACAATAAGAGAGATCATCTAAACCCTTAGGACCTGCTTTAATATTACACAAACTCATGTGACTGTGCACAAAATGTGCTTTTCAAAATCAAGTTATATAATTATTACACAATAATATTATTTTCTACATTCCTTTTTTAAAGCAACATCAGTCCTAATAACAGATATTAAATATTTATTAATGGGGCACCCAGTGGCTCAGTGGATAAAGCAGGCACCCCATATATGAAGGCAGTGTTCTTGCCCCAGTGTCCGCAGGTTCGATTCCAGCTCGCGGCTCTTTGCTGCATGTCATCCCCTTTCTCTCTCCCGCTTTCACACTAACGATCTTCTGTCCTATCTGATAAAGGCAAAATGCCAAAAACTAATCTTAATATACAGTATATATATAAATTTTCAGAATTTTAACCCTTTAAATGGTTTTTGTTATGAAGCCACTATGTTTTTACACACACAAACATCTGATCAATGTAGATTTTTTTAATTATCACAGCCTGGAATATGTCAATATGATTAGCAGCAACATTGATTGTGACAGTGCGCCTAGTGGAAATAGCATGTATTTTCTCCATATGCCAAATATGGTGAAAATTACATCTTCAGGAGGAAAAAGGTAAAAATGATGAATTCCAAGGCAAAAGCCCAGAATGACACCCAATAATACAATGCATGTTTTTAGGCTTTGATGGCTGTGGGGTCAAAAATTGCAGTTTGAATGGGTTTCATTTATGCATTTTTTTGCACTTAACAATATGAATGTAACAATTTTGTTTCCACAGTGTATTTTAGACTTATTGTAGGAGCTAAGCAGGAAATTCAAAGATTAAACAAAAATACACAACGTTCCCAAAATTTATGCCATATGCAACCAAAAATGAAGAATGAAAAGCATATAAAATGCACCAACAGTCCCTAAGGGTTAATACAATGCGACACGGCTCAAGAAGGGCACTGGAAATATCCTAATAGGCTCTTGTTTCCTCTCTGGAGTTCACGGAACAAACTAAAGCTCTCACTCTTTGCTCTCATCCTGAAGCAGCTGCTGCATGAAGCCCCGATAAGAGCTCTCATTTGGAAATGTGGGCACCTGGGATGCTGGATCATCAGGGCTCAGGGATACATACACTGTGTCTGATCACATCCTCTGCGGTCCATGTGAAGGTTGCAGACGTGACCTGACTCAGAAGCTCGGGGTTTGTGCTGAGACATTGTTTGTGTATTGTAAGGCATCACTATGCGCGGACACTGACGCTGGGGGAAAATATCAGCGAGCGGGTCAGGGAAGGAGAATTGTTTTGCTTGCTTTTATGGGTTCATGTGAATGTCACTGAATGTTAGGGCTGTGGGATGAATGACAATCCATCCTGTCCTGCACTCTGTTGTTCTCTTCGCTCGGGCCCTACAGTGCAGACAAATGGAGATGATCGGAGCGTGTAAAGAAAATGATGCAAGGCGTCGGTTATTCCGGCGCGGATGTGACACTGGAATAATACAAAAGCTATCAGAGTAATGAGGTGACACTGAGGCTCGACCCCTCTTCATCTGTCTCCATTTGTCTGGGTTACCAGCCGCCACCAGCCAGTGCCTTTCATTTCACGTTCTGATGTGATAGTTCATTTCCACGCCACTGCACCGCTCTAACCAGAGTTCAAACAGTTCCTCTGATCCTTTGCTTGTGTCAAAGTAGCAATAATAAAATAATCTGTTGCAAGTATTGAAAATAAATTAAATTCAAATCTCATTATTCAAAATAGCTCCTTTTATAGTGTTTAATTATAATTAAATAATCTTTAATGATAAGATAATGATTAAGTAGCAATGCACTGTTCAGAAGTATGAAAATAATGAATATTCCTTGCCAGCTCTTATCTACAGTGCATCTCTGGTTAAACACAAATGCTGCATTCATGTGATGTTGGAAGGTCGTAGTTTCCAAGTTGGAAAGCCGACTTCATTGTGTTCATATGCTTTTAGGTCATAAAGTGGGAGGAACATGGAAGCTACAAAGAAGATGGGCTGCATTTTAATGCTAAGAGCATTTAAACAGGTTAATAACTGTTTCCAATTTATTTATATTTTTTTATATTGTTTTTTAATCGTTTAACAGCAGTCATGTGAAAATGATTTGTTGACCTATGGCCTTGACATATCAAGCCAACAGTTGGCCATTAGTCAATGCTGGGCCATTGCTAAGAGTCCGTTGCCCTGGTCGCTGTGATGTGTCCAGCACCATTGACTCTGGTGGGCGCTCGTCTATTTTTTTCTCTTTTTTATCCCACCAATTCAGTATGTTGAATCAGTTATGACAGATGCCTGAACCACCACAAATGGCCCCTTTTAATGCAAGAAGCACTATACCAGTTCCCTCCGGATGCCTTAACTCCTCACCCTATCGCTAATCTAATCACCCTACAGAGGAAACTCAATTCGGCCACTTGTATCTGCGATCTCATTCTTTTGTTCACTACCCAAAGCTCATGACTATGAGTGAGGGTCCCAACAGTGATGAGTTGGTAAATCAAGAGCTTTGCCTTCCAGCTCAGTGTGATGCTGCACTAAACTCTCTGTCTATCTCACACTTTATTTTACCCTCACTCGTTGCAAGACCCAGAGATCCTTGAACTCCTGTGCTTAGGGCGTTAACTTACTCCCAATCCTGAAGGAAGCAATCCATCGTTTTCCAGCAGAGAACCACAGGTTCAGAATTGGAGGCACTGACTCTCATCACAGCAGCTTCACACTCGGCTGCAAACTGCCTCATTGTGTGCCAAAGGTCACACGGTGATGAAGCCATCAGAACCACATCATCTGCAAAGAGCCGAGCCGCATGGCCCTCAAGCAAAACACACGCAGGTGTGCCTACAGCAGATCTTAGATTGATTTTCAGATGTCCTCTAACAAGGTCCCAGTTGATGTAACCTCTCTTTATCCAGCTTTGATTTTAATCATGTGAAAATCCCAGCGATTAGACTCAGAACTGAGAACTGATCTCATAGCAGAATTTGGTTTGAATTGCTAATGACCATCTGACCACAGCATGATGTATCTTCACATGTTGCAAAGACAATCCTCAGTAGTAACCAAAGGACTTCAGAAAATCAGTATTGAGTGACAGACTAACACATTGTTAGTTATGTTTTTAGTTTTGTTCAGCAAGATATCTTTACAAATGAACTTTACTTTTATGATGTTTTGAAGCCGGGATGCAATTGGCATGAGATAAAACCTAACATTGGGCTTTAAAAAAAAACTACACAAAGGTAGTATTAACATTGCTACCACAACCAGGCTGTCAAGCCATGTTTGGCACAGTTCGGAGTAATTACGATCTGTTATCTTGTTTAGCCACTTGTTAGTAACCACCTTTTTTAAGACACAAAAAAGCTTCTGAGTTTATGAATGATAATGTTTCTTCAGCTTGAGTTGACCACAGACCTTTATTTAGGCATCTAAATAAAAATCCATCCAAAAAAACAAAGACTTCAAGACGAGTGAACTGTAAGTTTTGAAATGCTAACTCATTTACAGCATGAAGTCATTGAAAAAGCAATCTTTGTGGTATTACATTTCCTGCAGCATATTTCCTTCTGCAAATAAGTTGTGCATGCATGTAATTATATGGAGGACAGGGTTGCATTGCAGCACCACTCCACACAAACACTCAAACCCTCTGAAGCTTTTACAATGCAGTGATGCAGATAAAAGTGTGTGAGTGGGCCGTACAGTAATTTCCATTATGCACCTCTTTCGATTATCTTCATTGAAGCCAAATGCAGTTTGTGCTACCTGACTATCAGTCAACAGACAACGCAGATGATAGCAGCTTTCTACTGTATATTTATAGCTTGCCAAGGCAAGGTGACATTGGAAGATTGTTATTGCAGCAGCAGTGAGTCTGTTTCATTGGAGTGGATAATAATTCACTATTCCTCCACAGGGACAGCATTTAAATCACTATCCCCCAAATGTAATAACCTAAAATAAAGCATGTCAGCCGACGGCAGCTGTATATCATGTGTATGTCTCCTTGGCGATGCATCAATTGTAACATCAACCAAAGATCCATTTGAGGTGGTGTCATTTTTTTCTCCTATGTGATTGTTATATCAAATAGAAGAAAAATGAAGTTTTGAAACCTCCCTGTCTTTTGTTGTCCATCTCACATGTGCAGTGCACTCACAAACAGCAACAGGGAGGTAAAAATCCAAAGGAATGCTGCATGAATCTACCAAAGATCCATTTGAGATGGTGCCATTTTTTTTGATATAACAATCACATAGGAGAATAAAAGGAAGTTTTGAAAGCTCTCACTCTTTTCCTGTTTGTCTCACACATACAGTGCCTCATCAACAACTACGACAGGGAGGTAAAAATCCAAAGGGATGTTGCATGAATAAACCAAAGATCAATTTAGGTTGGTGTCATTTTTTTCTCCTATGTGATATAACAATCACATAATACAAACTAAATTGATGTTTCAAAAGCTTCCTCTCTTCTCGCATACACAGTACATGCTCACCAACAGCAACAGGGATGTAAAACTCATAAAAATGCTACATGAATTTCAAATCAACACATCAGTCAGCTGCTTATTGCTTCATTGCATTGCTTGTCACAGGCATGAACATCGTGATGAAACCTCTGGAGATACAGTAGAATATGCTGTGTGCTTACATGCAGTAATAACACGTAGAATATATAGTGTAAGATGAGAAGACAGCAGCGGAGGATAGAATGGAAAAAAAAGGCTCCTCTTTATTAAGAAGTGTCTTTTTTGCTTTTCCTTTCTATCACTTGGTATAATTCAGAGACAGGCAGCAGCTCCCCTGGAGGAGTGGCAGCACAATGAGTCTTAGTTTGTATTCCACAGAGATAGATATGGTGGTTATAGAGATAGAAGGTGCAATAGGAGGCTTTATGAGTTTCCTGTCCAAAGCGGGGTGCCATTACTCAAGCCGTGTCAGTGCTGATCTCAGCTCAAACACTGCTGTCCCCACTGAATAAGGAGCCAAATAAAGGAAATCTAGTTTATCAAGTCTGCTAAAGACGTGAGTGAAGGGGCCGGCACTGCATCCGTCTTCACTGGGAATTCTTTTTTGTTATCATACACAGGAGATTAAAATAGTCACAACTGCTTTATAGAGTAAAAGTCATATGAAAATAATTGTGAATGTCAGTGCAATTTTGCCGAGTGTCTTATCTCTAGCAGGAAATGTGAGGATGTAACAGGCCCTGTGATGTACCTACTGACATATTGTTCTTCACAGAGAGAGTTTGGGTTTGTACTCATTGATATTAATCTGTGAAGACACTGTGCGTTTTTTTAAAATAATTGTGTAAGTTGTGTGGAACAGCTAACTGGTCCCAAAAAATGATTGTATATAAAGAGTACCAAAATGCCATTTTGCGCCATTGACGTCATTTGAAGCCAGAGTGTGTGCAGTAGCAATCTTCGCGGTATGGTGTTTCCATTTATGAAACCGTCCAATCAATTGGAAGCAGCCCCATTGTGACACAGATTGGCATACACAACTGTGAATCATGACGTCAAAGCCTCTTTTAAAAACCAAACATACCAGAGGAAAAAAAACAAAAACGCTGGAATGATAAGAAATGACAGAATTCATTTTTTGGAAGAAATTTGTACTATGTCTTTTGAGTTTTTAGTTTGGCCCATGTTTTATACACTAACACATAGTGGGCAAAGTTCATGATCCATACTGCAGCCAGTTGTTGCCAACTTGGATTTTTGAAGCCGAGGTGACCATATTTGGACAAGAGGGTGGAGATAACTCCAATGGTAGCTGCTAGCTTTGTAAGTACGGTGCATGTAAAGTTATAGTTAACTGTGATCATGAAAATGGGAATTTTCACTAGCAATAAAGCAGCCTTAAAACTATAAGCAGAAAATCACTTAATGGAAAAACTGAACATCTGACTTCTTAGAGGATCTTTGAGCACAACCAACTGCAAGACTTTTTTAGAGAGAAAAGTTTACATGAACTTGCATGAACTGAAAACACACTAAAATAGTGACATCTATAGCTACACCCATACTTTGTCGATCTGGGGTTACACCATGGTTATTTTACCTAACCAGCGTTGTTGATGTGGTAGCGACACTCATCTGTCACTCAAAGTGGCCACGCCATTAATTCTGCATATCTTTAATAAATGCCTAGTTGTATAAAAATTCTACTCTCTATAGTTGTCATAAATGTTCAAATTAGACCTTAAGACGGAAACCTTTTTTTTTTTTTTTGATAGCAGACTGTAAACATGTGTATTTCTGCTGTTAAGTTGAGCATTTTAGCATGGAGGGGTCTATGGTGATTGCCTCACTCTTGCCATTAGAGGAACTGCAGTTTTTGGCATTGCCATGTTAATATCAATTTTCCAGCCCCAAAGGTTGCTACTTGGACATGATATGATGCCTATATGCTGCAAACTGGGAATCCCCATCTCACAATGGTTTATATGGGCAGCAGAGGAAAGAGGACATAGCTGCAGACAGTTAAGGCAGACGGGGAAAGTTTAATGACTTATTGGGACAAAGCAAGGGTCTGCATAAGGAAGTGAGTCCAAACCAGTCTGGCAAGGTCAAAATAAAAGCATGGTCCAAGGAAAAACAAAGCAAGGATGGAAAAAAAAACAGAAACATTACATTCTAGGAGCATTAAAAAGGCTGGAAAGGTTGACACAAGGTACAATGACAAACTGGTACAGAGAAGAGAGAACCCACAGGGTGCATCCCACATATCTTACGTTTTGCAATAATCAAAGGAGTTAAAGTGCGCCAGTAATAGAGAGCCTCTGTTCACTTTCAGATTGATTTGCTGTAACCACAAACTGCAGAATTGGAAACCCACTCATGTCACTCTTCTAGTGGCACTTACAACTAAAAAGAGATTGTAACTGGAACTAAGTCATACATTCCACCATCTCTGAAAATGTCTGTCCACCACTTTGGTCCAGACTGAAGTATCTTGATGAAATTGGATTGGTGCGGCCTTTGGTGCTTATATTCATGGTACCCAGAGGATGAACCCTTTGGGCTTTGGTTATCCTCTGACCTTATCTCGAGGACCACTGCGCGATTTGTAGTTTCAGTGAAATTCATAAATGTTGGATAGATTGCCATGACATTTGATTCAGTCTTGTTCCCCTTAGGATGAACTTTTATAACTCTGGCGATCCTCTGAGGTCAGTGTATCCAATACTTTGGTTTAAGAGCAAATACCTGCAATCAAACTAATGTAAGGCTTAAGAAGTTTGAGTTTGGCAAATCAAGTGGGTGTCTGTCTAAATTACAGTCTTTTTTTTAGTACTAAATTACCCCCTTTGTGGTTTAATGAGCAGTGTTCCATTGCTGAGCTGCTTTTTATGGATAGAACGCCATGTGGGAATTTTGTACTAAAAAGACTGTAACTGCATATTTATAGCCTACTGAACGAGGACTGATTTGTCAGCCATCACTTGCATGAGAATAGCTTTAGGAAAGGATCATCTTGGCCAAAATTCCACATTTGACAGGGAAGACAGATGTGTGGAATAAAAAGACTTTTATCATATGGTAGGAAGGATACATAAAAAATGAACTATTAGCCAAAGCTTTCTCCTTCTGGAGTAAGCATCTGTGAATAACAGAAATATCATAGCTAAAGGTCTTTGTCCACAAAACATTTTCAGTCTAGTCCACATTGTTTGTGGTGTTGTTTTAGTCCACCACTTTGGTCCAGACTGAAATATCAAAAAACTATTGGATGGATTGTCATTAAAATTTGATCAAACATTCATGATTTGGCACCATGCTTAGTTAAAAAAATAGAATAGTTTAGTTTCTAAACACTGGAAAAACGAATGATATCCCCTTAAGCCTCAGCTATCAATTTGCCATCAAATGTTAGCATGTTAACAAGCAAAACCATTGGTTTCCAAATTCTCTCTGTTGGGCCTTCTATTGGATCTGTCTGATTTAGACAGCTTCAAAATCATTAATAGATTGTTCAAGTTGTAGGTTTGCTTTGTAGTAATCGATTAGACATGTTTAAAAAATATGAAGAAGAAAAAACATTTAAAAAGTTAAATTTTTTTACTTTGGAAAGCAATACTGTCTACCATTGCCAGGCTCACCTAATTTTATCATCTGGCTCTAGTTCACTAAAATGACATCAGGTTTGCCGTCAACCATCTGTCAGATTCAATGTGAATGCAGCATTAACCATATTCAAGTGCTTTTTGTGCCTAAGCCTAACCGCACATTAACTACAAGTTGTTAAAACACTAATTTTCAATTGTTTGGTACATAATAATGTGTGAACATATACATGGTTTGCAGAAACATACAATACCAACATTTTTTTTTTTCTGGCAATTGGGTTGCTTTATCATGTCTTGAACATAAACATGTCATTTTGGGCAGTGGGTCAAACATCTGATTTTCTCTAACAATGCCTATAATAGCATCACAAAGCCACTGGTGTGCCCTTTACCTCTTAGCCATTGATTTTTTCAGATAGCAGAATGAGCTGTCTCTTCAGTGGACTCTATTTTCTGTCACTTGAGCCTTGTGGTTAGTTGTGGATCTCCAGTCCCAGCTTGTGATAGGTTTATAATGATCAGTCTGTAGTCTCTGGAGGGAGCAAATGAGCCTGGAATCACACCACCATTTCACACCGTGACACTGATGTGCTGAACTTGTGCCTGTCTCGTGCTGCACTGCCAGTCTCTCTGAACTCATTCTTAATTTAGCTGCATAGTTTGTATCTGAAATGCAAATGTTAACTGAGAGTTTGCATGGAATGCTTTTGAATTCTTTAAAAGGTCAGCAGAAATACAACAGGGGGTGTGACGCCCCAACACAAATATGAATTGCACATTAGTTTTCCTCCCCTGAGGTCTCATTAAGACTAAATGATTTATTTGCAGAATAGTTTTCACACCAGCAACAGCATGCCAGTCTCAAACAGTGTCTTTCCAGAGGTAACCGCTTCTTATCAGACAGTATTTTTTAGTCTCAAACCAGTCAGGTTTTTATTAATCCAGACGCAGAGATCATAGGGCAGAGCAAAGCTAACATAACAGCAGGTCTAGGCAGAAAATTAGCTTCTTTTGTCCCGGGGGGGCTGCTCGCTTCCCCCCTGGATCCTGGCTCTCTCCCCAGCAGTATGCAACAGAGCGCGCTCAGTGTGAGAGAAACCGATGCTTGTTTACATCAGCCAAACCCTCCCCACTTTTTGCTTCCTGCTCTACGGGGAGTTTTCATTTGGCCTGTTTGATTTAATATCGTATGAGAAACACAGGAGCATGCATGTGTGTGTGAGCGAGAGCATGTTATACAGTTGGTTGTAATTACTCCCTGAGGGAGCTCTCCTCCCCCAGAGATATTTGCCTCTGTAGAAAAGCAGATACAACCATGAATTTCTTCTAAATTACACTCAATGCCAATAATGTTAACCAAATTAAATGTACCTCCATCTGTGGCTGATATGAGTAAGTTTAATAAAATCAGTGTTGAAATAAAGTATACTCCCAACTCATGTTTGATCCCAAACCAGAGCTCCATTGTTCAGATATTCAGTCCTCACCATGGAGGCAACATGTAAAGGTTAAACACATAACTATCTGTGCAGATGTAAAACTGTACTCTGTAACCTTATATTCAAACAGCAAAGGCAATTCAGCATCACGTGTTGTCATAACAACACCAAAATCTTAGTTACTTTTGCAGTTTTCTGCCAAATGTCATATTATCTCCTGTCATTCATCCACCATCCAGCGCTCGTCCCTGACTCCTCCCAAAGATCAGAGGTAACCTGTTCATTGTTCAGCCCCATTGGGATGTTGTTGCAGTCGCAACAATAAATGCATATTCAAGCAATCCCTGTGAATTCCATGTGACCTTGCAATTTTGTCCAATCACTGCAACCTTGTGCATGTTTGACCAATCATCTTAGTTTCCAGCAAGTTCTACTGTTTAACCCTTTGAAACCTGAATCGATTTCAGTTTTTTGTGCTGTATTGAGATGCTTTTCACAAGTATTATTCCTTTGTGAGCAAACTGATCTGACATCTTTTGAACAAGGGGGGAAAGGCAATGAGCAACTGCTCAAAAAATGTCTGTAAATTGCAAGAAATTAGCTGATTTGGAACATTATATCTGAGAATAAAACAAGGGAAAAATATCAAGTCCATTTTATTAATGAAGCCCATTATCACAAATTACAATTTGCCTCATAGGGCTTTAGGGTTTTTGTCCATGACCTCACCAGCATCACTAATATAATCACATTATCTGATTGTTGCATTTCGCTCTTAATACTTCATTTTCCTTATTCTATGGCATCAGCTTGTTTTGCAATGAACCACAGACGCCAGTTCAGTTAGCTGTGAGAAGTCCAGTTTGTTCTTTTTCTGAAGTCATCAAATACAGTCGTTTTTATGGTGATTTCAGCAGAAGATCCCAATGCCAAAAGCCACCTCCATGGCTTTGTCATCTTAGAATTTTGCCAGAAAAAACCATATGTGATGTTATAAAATGCTGCTGAAGACCTGGACACAACTGTCCTGGGTAGCATGATATGTGGACGGGCGCGTCAGTTGCATTTGAATTTGTCACCTCCACATGATGCACTGCTGGACGGCATCAAGTTGAAATGCAGCTGGTCGCGATGTAATATGAGGAGCACAGAGGTTCATATAGGGTGGCTGGGGAGGGTGGTGGATGGATCCAACAAACCCCAGACTTTCATGCAGGAGTAGTGTTCCCTTCCTTTCTGAATGTTATTGTTTTTTTTCTTACAATGTCCCCTTTTTGCCTAAATCCAAGCATGTGCTTTTGTTGACGCACTGGCATTGGTTGCTATTTCCTTTTGTTGCCTAAACATGACCACGTGTTTTTGTAGTGTAATCCCACCATGTGCTTTTGTTGATGGCCCGGTGCTGGTAGTAGCATCCTGAAACCTCAACAGCAGACGCATTAGGATACTTAGAGTGTAATATGGACACATGAAGATGCTAAACAACTAAAGAGAGTTTTAAAACAAGCAAGAAAACTCAAAAATATATATATAAGAGACAAAAAATAACCTCAAAGGGACAACAAACGTCCCCACAGAGATAAAACGGCGCAGAAGTCCACTGACAGAGCAGCCATATGTTACTTGTGAGGAGAATGTGTTGGTTTGGACATTGTAAATAGATGGACCTTTAAGAATTGTCATGCTGAAAAAGGGCAGGCCAGTATCTGAAAATGAATATCTGACAAACACGGCAGACTTGTGACGATGATAAAGACTAGAACTTGAACTAGTGGACAGCGTCATGTCAGTAATTTCTGTGGTGATGGTCTTTCATCATAGGGGGGTCCATCCTGTGTGCCGCTGTCACGGACTGTTATCAGGTTGGTTGATCTGCTGCTGCTCAGGCGTTTCCTGCAGACTTCTGCCTCAGTGACACTCTTCTGTCATGAACTGTCACTCTGAGTTAAAGCCCCATGACTGATGCAACAGCGTCCTCTCCCCTCGCAACTCTCTGTGGCTCGGTGTTCTGTTAGCCTACTTAACTAACCAGCTCCTATTAGTAGGCTTGTCTTGCAGATTCAAAGTCAGTGCCTGCTGAGCACTGTGGAGGGATGGGATACACTGAGGAGACTCTAGAGCTGTATATCATCAGCACATCTGTCCCTGTTGACCTGAGTGGATCAGAGAGTCTGTGGAGACAGCACTCGAAGCAGGACTCACTCACTGCAGGGCTGAGTGAATGTGACGTGATGGAACTATCAGCGTTAAAGGATGTGAAGCGTGCATGACTCTGAGGGGTAGGACTGGCCCTTTTGTCTTTTTGCACTCAAGAATAGAGTAATACAAATCACATTTTAAAAACAGACATGCTCCAGTGTGTAAATATGTGGCTTTTAGATTATTCACTGCAACTAATAAGTGAAAAAAAGCCTTTATTCAGTTTGATTTTTCACTTTACAAGTATATTTTTGCACATTGTAAGACAAGGAAGAGACCCGAAAAAACACAGAGGTGCAAATTAGATCCAGAGACACAAAAGGACTACAAATAGACAAAAAAAAACAGTTAAAAGGACACAAATATAGTTGAAATGATCTCAATGATCTCAAAGAGAAACAAATTGAAAACAAACAGATGTAAAGGAACTGCAAAGAGACACAAAACATCTAAAAAGACACAAATATAGATCAAAAACACAAAATGACCTCAAAAAGACACTTAAGGGCAACAAAGACATGCAAAGGAACTGCAACAAAAATACAAAGAGACACAGACCACAATGAAGAGACAAACTTATTATAAAGAGATACAAAGGAACTACGTATGTAAAGATGCAAAACAACTAAGAAAGAGTTTTTGAAAATGACAAAGAAAGACACAAATATTCCTCAAAGGGACAAAAAAACATAATAAAGAAACAAAAAACCAAAACGAAGAGATAAAATAACCACAAAGACATGCAACAAAATACAAAGAGCCACAAAACAATGATAAAGACACCAAATGATTACAATAAGATGCAAAGAAACTATGTTGAGAAGCAAAAAAAATAAAGTGGCGTGACAAAATGACCAAGCAAGACTATAACACAACACAAGAGTCAGTGACCAACTTGGCAAGAAATATCACATAAATTGTTAGATTTTAGTAAAAGGTGGCAAGAAAATGAAGTGAAAATGTGTTTTTATGAAGGAGAGAATATTATTAGAAAATTCTTTTTTTGTAAATGAATAAAAAAGGAAAAAACTGTCCAACAATCCAACCTAATATATTAATATATTAATCTTTTTGTGGTCATTTTATTTATTTGTTGGTTATTTTCAGGACATTTTCTAGTAACTTTTTCCTAATTTCTTGCAAAACAGTAATGACATTGTCCACTGTGAAATTAATGTAATGGTCAGCTTACAGCAGATGTAATGGTCAGATTACAGCAGCAGTGACTTATCATATGTACATGAGTACATGTACATGTACATGAGTGAGTTATCATCTGTACATTAACGCTCTGAATGCTTTTCACATTAGCCCTGTTGAATCAGATTCATTCTTGTAGGAGACACGACTCTGTTACACCTGAAGCCAGCATTCTGTGTGAACTTGACACCATTGGTGGGTGATAAATGGACCCCCTCTGAATAAGTTAAATTATGTATGACAAAATAATGAAATAGTGTTTAACATGTATTAGCTCTGTGTGATCCCAACCATGGGGGTTTGATGGAATAATGAGGCTATAGCGACATGGACCTGCAGTAAATCAGCAGGAGCACGTCCGCCTTTAATGCTGACTCAGTGCCGGCCACTCAACTGATGATGCTCCTCTGCCACCGCCTCCTCCTGTATATCTTATCTCCTTTAATCCTGCTAGCAGCATCGATCAGTTTGTCCATGCAACACTTTGGTCCAGAACAAGAAATGACAAAAACTACTTGCTGGGCGGGAGTTGGATTTGGTGTAGGTATTCATGACTTTTCCTCCAACCCCACCATTAGACCTAACTTTATTTTAAACAAGCGGTTGTCCACTGTGTCCAACTTGTCCAAAGTATCTGAACCCTTTAAACACCTGGCTTGACATCAGTTTTCTTGTGCTGCGTTCAGACACTGTTCACAAGTATTTACACTTCTGAGACCCGAGAAAATTGAGCAATAATGAGCAATTTACCAAGAAATATTCCACAACCGCAAAAAAAAAAATAATAATATTAAATTAGTTAAAGGTTACCAAAAAAATATCTGAAATTGGCTGGGATCCATTATTAGATATTATTAAAAACTGAGAGAGAAATGTTAAGAAAACTATATTCATCATTCTTTTAGTTATATATTTAAAATTATGTTACGGAAAAACATAGAAAAAAATCTTCAGCTCTTTTTTGAGGTCTTTTTTGTTTGGTTGGTTGGTTTTTCTTTGTTTTCTTTTTTTGGGGGGGGTGTGCTTATTTTCCTAACTTTTCATGTTTTTGTAATATATCAAGCTAATCTGCTTAAGCATCAAAGGGTTAATGTCATGTCATTTCAGCTATTGCTTGGATGTAGTTCAAATGTTCACTAATATCTTCCCCTTACATCTGCCTTGCACCTCAAAGCAATATGAATATCAAAATATGTATCTATCATGTGACACTGTCACTCGGGTGAGGGGAGAAGGGTTTATATCGTGTTGTTTTAAGGTTCTGAGGTAAAATGAGCCTCAATAAAACCTGTTAAAATGTCTCATTGCAGCTCTCTGTGCTCACTATCCTGTTGCCACCTGGCTCACTCTGCTGTCTGCTCAGGTGTGCTGCTGCTGCAGGTGAAGGGGGCGTGGCCTCTGTGAACAAAAGAGAAGGGAAATATTTGGAGGGATTTAGATTTTTGTTGGCAGAGGAGGAAACAGAAGATAGAGGTGGAAGCCGGACAGCCTGCGGTGAAAAAAAGCCCTCTGTTGACTCCTTTTATCGACTGTAAATATAGAACAAAACAAGTTATGATTGGGTTGTTTTTGATTCCCCCTCAGTAATTTTGATTCCTTTCTTGGGGGGCATTTTTCTTTTTTGCAATGCATTGTAGTTTTGCATTTTTAAAAGCAAACTTTGAATAATTATTTTCTCAGTTGGATTACTTACATCAAGCAAGAGGAAAGAACAAACAAAGAAGACAATTATTAAAGTATTTCCAACAGTTACTTTTTCAAACTTGAATTTTCCTTTGGGGAAAGGGTTATTATCTTTTTAAAAAAAATGTGTTTGAGTCTCATTTATGTTTCCTGTTAGGACTTTCTTTTGCTGTTGTCAGTAGGGAGTTATTTCTTTGAAACCTGAGCAAGCTGGTGTGATTGTTTCTTGCAAAAACATGGGGAGAAGGCAATGAGCAACTTAAATAGCATTTGAAGAAAAAAAACAGACATTACTGTATGCATTTGGCTGTATTTTCACAGCAGTGAAACTGGCTTGAAAAAGCTTCAAAATTTACAGTGTTTTACTGTCATTTGAATGCATAACTGTTAGAATTTGGCCACATTTTTTTGTTTGTTACAGTGCATACTTTTGGCGATATATCGAGAATAGAATTTTAAACCCCACAGAGCTGAAGATTTCAATAGACGTTTCAAGATTAACTGTAATATATACTCTTAGCACGTGAGATTTTAGAATTTTCCTTTCAGTCATTAAGTTATTCTCATAATATTCATTATTCAGTCTCTGTGTTAGAACTTATAAGATACAAACACAATTCCAACTTCAGTACCTTTTGTTTATATGACATTTTCGGACCGTAAAAATCTGTCATCATTATCAGTTGTGCGTTTCTGTTGTCAGTCAAGCACAGTCCTAATAAAGCAGATTATCTGGGTTTTTGATGGTTAAACTTTTAATGAATGCCTGAATAGTTTTTTAGTCAAACTTTAAATCTGATAGCGATCAAGCAGTCATAAATATTTATAGACAAATGCTTAAGATTAAGAACAAGCTTTAAAAAGTGTTTCAGAGGGTTTTCAAAAAAAGTTAATTATCGGCAGCCTTAAAAAAAATCATCCCATCCTGCGTGCACTAATTAACTAATGTTTGCAAACTTTAAAAATAAAACTAGAATTAAACACAGTTCACCTCACCATGTGACATATTTGTAATTTTCCTCCATTATTCTGCAATAGTGTTTTTTATACAGCAAACATTTTGCCTCGCAGTGACTCTGTTTTATTCAAGTGTCCCACTGAGCCATGACAGTGTGACAATGAGCCAGCATGAATAACACCAAGACCCTGAAACAGAAGCAGCTACATTGAATTTAGCCATTGTTTATTTTGTTTTTTACACCTTAGCTTTTCCAACAGGCACACGTCAAAAAAGTCTGCTGTTAAGAAAGGGCTTTTGTGTGTTGGCCCTGAGAGCTAAAAGCCATTCAGATTTAAGAAAACACATGCAAATAGGCAAAACACAAGAAAATGAAACATTTGTGAGAGGCGTCTGAAAGCAGCACACACTGTAAAAACTACAGTTTGTGCACATTTTATTGAGTCTTTCTGATTATCATACAAACAATGTAAATAAATGGTTACTCAAATATATTAAACATCATTATTATTCTTAAACATTTGTAATTGATAAGTTATGTTTCCAAACTAAGAGACCATAGCATGGTTTAAGGTTACAAAAAAGCAACCTATTATTATTTATTTTATTTTTTTTAGATTAGGTGTGAACAGTAAGATGGAGGATAAGGGCCATGTCAAAGAAAAGTCAAAGAAAAAATCAGTTTAATTTTGAGAATAAAGTCACAATATCACAAGAATAAATGAAAAATAAATATTAAGTCAGAATATAATGAGAAAAAAAGTTGCATTATTATGCGAATGAAGCTGTAGTTTTACGAGAGGAAAAATTGTAAATTGCAAGAAGTAAATCGTAATTTTACAAGAAAAAAGTTGCAATTTTACGAGAAAAGAGTCGTAATTTTATGACAATAAAGTTGTAATTTTATGAGAATAAACTCATAATATTATGAGAATTAAGTCCTAATTTTACATGAAAAAAAGTCACAATTTTACAAGAATAAAGTCACATTTTTACGATAAAGGAAAATTATATTACAGAAATAAACATATTCCAAGCAAACTGTAAAACAGGTGAGAGCACAGGTGAACAGGTTACCTGTTGACTATATGGCACGACACAGGGGACAGTGGTTGCCAAAGAGGCTGCCTTTGGTCTCGCCTGTTTTGTACTTTGCTGGCAATATGTTTATATTCATAATATAATATCCCCTTTCTCGTAAAAATGCATCTTTATCATGAAATTAATCCTTTTTTCTCATAGAACTACATCTTTATTCTCATAATATTATGACATATTTTCCTCATAATATTACAACTTTATTCTCTAAGTCTGAAAAATGAAAAAAATCCTCAGAGTGGCCCTAAAACTGTTGCAAAATAAAAACAAAATCCCTGGGAGCTGGAGTTTGTAGCAGGTTTATATACACTGCTCAGCCCACACCAGCTTTAATCAATTACATCTGAACCACAGTCTGTTTATCAACTCTGTGCATTGCATCATTTTCCTACATTGCTGACATTAAATGACATTAAATCTAAGTCTCTAAACATTTCTGGAGGATTCCACAGAGTGTGAGAGTGTTTCAGCCGGCTCTGGGTTTTGTGCTGATGACCTCTAAATCCCAGCAGTGGAATCAGTGGTGGCAGGCTACTTTCAAGCTGCCCCAGCAGGGAGTCGCTCTCTGAGCTTGCACCGCTGGCTGGCAGGGGCTCAGGACTCTCTAACCCTGGAAATCCTCCTGGAGATCCATCCCTGCTTTACTCCACCAGCCGCACTCTGTCCAAGTGATGAGCCTCCTGGATACATTGTAATATGATTCCAGTCTAGCTTTGAAGGAAACATCAAAGGACGCTTTGGGATGAGAAGCTAATCATCCCATTCATCCTCCGAAAGAATATTAAAGAAAAAGACGGCAGTGACTATCATTTTTCTCTTGGTAAATCAATAGTAATATATACATTTTTTGTCAGTGTGTATGGAAAATTACAGCCTGCATGAACTGGCAGGTGACGGCTGATCACATTTCCTTAGTGACTGACTCGTGGACTGCAAAATAAGATTTTAGTGACCTAATTTGCACTTGAATCAATATGTCTTTACAAAGGGCAATTCTGAACAAGCATAAAATACAAGATTTGAGGCAAGGCTGTAAATTGCAGCAAAGCAGCTACTGCAGCACCAACAGTGTCAAAAGGCAAGCTCAAAACAGGAAAAAAAAGAAAATATTTTTTAATAATTTGATAATAAATGCTCACGTTACTGTATTTGTAGTGCATTTCCATATTTTTTGTGTTTTCTCTATTTGCAGCTTGTTTCTGAGTTGGGTTGTGTTTTCTGTATTTGCAGCCTGCTTCTGTAATTGTTTCTCTCTCTCTCTTTATTTGCAGTGCACTTCTTTATTTGGTTGTATTTTCCATATTTGCTTTTGAATTTGATGGTGTTTGAGACATTTACTTACAATTATGAGCCTCTTGGTGGTGCTTAAGGAATAGTCAGGGGACCACAGAAGTCAGAAGGATTTATCCTCTGGGAACATGACTGTCTGTATTACATTTTTATGCCAATTAATCCTATGGGCACTGACATATGTCAAAGAAACAGTGAAATACCAACAACAATAATTATAACTTTTTAAATAATTTTACCTTTAAAAACAGAGATTACAGAGTGCTTTGACAAACAAAGCAAAGCAGAAATGGGAAAAAGAGAAGGCAATACAAATACAGACAGCAAAAAATAAATTAAATAAATAAATAAAATAATAATAGAAGCACAATAAAACCACAAATAAAAGGAATGAAATAAATCAAACATAAATAAAATAGGTAAAATAAATAGAAATTAATAAATGACAAAGAAACAGAGGTATGCCTAAATAAACATGGTTCATCCTCTGGGGAGCACAAATCTTTTTGTCATATTTTAGGGCAATCAATCCAATAGTTGTTGAGATGTTTCAGTTGGAACAAAGTGGTGGAAAAACAACCCACTGACCAACATTGCTAAGCACAGAACCATGCTCCTAGTGTGGCTAAAAGGATGTTGGTGTTAATATGATGTAATACAAGACATTAAAATGCAGAACAAAATGGACATTTTAAAAAATAACAGAAAAAAGGGGGATAGTGTTACCCATGTGATCAGTTATAATGCCAAGTTGACTCTACTCTAGATTCTTTTCATAACTCTGGTAAAGAAGTGAATTTGTCTTCCGCACACTGAAAATGTTTTTTACAAAAATATGACCAATGACTGTCTCAAAGAATCTATATATTGTATGAAATATATATGTACCATGATGAATGCCCTTATCACTGTGCAGTCTGGGTAATTAATGAGTTACCTTGTAGCCTGTCAGGCAGTAGCGGTGTGTGTGTGTGTATGTGTGTATGTGTGTTTGTGTGTGTGCGTAGGTGCGTGCGTGCGTGCGTGCGTGCGTGTGAAGCACACTCACCCCGGTGTTATGGAGTATTGTTGGAGGGTGTCAGACTATCAGCACTGAATAATGGTGTGCAGTGGAGGACACAAGGGCAAACAAAGGATCAGGCTCACTTTTAGTCCCACTGCGACTGCCAACATTACTTGGATCACTTAGTGGTGAATTGATATTAAGCAACAAGTGCCACAAGGGGGCAAAAATACAATGGCCCTGAGAGATAAACGCACTGCAGATGTAAAAAAACACATGCAAACAGACAAAACACAAGTGACATTTAGAAAATAACTTTGCTAATTTTAGAATATATGAACAAAATTTAGGAAGAAAATGCTGCAAATGGAAAAATGCACTGCAAGAAACCCAAAACACAGGAGGACACTAAAAGGTGATGAATAAAGCTGGACACGGTCAAGAGGCAACCTCTGACAGTCAATAATAATGTCAAAACTGCAGTTCCTCAAATGGCCACTTTAGTTGCACGATATGCAGAAACAAATCTTATTGTGACGATTTTGACAGATGTTGCTGTCACAATATGAGTTGCAGGTTTAGTAGGAATGCTTAACTTTACAGCAGAAATGAACATGTTTACAGCCTGTTACTGAAAACGTTTTTGGTCTCTAACTAACCGTTGATGACAAGGGGGTGAATTTTTATTCACCTTGAGTCATCCATTTACATTTTACTGAGGCTTAAAGTTATGAATAATTAACCATTTAACACCTGGATCAACATCAGTTTTCTTGTGCTGTATTTAGATTCTAAATAGATTGTTCTGTATTTAGATTAGGAGAAATCTGGTTTGATTTCTTTCAGAAACGCAAGAAAAAAATTGACAATCAATCATCGCTTGGGGGCGAGGGGGGGGGGTGGGGTCATGGGCAACACAACTGAGGGTTATTCTACCACTGTAATCACGACTCTAGATATTATTTAAGATACCTGCTGGTAACCGAGCATTTGCTGTTTGTTTATTATTAGCTTGCCCTTTTAAATAATCTTTGAACATTGTGGAATAAATTGGCTGGACATATTGGATGTTTGGATGTCAAACACTTCAAGTGTGGTTTCTAATATTAGCTATGAAATGTGGGAGCCGAGCTGACAAATTGTAATTCAAGATTCTGCTGGTGACTGCATTGCATAAATCCTAGTTTACAACCAGGCTCGTTGTTTAAATAATTACTTTTGGGAAGCATTTGTTTCGGAAAAGGTTTTCATATTACTGATAAATTTGTTCTGCACTGTGGTAAAACACTGTAATTTGCCACCATTAGGACTCTGTTCTGGATTGATCTCTTCAGTGATTTGAGAGAGAGAGAGGCTCTTTTCAATGGCAGCCATGAACACAAGTGCCTTCTCCAGTGTGTCTTCTTGAGTGTCTTGCAGAAAGAGCTTGATAAAGACGGACAACTCTGGAACAACAACACCATCCGCCTTGTTCGTCAATCTCCCTCTCCGTCGGTTAAACCAGAAGCCATGTACCACATGCCTCATAGGCTGGTATTTAACCCATGTGTGACCAAAAAACAAAAGGAGATTTATACACAACCTTATCAGAGCTGAATATTTGACGATTGCACTGTAATATATTTTATGTAGTATTGACTGGTTACATGTAAATAGTAACACAGGGGCTGAAATTTCACTTTTTGAGCACCAGGGAGTATTTGGTCACAGGAAAAAAATATCATTATTTATCTTTATTATTTTTATTTCATTTTGCCACTTTTTTCAGGTTTCCTGTTTTGCTCTTTCACTTTTTCTTTTTGTGCTAATTTCAGGCAATTCTTGTAAATGTACAGATTTCAAACTGTGTTTTCTTTTTTCCATGCTTTTTATTTTTTTTTTTTTAGAAATCAAAGGGTTAGTATATATATATATATATATATATATATATATATATATATATATATATATATATACTACATATATAGATATAGTTTTCTTATTTTGTCATTACAAACAATGTTGTTGTACTTTCTCCTTGAAAAAAAACAAACTAATTTCTAGCAATTTTTTGTTGCCTTTTTCCCTTTGTTTTTGTTGAGAAATCAAGCCAATTTACTCAAAGGGATAAAAACTTGTAAAAGGCGTGTGAATGCACCTCAAGAAAAGTGATGACAATCAAGGTTTCATCAATTACATTACATTTAAAATGTAATGTAATTTCTGGAATTAGTTACATGTAAGTGGTAACACCGGGGCCCAAATCTAACTTTTAGCCCGGGGGTGAGTTTGAGTGTTAATCCGGCCCTGCTTCAGGGTCCAGTATAGTCCAGTCCAGACTCCAGTCCGCTCTGATCCACTCCTTCTTCTCCTCCGTCCCCATCTCTTAGTGCCGCGCTGTGATTGGACGCTGGCTGCTTGTCAGGAAGAAAGAGCTGCTGTGTTGAGGCCGAAAACTCAGACTCAAACAGGACCTGGACGGCACCGGAGTACCACCGTGTAAGGGATATATACAGTACCGGACGGCTGGGTAGGCTTTAAAACACACCGAGCTTCACGCGGAGCTCCGACCGAGTCTCCGTGCCCCTGCTGCCGAGGCCGCCGCGGCTCAACGTCTCCCCGCCGACTGAGTGTCGCTGCCTGCTGGCCGCGGTAATCCAGAGCCGCTGCTCCTAATGAGATTGAGAGGAGACTGAAGCCGCCGTGTGGCGACGCAGACGCCACAAACCTGTCTTGAGGTTTCAGTCTTTATCCGGGAAACATTATCAGCTGTTGCTGCCGGCGGTCGGGGGGGCTAACAGCTCGCCGGACCGGACAAACATCCCGGTACCGCTCCAACTACATGGAACAAGTCAGCGGCGGAGCACCGTGTCATTTTGCGCTAAAACTGTTATGACAGAGCCAGCGTGTTTGTGAGGCAGCACCGTCGGATTTATTACCGGGATATATTTCACAAAAGCATCCAAAAAGCAGCAGTTTGAAGCCTCTGCATCAGGTGAGTGTTATCTCGCCGCAGTTGTTCACGTCTGACTAGCACGGCGACCTTACCTCACACCATCCTAGCTGCTTCAAACCGCCTGCCCTGCGATATTTTTGGCACGACTTGTGTAATATTCACTTGTTATTACAAGGGCAAAGTCCTTGCGCTTACATTTATAATAAGGCCTTTATATTTGTGTGTGTTTCACTAGAGTCCAGGCAGCAATATAGGCTCTTTATCATTCAGAAACCATTACAAAAACGGTCTCCAAACAACACTAAATTTAGGGGGGGGGGGGGGTTAACAGCACCTGTGCTCTCTCAACCCTCCTCTGAGTTTCCCAGCTGTCGCACTCGGACTCATGCTGAGAAATGTGCAAAGACAGCGCGGAAATTCTCAGTCTTTTGTCTTTTCCAAGTATGCTAATTCTTGTCTCTGCCTAGTCCTCGCTCGCGCTGCTGTCCGTCAGCACGCGGGTGTGTTAACAGCCATTCATAACACTGATAGGCAACAGTTGCACTCAGTAGCATTGTAACAGCAGAAATGGTACTATCAGCAGGGGCGTAGGAGCTGGGGGAAATTGGGCTGATTACACAGGGCCCCATTGGGAGTGGGGTCCTTGAAAAGTCTGGAATGAAAAGTTTAGTTTTGTTTGCATTTTTTTCTCTAATTAGTCAGATTAAATCTCGGAAAAACAAAGCTTGACTGGTATTTGGCTTTAGGCTAGGGTGCTGGAGCTGGATCAGCATTGATAAAAGCACATCCAAACACTCAAATCAGTGCAAAATGTTGACATGATGTTAACATGACAGCAAACAGGATTTTTGCATGGATTTCAGTGTGCAGATGTGCTTCATTTCGTGTCTAACTAGTGCCACAAATTATTTGGCTTGCAAGTGTAGGGGTTTTGAATGCATGTTTTCATTCAAATTTTTGGTGATTTTGAAAAACTTTTAGCTTTTTGTTTTCTTTACATTTTGGGGCGAGTTTTTGCATTCACACTTTTTGTTTTGTTTGTTTGTATGATTTTTCTTTTGTCAGATTTTTTTGTTATTTTTAAAGATAACATGCCAAAATAAAAATCACCAAAAATGACACCATTTATCACAGCCGGAAAATAGAAATTATCGTTGGATTTTCAGATTTTTGACGTACTTTATAGAAAACGTAATGCATTTTCCACGAGTCAGTCAGGGAGGCTTAAGGAAAAATATTTGTTTCTTTTGTGAGGATAAAACAAACAAACAAACAAACAAAAAACAGTATTCATGAAAATAAATCACATAGATAGTATGTGTAAATAAACATTAAATAATGACATAAAAAATAATCATGGCAGTTAAATGTACTAATACACTATGTGATGTGTTTAGAGAGACCATTACTGATAGGTTTAACATTTTGAGTTCTGCAGCAATCCTGTTTTAATGTGTTGTGCATTTTAGGCGATTCATTAGTCATCAAATAGGCTGGTTATTATTTTCTTAAAAAAACAAACAAATATAATTTGAAGAAGAAAATTGATTTATAAGGAACAAAACATTTAGTAGGAAGAAGCTTTTTTAAGGGCCCCCTTTGAAAATGGCCATACCAGTTGTTCCCTTGCAAAATTTAACTTAACTTTGGAGCCCCAATTCCAACAAGCTATGCTGACATGGTGGGTTTCCAGTGGATGACTTATGTTGTCTAGTTTCACATGATACCGCCACTTCTGCTCTTTAACTTAAAAGTGATTGAAGACATCAGCCTCTGATTATTTTTGCTGGGAGGTGGGTTTACTGGGGGCCGGCAGTTATATCAGGGAAGCTATGGCCTTGGTGGCACTAATGGTCACTCAGCAGTCACTTTATCCCAGTCTGGTTCATGGTTTGGTTGTATAGAGAAGGGCTGTTCCAGATGATTTTTGCCATTATTGATGGTATTTTATCCAATTATCTAATAATTTGGTCTGTAAACTGTCAGAAAATAGTGAAAATACCATCACAGTTCCCCCAAAACCCAAGATAATGTCTTCAGATTGTTTTGTCTGACGATTTAAAATTCAAAGATATTCGATATTTAATATGAAACAGAGAAAAACAGCAAATTTGAGAAGCTGGAGCCGATGAATG
The DNA here is from genome assembly GCF_008729295.1 of Plectropomus leopardus. Lineage (NCBI taxonomy): Eukaryota > Metazoa > Chordata > Actinopteri > Perciformes > Serranidae > Plectropomus > Plectropomus leopardus. Next base: position 22,024,698 of record NC_056484.1, on the reverse strand, counting down.
CTTTTGCTAGCAAAGGACTATAATCATTCATTTTCTGTCGCTAAACTTACAGATTAATTGACTAATTGTCTCCAATCTGCTTCTTTTGTTGGGCCATCTGCAAAAAAACACATAGAGAATTAGTTTCTAACAATGTAAAATAAAGAAAAATAGCAAATTCTCATATTCGTGATAGTCTTAAGTAATATTTGCTGTGATCATTGATCAGTGACTTGATGCTCTCTTGTCTCATTAAATTTTTATCGCCAGCACTGTCACAGACATCAAACCATGCTTTATTTCAGCAACATATAAAATTGTTACTTCAGCTATCTGTGAGATGGAAGTCCAATTCCAAGCTTTTGAGAAAAAAGAAACAGTCTTGGTGATATTTTTTCGGAGATACTCCTATGACTTTGAATGGCTCTCAAACTTCAAGGTTGTGGCACAGCGTTTTAGCGGAGAACGAGTGAGAAGGGGGCGCAGGAAGGATCTTGGATGGAGCGCAGGTCAATTTTTTTAAAAGTTGGAGCACTGCCTTGCGTCACGCTCCAATTTTAGTTCTGCTTGACTGCTCACACCATGAATTTGAAGCCTGCTTGACCCAGAATGCATCTATTTTTTGTCAAAAATTGTGTGGTGTAGCTGAGCTAAAATTAAAATACAACACAGCTCTTTTTTAATTTTTTTTAGCTTTGTTGAGTGAAGTGGCCTGCAACAGGTCTGAGTGAAGGAGGAGGGAACTAAAGGCTTCATGAGTGAGGAGGTAATATTCACATCGCTGTGGTTTGTAGGTACATCTTTTGCTTAATTTTATCTGTCCTGTAAAAGGCTTCTTTTTTGAACCATAATATGCTTATCTGTATTCAGAGAGTGGTGAGTATATTCTAAAGTGACAACGGATCCTTAAAAATGTCATAAAAAGTCTTAAATACACATTTAAGCCAGAAGAAAATACTAAATAGTATGCAGTTTAGATTGGATGGTTCTTAAATTTAGTTTAAACACAATTTAAGAGGAGGGAAACATTATTTGATAGGGGAACAGAATACGTGTATGCAGGCAATGCTCCAATTTCACCCCCCGGAAGCATTTAGATCATGCAACGAGTCTGCAGGGTTTCCCACACATTCATTTATTTGTGGCAGCCGCTGTGATTAAAACATCTGTCACCACATGAAAATTTTATAATTTTGTTGGAATGCTCTTATACTATTTGGTTATTCATTGCACCTCTTAGAGTGTACTCTGGGCACAGACAGAGCAGCAGAACACCCGGAACATTGAAAGTCAAACTTTGAAACCTGAGGAAATGAAAAAGAAAGTTAAAAAAAATCAAACTTAAAAATTGAATAATTCTGTAACATAATTTCAAATATGATAATAATTATGATAAATATAGATAAAGCTTTTCCTTAACTTTTTCTTTTTTTCCCCCCCAAGACATTTTCCCTAGCTTTTTCAAGAAATGTTTTTCTAAATCTACAAAATTTTTGCAATTTGCGGAACGTTTCTTACCAAGTTCCTCACTGCCTTTTCCCCCATGTTTTTAAAAGAAATTGCACCAATTTGCTTAGGGGTCAAAGGTCGGCATATTTATGAACGGCATCTGAAAGCAGCACAAGAAAAATGATGTCCCTAGTTGCACTGCATTCACAGACTCCCAAAAAATGTTCAAATTTAGAGAGGGGATACAGAAAAACAAAAAAAGGATACACAGGATAAAAACCAAACATTACCAGAATAACCACTGGTCTGTTTGTTTGTTTTCCTGTACTGTAAAAATGGCGTTATCTGTCTGCCATCTGCCTGGTTCCATGTGAATGCAGCATAAGGCCTTGCTAGTCAGCCTGCTCATTAGTTGTTTTTTTTCACAGCACAGAGTATGTTCAATATCACTTTACCTTGGTGTTCTTTTTCAGCAGACATCAATGTGTTTACTTGCAAAGTTTTTGCTTCCACTTTTGGTTGGTATTTCCGTCACAAGTTTGGTCTTAAACTTCATTTAAAGTGGCATTAAAGTTGAATTAAAGGTCACGTTTTGTCAGATTTCCATGTTTTGCTCAATATAAAGCAGGTATAGGTGGCGTATGAATACTGTGTAAATATCGAAACACTAAAACCACAGAGAAATGCACACAGTTCGTATTCAGAAGCTGCACATTTAAATGAGCCGTCAGGACTTTTTTGAATTTATGATGTCACAATTTTACTGTATAAAGGTGGGAAGTAGGGTTCGACTGATGTTGTTTTTTTGGGGCTAGTACCAGTATGGATTATTAGTAATAATGAGACTGATAACCGTAATGCATTTACAATAAAAATGAAACTCTTTCTGTTAATATTTAGAATTTGGACAATAAAAAAACTCCAATACAAAACTTTGTTTAAATGCCATTAGCAAATGTTTAATCTGAAACCATTTTTTATTAAGTCAAGTGAAAATTTAAATAAAAACATTAGTAAATAAAAATAGCTCCCTGAGGTTTTACAAAGTTAAAATTCCTCCCATTCTGACACTTTCTTTGCACTTTTTCAATTGATTAATTTTATCGGTGTTCAGTAAAATAAAATGCAGATAAAGATTCTGATCTGTCAACCACTAATAGAAAATGTTGCTTCAGTGCCCGTGCAGTCAATCCAAGGCTGTAATTGTGCAGAGATGCCAAGAGTGCATATGTGGAAGACTCTGAAGCACTGACCAATCAGAGCAGATGAGGCTGTTTTTGGAGGGGTGTGTTAAGAGACATGCGCTAAATGGGGTGTTATGGAAAGAGGGTGAATAAAGGTATATTTAGGCAGACACTAATGAAAATGAAATTTTTTAAAAAATATTAAAGCATGTAAACATGTTATCGCTGAAACCCAAAATAGAAATATAAACCTGAAAATGAGCAGAATATGGGACCTTTAAGATCTTAAATTTAACTTATTCATACCTGAAACTTGAATTCACTCAACCTCAGAGAATTAAGCACTTAGATATAGACATTCACACCTAATGAGACAATAACCTTTAGACAATCAGGAGACAATCAATGCCTCCGTCTGTTCCCGGATGCATAGTGTATCACTATTATGTCTGTTTGTCTTCATTAATGAGCACGGGGGCCGACTCTCGGGGGATATGTTTGGTGGAACAGCAAACAAGCCCATTCTGTCCATTGCTTCATTGATTTCCCCATTCAGGCCCGGCGGCATTAAACAGCCACATCTCAGGTGATGCACTCATCACCATGTAATCACTGGAGATATTCTGGAAGTTAATGCCCCTCCACTGGAGATAAGCCCGCACTCACACTGCCTCCTTATAAGGAATGAAGCTGATAGAACATTTTTACCTGAACAGACAAGCCGGGAGAGACACGAGACACAAGCTAACCATGTTAGATAGAAACATTTCTGAACTATTAATACATATTTGCATCTAAGATTCTTAACATTTTGCAATTTGACATGCAACATTAATAACTGCTTAAGATTTCAATGCATTTTGGAGAAATCATTAACCCTTACGGACTGTTGGGCACATTTTCTTTGACTTTTCATTCCTCCTTTTTTGTCATCTTTTTTTGATAGTTTTGGCTGTGTTCGTGCATATGGTATACATTTTGGCAAGATCATGTATTTTTGCTTATTCTTGGAGTTTTTAGCTCAGCTCATACAACTCTAAAATACACTGTGTAAGCAAAATTGTAACATTCATACTATTCAGTAAAAAAAATGCACCATTGAAATCCATTCATACTGCTATTTTTGATCTCTCAGCCATCAAAGCGTAAAAATATGCATTGTATTATTTCTGGGTGTAATTTTTACTATTTTCTGAAAACCTAATGATGTCATAATTTACAATATTTGACATATTTGAAAATGCATGCTCTTCCCTCAAAAAAATCTACTTTGTATGTAGTATCTTAAAAAATAAATCATTTTTGTGTTTTTAATAATCTAAAAACATAGTGGCATCATGACTAAAAACTGGCGTTTAAAATGTTAAGATTCTGAAAATTAATGGATATTTGATCTTTATGATTAGGACTGATGTTGATTAAAAATAAACGGAATAATAGTAGAAAATAATATTAATTTATAATATTTTTAATAGCCTGATTTTGCAAAGTTTGCAGTTTTGCATTTTCTGTGCAGAGCAATATGAGTGTGAGTTTGACACTGCACACACACAAAAAAGTTTAAAAATCAGTGTTGCTGGTAATCATTGACATATCTTAGGCTGTGATAATTATTTAAAAAAAGATAGTGCACTTAGCATATAGTATATTGAATTTTTTTTTTTTTTAACTTTTTTTTTTCATCTAAAAACATAGTGGGCATCATGACAAAAACCTGCCATTTAAAGGGTTATTTTTTCTGTGATTAAGTTGAAATTAATGCGTTATCTTGACAGCCCTGCTTTTCAAGTGAAAAGGTTGCAGTTAAGTTACTCTGTGAAATATGGATACAGTACAGGGCAGCAGCTGCTGATACTGGAGTCACTGAGCAGCTTTTACATAAGATCAGTATTCCCCCGTCAGTTAAGCTGTACAGGATGAAGCGCATTCCTCACAAGTTGCCTTCTCTAGTTTCATATCACCTCTCCACCCACACATCCTGACCCTTACTGTATGTTTTTACATACTCTGCTACATACCAACACGTTACTGCTGTATATCTTCACAACAAATGCTTTCTCCTTCACTGGCTTCCCTGTGTCATTTTTTTAAAATGACAAGACAAACACAAGAAAAAAACAGTCTTTGTGCATAAATACTGAGCCAACATTGCATGACAGAGAAATATAAATAGCAGCGATTCTGGAGCCAGATGTCAGGGAGACATGTAATCTTGGTTGAGTTCTCCCAGATTTTGAATCAGATTCCTGCTGGAACACATGCAGCTGTAAAATTCTTGTTTTATAAGCGGTTATTGGATGTTATTGAGTGCAGCTTAACGTAGTTACAGTGGAACTCTGGCTGCAGTGACGCTGGAATGATGCTGACAGGGCATATGCGGACAACCAGAAACACTGAATAATCGGAGAAAGCTTGGATCTCGTGGGATGAGGGTTTAAAGAGACAGGCGCTAAAATGAGGCATTTCAGACGGACTGTAAATATAGCAATACACAGACAGATTTCGAAATATAATGTTTTTTGTATGTACGTGAATGTTTATTGTGTTTTTGGATTGTCTGCTAATGCGTCCCATTCTTGTGAACACAATATCTCAACAACACCTTGAGTTAATTTCTTTTAATTTGGCACAAACATCTTCTTTGAGTCAAGGATGAACTGATTAGATTTTGGTGGTCAAAGGTCGAGGTACCTGTGACCTTGCGTCTGTCTCATTCATGTGAACTTGATATCTCAAGAACACCTTAAAGGAAATTCTTTAAATGTGGCACAAATGTTCACTTGGACTCAATGAGGAACTTCTTAGATTTCTGTGGTCAATGGTCAAGGTCACTTTGACCTTGCATCTGTCTCATTCTTGTGACCGCTGTGTCGTCAGAACACCTTGAGGGAATTTCCTAAAATTTGGTACAAATGTCTTCTTGATCTCAATAACAAACTGATTAGAATTTGGTGCTCAAAGGTCAACATGACCTTGTTGTTCTAATGTTTATGGCCATAACTCAAGAATTCATGCTAATTATGACAAAATTTCAGACAAATGTCAAATTGGATATAATGATGAAGTGATGTTACAAGTAACTTTTTCACCAAACACTGATGAGTGTTGATTTGCTGCATGTCCATTTTTATATTTAGTTACATTGTTGTATGCTATGATACCTGCTGTCAAGATACTACTACTACTACTAGTAATAATTCATAGACTATTATTTTTTTTATTTATTGATTTTAATTATGATGAAACTAGAAAATTGTTTAGTACTTATTGATGTGAAACATGATAAGAAATACTGACTTATTATTGACGTCAGCTGCCGTGTTAAACTTGATTTTGGTTAAAAGAGTTATAGTTTATTTACACATACTGTATGGAATAAATTGTTGGCCACAGTGGTCTAGACAAAGTCAATTCAACATTATGGATGGATTTAGGTGAGTGGCACTCAGTATCTCAGCAGCATACTAATTTGTTAGTCTGCTGATTAGTTAACCTACATTTAGTGAATGGCTGGGTTTGAGTGATGTTGGACAGAGTGGATGTTAGTCAGGAGAAAGGCAGTGAAATGTAGCTGTGTGACGGTTGTGCAGTGATTCCCAGATGCAGCGAGGCGATGTGTGTGTTTGTGTGTCTGTGTGAGTGTTGAGCGCCCTGCAGAGATGCTGCTGAAATAACCTCTGACATTCAGACTGAATGGACCGACCCCTCTCTTTCCATCCTCAGTGGGCAGTCATGTGGGAGTAATTCAGAGGCTGGTTACATGGCTGCTTACCACCAACATTGTCTGTTTGGTGCAACAGCAAGTTGACTGCAGGCTTTTTCCTGGCTCAAATTGAGGTGGAGGTGGTGCGCTCCCGATCATGTGCATGTGTGGGCTGCCATGCCTTTAACTGGCTCTAGCAGAGAAGGTTTTTTTAAAAAGGTTTTAATAAATATGAGTAAAAAAATACAATTAATGAATTGCAGCCACATTGTTACATGGATAGTGAGTGGAAGTGAGCATAACTTAAATTCCTGGATATTAAATCTTTATCTGCAATTTTCTGAAGCCCTAGTAATATTATATTATACATATATCACATGACATAGTTAAAGGTTCTGTATGTGACATTCAGAGCATTAACCCTTAGGGACTGTTTGGTGCTTTTTACTAGCTTTTCATTCTTCATTTTTTGATAATTTTGGTTGTGTTCATGCATATGGTAGGGAATTTCCAACTCTCCCAAGTCTAAAATACACTGTGGAAACTAAACTGTTTCATTCATACTGTTAAGTGCAAAAATGCTCAATTGAAATTCACTCAAACTGCAATTTTTTGATCCCTCAGCCATCTAAGCATAAAAATATGCATTGTATTATTTCTGGGTGTCATTCTTCACTTTTGCCTTGAAATCTGTAATTTTTTACTATTTTCCACCTGATGTCGTTTTTACTGAATTTGGCATATGAAGAAAATACATGCTATTTCCACTAAGTGCACTGTCAATGTTGCTGCTAGTCATTGACTTATCCCAGGCTCTGATAATAACAAAATATATAAATAAAATACATTTTCTGTGGGTTTTTTTTGCTATATAAAAACATGGAATCATGACAGAAACCTGGCGTTTAAAGGTTTAAAAATAAAAAATGATTGAATATTTAATATTTAAAATTAGGACTGATGTTGGTTAAAAAATTATTGAAAATAAAAATTAATATTATTGTTCACTATTTTTCAAAGCTTGATTTTGAAAATCATCTCATATCTCATGTTCAGATGTCTTTTCTGGAAATGCTATCTGTGCATATTTAATTAGATATTGCCTCATTAGCATGCTTAAACATGTAAGTTCAGAACTTGTAATATGAAAAATTATATGTACAATGTATGTAGTAAATCAACTGTGGAATATGTTTTACAGATGCCTTTGCACATTTGTATTCAACAAAATGGGGGAAAAAAAGAATTAAAAGTTATTTCCTTACATTTCAGCGGTGTAAACATTGTAGTGAAAGACAGCGCTCAGGCACACATTTAGAGGCGCATGGAGTAGCGTTCATAAACACTGACTGCTGTTTAAAAAGCATTGAGAAACACCAGCTGGTGATTTAAAACTATAGTGAAACATCAAATGACAAGCAAAAAGAGTTTTCTTTCTCTCTTGATTTTATTCATTTTTTTGCTGTTTTGGCAACGATGTTATCAGCAGAACTACTGCCACACCCTGGGAGCTCACTGGCCCCATGAAGGGCCCCCCCACTTTACTGCCGTCTGTCCAAACACTTGACCCTTTTTTCCCCTCTCTGGCAGTTTTGGCAGCACCTTTTTTCAGTGCCGATTATGATACAGCATCGCCTCATCTGAGTAATACCACAATGCGCAGCCCTTGTCAGAAAATAGTGTTTTCTATGACACGCTGAAGAGTTTTGCTGAGAGCTTGGGGCCCGGGATTTGATGGAGGAGGCAGCTTCATATTTTTCCATGCAGGACAAACCTCGGACTGTCTGTCAGCCGCTAGTCAGGAGCTGGATACTGGGGGGCTGGGCTCAGACCTGTCTAAAGTAATGAGCACTGACAGAGATATAGGCGACGGCAAAGGTTTCTAGATTTAAACACATCATTTTAACCCCTTGAAAACTGGAGCCATGTCACTTTTCTTGTACTGCTTTCAGACGACTTTCACAAGTATTTAAACCTTTGATTTCTAAGCATATTGGTTTGATTTCTTTAAAAAAAAAAAAAACCCAACGTAACAATTGTAGCCCAGAAATTAGCCAGAAACATGTAAAAAGTAACAAGAAAATTACCTGAAAATAAACAAACAAACAAATAAATAAATAGATAAAAGTTTTTTAAAAAAAAGAAAGAAAATGAAAGTGATGAAAATAAAAAAAACCCAAAACTATAACATAATTTCAAATATCTAATTAAAAAAAACATTCAATTTTTTTTTTTTACTAATTTCTCGCAATTTGAGGGAAATTTCTTGCCAAGTTGCTCATTGTCTTTATTCCAATGTTTTGCGGATATACAACTTCAGCACTGAACAAAAAATAGGGGTAAAGAAACAGCACGTCAGCCTGCCTTCCTCCTCCATTAGTCTTCTGTTCTCACTACAGATTTGCTCAGTAAAACTTTGCAGCCTTCCATACTGTTTTCCTGTGTTTCTCCGTGTACAGTAATACATCTAAAAAATAAAAAAATTGGAGGCTGATGATGCAGCTGACATCTTGCAGCAGGCTTTGCTGCTAATAATGTGAATTCTCAACAGCCCAACCTGAAATCATGACTTTTGATGTCCTAGCTGTTCTGCAGCTTCGCCGGTGCTCCCTATCGTGCACGAACTGCCACATATCGTGCATGCATTGTGCTTCTTTCCTGTCATTTCCACACCTATGTCAGAAAGACAATATTACACTTTAGATTCTTGAAAAGCCCCATTTTATTTCTGCTCAAGCTGAACGAAAAAAAGCTCCCGCACAATCAGATCTGTGCAAAATATCTTTTTAATTAGCAAGCTTTCGCTCTTCAGTGTGCAGATTATTTTTTTTTATTTTTCATTCAGTTTGACAATTTTTAGCAACAGTATCTCAGCTAAGTCTGTGACTGGGTGAGCGGTGTTCACCTGTGTGCACAGCTTTTTTTATTTAAAAAATGTAATGTTAATGCTTTTGAAATAAAATTGATTGTGGACTGAGTTATCTTTAGTGCTGTGGTTCATCTGTTAGTTCTGGGGACATCCCAAGGAGAGGCAATCAGCTAAACTGACCATTGTATAGCACTTTAATACAAACATTTTCATGACTCACATATTAAAGTATGGCATTTTAATGATTATTGCTATCTTAAAAACGCCTTGAGTCAGTTCCTTCAATTTTGGCACAAACACCCACTGGGACTCAAGGATGAACTGATTAGATTTTTTTGTGGTCAAAATTAATATAATTTCAACTTCCATGGACAAAAGAAAGTTTGCCCTTGGGGTCTTTTTAGACCATAGCAAAGCATTTGATACTGTCAATCACAGTATTCTAATTTCCAAATTATATAGATATGGAGTGGAGGATATTGCCCTGTACTGGTTTAAAAATTACTTAACAAACAGAGAACATTATGTGTCGCTCGATGGTTGCTCTTCTACCAATTACAGAATCATACATGGGGTGCCTCAGGGGTAAATCCTGGGCCCTTTATTATTTTTGAGTTATATAAATGACTTGGCCATGTCTTGCAAGCATTTTCTTTCTGTATTATGTGCTGATGACACCAATCTTATAGCAACTCATAATGACTTAGATTATCTGACAAGTTATCTTCTATTTCTAAATGGTTTCAACTTGATAAATTAACACTTAACGTGAAGAAATGTAACTTTGTGATCTTTTGCAACATAAATAAGTCTTACCCCAAAAGAGCAAGTGCAATTATTCATTAATGGATCAGAAATATGCAAGTAAAAGCTACTAAATTTTTGGGAATATTAGTTGATGAAAAGCTGGTCATATCACATAGGTCTTGTTTGACAAAGGTCAACGTATATAATACAGCATATTAAGAAAAGTATGTCTTCTAATTTATCATTCTGCTCATTTAACCCTATACTATAGCTTTTTTTCCTTATTTGAACTACTGTAATATGTTCTGGGCAGCTTCATATCCCAACCATCTGAAGAAATTATGTGTTATTCAGAAGAGGTTCTTAAGATTCATCTCACATTCAAACAGATATGCTTCATCAGCACCACTTCTCATAAATTATTCTATTTTACCAATTGACAAATTTAATATCTATCAGATATGTTTGTTAATTCACAAATTTATTTACAGAAAAAAACCCTGACACTTTTTTAAAATTTCTTTACTTTCTCATATGAGGTTCATTCATATCGTACTAGACACAGTAATCATAACAATCTATATTTACCCTTTACTCGCACATCACATCATCAATTTAACGTGTCTTATATAAGCCCCATGCTATAGAATGGATTACCTCCCCCATTAAGATCCATATCTTCCCACTCACTCTTCAAAAAGCAGCATCATCTAGTCACTTCCTGCCCTCTAAATTGCCTCACATCTTATTCTACACCTTTTCTCCATGATGATAATCCCTTGTTGATTTTCTTTAGAGTATATATCTAGTCTCCTTACTTTTTTTATTTTTGGATTTACAATGATTATTTTGTTTCCATTGTCTTCCACTTGATAATGATTATTCTGTACGGTGTCTCCTTTTTTCTTTTTCTTTTTTCTTCTTTTTTTATTTTTTTTCCATTTAACAGTGATTATTTTATTTTTGTACTTTGTCTCATTATTTTCCAAAGTTTATTTGTTAGCCTCATAAATATGAATTGTTTGTGATTATCGAAGGGGGTGGAGCTCTTGTACAAGCCCATTGGGCTTTGTTCCCTCCTTGCACCGTTTTTGTTAATGTGTGCTAAATAAAATAAATAAACCTAAAAAAATCAAGGTCACTGTGATCTTGCATCAGTTTCATTCATATGTACAAAATATCACAAAAAAAGCCTTGGGGCACTTTCTTCAAATGTGGCACAAACTTCTACTTTGACTCATTGTTAAACTTTGAAGATTCTGGTGGTCGAAGGTCAAGGTCACTGTGACCTTGCATCGGTCCTATTTTCATGGATGTGATATGTCAAGAGGGTCTTGAGGCACATCTGCTTGTCTAACATCCGCTTGGACTTGAGGATAAACTTATAGGATTTTTGTGGTCAAAGGTCAAGGTCACTGTGACTTTGTATTCTCTTGAATTGATAACTCAAGAGGGCTACATGGCACAGATGAATTCTAGTTAGTACATACTTTACAGGGACTTTTTGTGACCTTTTTATGACATTCTTTTTTACTTTAATAGTTGACACTCACATAGCCTACATAGTACACACATTACACTCCAATTTTCCACTTTTTATCACATTTGCAAGTAATGAACCAGAGACAGTACAGTGTTTGACATTGATTGTAGCTATTCACAGCAGCAGCACCACTTGCAAGAAGCCACACAAAGAACTGCAGTACACTGCAATAGTGGAACAAGTAGTGAAAATTATGGTAATTTGATAAGTGTAGTTATGATTATGGTTAAATTTGCCAATGATTACTTCAGATAGAGGTGTGTGGTTGCTTTTTGCAGCGTTGCAATTTGTACAAAGATTAACATTTGGTATTAGTGCAGTCTGTTCAGAACAGTACAGAATAAGAATGGCTATTTATATTTGTATCAATCTGCAAAAAAATCACTCAAGTATATGAGTATCAAAAATAATTTGCCTTGAATCATTCGTTAATCATTCGTTAGTCAATGTCTGAAAGGTTGCAGTTCTCTGTGATCATCTCTCCCAGATGCCCAGTGACCCACCAGTATGTCAGCACAGAGATGCTGCTCAGCACCAAGAGAAATGAATTCCATTATGTCGTACTTTGAGAAGACAAATGGAAATGTTAAAATAGCCTTTGGCAGGAGTCGACTCCCAGGTGGCTCAGTGTTGTCTGCTGGATTTAACTGATAAAGACAAGACAGCAATGAGTGGTTGTGAATGTGATTAAAAGCAGTGTAGTTTAAATGCAAATGTATGAAGTGAGCCCCCGCCAGGCACCCAGACGCACCTGGATCAGAGAATTAGTGAGCCTCATGGTAGATCAACAAATCAGATCTTTTTGAATTTGGACAGAAGGGTAATGGAGAGCTGTCAACAGACAGAGAGCTACTGTTAACACAGGCCAAGGTGCATGTCCCATGGTGCTCCCATAGCTGCTGTGATTCAGGTCTGGGTAAAACACATGGTAACAGCTGAGAGGTAGTTTTTTTTAGTAACTAACTGGTAACATTTGCATTTATTCTGTAATTTATTTATGTAACTTTGTCCCTCAGAACATCTTGTCCAGAGAGAGTGACAGATGTGCACAGTTCTATATGTATAGTATGTTAACTGAGGCATTATGTTTTCGGCTTGTCTGTCCCATTCTCATGAGCACAAGAATGCCTTGGGGAAATTTCTTCAAATTTGGCAAACATGTCCACCTGGACTTAGCAATGAACTAATTACATTTTTTGGTCGAAATAGGTCAAAGGTCAGGGCCAATGTGATCTTTTCTGTCTCTTTCTTGTGAATGTGATATCTCAAGACCACCTTGAAGGATTAAAAAAAAGGCACATAGATCGTCTTGGACTTAACGATAACATAGTTACATTGTAGTGGCCATTGGTCAATGGTCAAGGTCATTGCGATCTCATCTGTCTGATTCTTGTGGATGGGAATTCTTGAGAATACTTCAAGGGAGTTTTTTTTAAAATTTGGCACAAACATCCACTTGGACTCATCTGAACTCAATTGTACTTATTATATTGCATGGTCATAGGTCAAGGTCATGTTGACCTTGTCTGTCTCATTCTGGCAATACATCAAGAAGGCCTGGAGGGCGTTCCCTTGAATCTGGCACAAACATCCACTTGAACTCAAGAATGAAATTGTTAGAATGTGGTGGTCAAAGGTCAACTACACAGTGACCTCACAAAACATATTTTTGGGCATAACTCAAAAATTCATACACCTGTTATAACAAAATTTCACACAAATGTATGACAGGATAAAATTAAGTGATGAAATGTTATAACCAAAACTGTAAAAGGCCATCTTCACTGTGACATCATAATGTTCTGCAAAAAAGAACAGAAGGAGACACATTTGGTCAAATACTGAACTGATGACACTAAGCGAAAACAGGGGCATTTGCACATCTCTTGAGAAGATTGATTATATACCATTGTTTAATATTTAGACAAGCTAATAACAATATCCTTACACTGTATGTCCACAAGACTTGGATAAGACAAGACTTTTGGTGCATTCTGCAGTGAGTACTGAAAGGCTGTTACACAGGCTTCCAAAAGATTTTTTTTTCTGATAGCTTCAGAGTATTAAGCAGTAATTAGCTCAGATTCTGCCAATATAATGTCAGTAAACCTTAATATTCCTTCATCACAGCCATTGATTTATTGAGCAAACAAAGATTGTTGCAGTGGTTTGCTCACTGATTATGGATGTAATTGGTGTTCATTATTTCCCATTGATTGAATTTGATTCTTTCTAATTATCTAAACATTCCATTGTGAACCGCCACTGTGCTGCTTTTCAATTTACTCTGTGTAGTTGTAATCAGTTGATGTTAGATAAAAGCCATATCACTGATGCACCAACTGTGACAGTTGTTTAAACATGGCTGCTTGTTGCTCTACCCCAAAAAATGAATTCCTGTTTCTCAGATGCATATTTTCATGGAAAAGATGCAATCCAGTGGGAAAGTATTATCCTTATACCAAAGCCTCTTGCAGCAACATGTGAAATATTTCCTTTTTCTTCATGTCAGGTGTCTTCCGCGAATCTACTTTAGCGTGAAGTTTGTCACTGTCACGGTGCTATTGAGAGTCTAGAGAGAGACTAGATATTGTTCCAGGCAGACGTCGAAAGAAGAGCATTACACCCAGCTGACAGCCAGCTGTAGGCCTCCAGAGCTTCCTGCCTGTCTCTGAATTGGCTTATTTCACTGTTTAAGTTCTCCACTGTGCTTCTGTACCACTAACACAGTGGTATGTTTTTCCTCTCTGTTTAGCTCACTGTATTGGTCTGTACAGATACTGCAACCTGTGAAAAGACAAAAGCTTTTTAGTTGCAGTAAGATGACATCAGAGTTGGAAATTGCACCAGCCAAATGCTGCAATTGGCTGCTAGATTTGCTTCGTTTAGCAGCCACAAAAAAGCTAATCTATTGAGTGGCTGGTAGATTTTGGAATCCACAAGCCACAGCGGCAGGTGGACAAAATATTCCATTTCCAACCCTCCTGAATCCCTGTAGACACAAGGCTACAATAAAATCCCTGATTTCATGAGTGTGGAACAGGATATTCCCCTGGGAATAAGAGAGGGCCAGATGCAAGAATTATGCATACTCAGTCTCTTGAAGTCTGTGTGAGATGCACACATTCTTACAGGACGTTTTTATTCTTATAAAAACCAGTTGATGTGTGGAAAATAGGTTCTACTAGTTTGATTTATATAGACTGGCCTCAGGAAAGGTACTGTAATGCTGCAGCATGAGAATCCCAGTCGAGTCAAATGGATTATATTTATATAGCGCCAAATCATAACAAAAGATATCTCAGGACACTTTTTATGTAGAGCAGGTGTAGATCAGTGGTTTTCACCCTTTTTCATGTGAATATTACTAAAATGAAAGACATTTGGTCATGAAACCCCATTTCATAAGGAACTGCAGGTGAAAAGACTCTGGTGGCGTTTGAGTAAAACCAGAATTCTATAGCTGATAAATGAGAGGTGAAACCTATGATAAGAGTAGTCACTGTATGACTTTTACTTATATTGGGCTAACCTGAATTGGAAAATATAATTATGAAAATAAACTATTTTCCTGGGAATCCCCTGGAAGTCCGTCAAGGACTTCTGTAGACCCCAGTAATCCCAGGTCGAGAGCTGGTGTAAGCAATGCTCTTGATTTGCAGAAAGCCAACAGTTTAGACAGTTTGGATGTAATGGCGGTTGGCATCCATTGCAGTTTTGCGCAGCATGGCTTTTTCTAATCACCAGAAAGTGTTTCCATTAGGTGTATTTTGTATTCACAGTTTCAATTTGCCCAATTTGAGGGTTAATTGAAACCCACCTACTGTCAGTCATCTGGGTTGACATGTGGAAAATGTGTCCAGGTGAAATCAGATCAGTTTTTAAAGACGTGCTGTTTGAAATGTTAAGCCAACCTAGATCTGTAATGCAGCTGTCTAAAGGAAGAGAGGATGGCCCCCAAGTCCTCAGTTTTCTTTCTTTAGCCTGACTCAAGTCCAAATCTTAAATCTGCAGCTTTGCTGTCTGTTACGGATATTATTATTTTTTTTGTTTTGGCTTTTTTTCTGCATCCTGAAAGAGAAATAGAGTTCTTTGTATAAACAGAATAAATAACTTGTGTTTCTCAAAGGTCATGTCATGCTGTGAGCACCACAAACAAAAAATCCATTTTCCTCCATTGTGTTGGGGTGACGGCCAAAGTCTCAGAGGCAGTGATGTTTAAAACTTTGCCAAATAAATCCAAAACTACCTGTTCAGCCTGGTATTATAAACAGCAGCCGTGCTATAAATCTTGCAAAGCTCATGATGTTCTGTTTGCTTTTGAGACTCTCTGAGGTGTTGATTCAGCTCTGGTGTATTTGAGGCTGTGTTACACTGTGCTGTTGGACAGTGATTGGATTGCATTACAGTTATTATGTCCATCCCCATGTGCCCAGAATAAACAACAGAGGAAAATGATACCAAGAGGGTAATTATCAGTAATGAAATGAATTAAACGAGTTAAATAAAGGTTATTTGGACTTGTTTTCTTTGTATTTGTTTTTTTTTTTTTTTGTACCAAACCACAAAGCTCCAGTATATCTCCAGGGAACATAGAAACAACAGGATGTATTTGCCTTGATAAAACAGTTTGCCTTTAGCGGAGGAGGCAGGAGAGAGGCTTTACAAACAAACAGCAAAGATCCGTCTGTGTTTGCTTATGTTGCTTTGTAACGCATCGCCCGATATCATCTGACAGAGGAGATCAGGAATACCCGTGCTACTTATTTGTTCCAATCCATCCATGAATCCAAGAACATTTCTAGCTGGAAAGACTTTTTTGTTACGCTCACATTACAAAACATTGTGTCTAATAGTATCAAAGTGGAGTGGAAGTATATTTCAATCCTATCAGCACACTCTAAGATCTTCTTACACATCCAGTTTTTTTACCGCCTGCATTAAATGTGAAGAACTCAGTGGCTAACCAGGCGCTGCAACCAGAAAACTCTCTTTAAAATATGATTATTTACATAGCAGCAGAATGTTGTTTACATATGTATGACTCATTGAAATATCAGCTATAGCTTCTTACACTGACACACCTTATTTTTCACAAGCTTAACTGGTCCAAATAATAATTTTTCACTTTTACACACACTCTAATTTCATGCACGTTTGCGGTGAAGTGTTGCAACGTAGCATCCAGGCTGTCTTAAAAGAGAGCAGTGCTGCTACATCAGCAGGCTGCTGTGGACACAAAATTGTCAGCTATTTTATTCTTTATTTTTTGAATGTTTTAAATGTGGGATTTTGGGAAGGGAAGTTAAACTTTGGGAATTTTGCAAAATTTCAGTATAAAATATCAAAGCTTAAACATGGTAGTTTTTAATGACCAAACCCATCAAAGTCCATTAAAGGGCCCGCTTTAGTATCACACACACTGGCATCGCTGTGCGCACAAAATGCACTTTTCAAAATCAGGCTTTAAAAAATATAATACATCAATATAATTTTCTACTTTCATTGAGTAGATTTTTTTTTTAAACCAACATCAGTCCTAATTATAAATATTCATTATTTTTAAACCTCGAAATGCCAGGTTTTTGTCATGATGCCACTATGTTGTTAGATGAAAAAACATTTTTTTTAAAGATATTACATGCAATATACTACTTTTTCTTTCTCTTTTTTTTAATGATGACAGCCTGGAATATGTCAATGATTTGACATGTACATTGATTGTGAAAGTGCACCTAGTGGTAATAGCATTTATTTTCACCGTATGCCAAATATGATAAAAAAAAAAAGTCATAGGGTGGAAAATATTCAAAATAACCAAATTCCTAGGCAAAAGCCCAGATTGACTACTGGAAATAATACAATGCATGTTTTTATGCTTTGATGGCTGTGGGATCAGAAATTGAAGTTTGAATGGCTTTCAATGGTGCATTTTTGCACTTAAGTATGAATGTAACAATTGTGTTAACACTGTGCATTTTAGGCTTCCATAATTAAACAAAAATGCACAATCTTGCCAAAATGTATGCCATATGTATACAGCTAAAATGATAAAAAAAGAGTCAAAAATGCGCCAAACAGTCCCTAAGGGTTAAAGAAAGCTCTGATACCAGTGTTTATGATCAGATCAGGACTAAATAATTACACAGACTGTGTTTATTGTAGTTTGACATTATGTTTTTCAGAATGAAATTC
Source organism: Plectropomus leopardus (assembly GCF_008729295.1). Classification (NCBI taxonomy): domain Eukaryota; kingdom Metazoa; phylum Chordata; class Actinopteri; order Perciformes; family Serranidae; genus Plectropomus; species Plectropomus leopardus. The sequence goes on along the minus strand of NC_056484.1, from coordinate 22,007,029 downwards.
AGACAAGGCAGGACTGATGTCTGGTAGACCTTCATTCCTTTGCTAATTAGAAGCTGTATCTTGTGTTTATAGCAGTCCTCAGCGTCCATTGGGAAGACACTGATGACACCATTTCTGTTTTTAGTTCCATGTCCTACTTGTCTCCCACTGGTATGTGTTTTGAGGTGGATTGGTGGGTTCTGGAGTGTGGTCCAAGGACACATATAGAATATGACTCAGTAATGATTTTAATCTTGTTATTAAAGTGATTTTCGCAAAATAACAACCTCAGAAACCAGACAGATGCATGGGAATCATAATCATTAACGCTGATGAGTCATATGTGTCCAGAGTCTCAAATTACTGCTCACTAAAGAGTAAACTATTGGATGTTTATCATGTGAGAAACAAGGGGGTGATTTAAGCAATATTACACGAGAGGGTGTGCTTTAACGTCATCTGAGCACAACAGTGATGCGGTTGGGACCGAAGCGCATGCACCGAGGTCCGCAAGCATCACTGAAGTGTTCAAGTGACATTAAAGCACACCCTCTTGTGTAATATGGCGATTATACAACTATTGCCTACAAAATAAAAATGTCTAATCAAAATGCATTCATGTTTTGGGGTAATTAGCTCCCAAAATAAAAAAAAAAAAAGCGGCTGGTGGTTTGGTGGCTGTTATCTCTGTTTCCATGGAAATACACAGTCTGACTAATTACTGGAACACAGACACTCACGTCAGTAGAATCCTGTATTTAATGAAACCTAGTTTACTTCTCCAGCGAGTACGACAAACCTTAAGAGTGACCTGCAGACACGTCTTCTCGTCCCTGTTGAGTCCGCTGGCCAACTTGTGCTTATACTTTTAAAGCGATCGTGGGATTTCCTAAATGAAATAAATACACCAGATACAAACACAGAAATCCTCAGCTTGCTCAGTCTTGTTAAGACTAATATATCGCCAGAAAAAAATAGATTTTTCCATGTACAGATTTAATTACTACATCTGCAAACGTAACTTGCATTTTTTTTAACTGGTAGCTCTGTGTCACGGCACAAATGATGGAGGATAACAGAGGGTGAGAAACATTTCCCATGATGGCTTTTAGCCTTTCAAAAGCAATGTTTTCATTGCAGTACCAGTCACTAAATTTCCCATCATGCCTAAATCTGGACTGAGTAGTTTTTTGATTTGTTGTTTTTTGTTCATACACGCAAATGTGGCTTTTTGTCAGTATTTAATGTGTCTTTTGAGAACATGCTGGTTATTGTCTTCTTTGTGTCAGTTTATAGTTTACACCATTAACAAGTTTCTTTTCATTTGGTCAGCTGTGTTTACTCTCAGGGATTTTTGTTTTATCGATGTAGAGATTTTGAAGTTCATTTACACTGTTCTAAAATGTCCCTCATGCCCTTGAAACAGTACGATAATCAAATGATGTTTTTAAGAGCAGAGATTAAGAAATGGTTCAAGATTTTTTTCAGTGATGAGGAAGGTGTGTGAGGACCAATAGGATTGCTTGGTTGAAACTACTTGTATCATTTTGCATACAGACTATGTTATTTGTTAAAAAGCTTTTTTTCCTTTAGTATTCTGTAAAACTAGGCATTCAACAAACAAACCATTAATCTCAAAGTGTTGGAGTTGTAACTTTGCCTGTTCTGTCACTGCTACTTGTCTTTTGACAACAACCGCGAAACTCGCAGCCAAAGAGAGATGAGGAAGGGAAAAAAAATCACCATGAAGATGAATGTTTCAGCAGGATGTGTTCCTTTTTTCCTCTGCGTAGCCTCCAGCTCACAGTTTGCCATGATTAATTGCTTCATATGGGCCGCTAAAGGTTCGTGTCCCTCCCCAACTACACAACGCTTCATCTCGGAGCTGCTGCAGAAAGGCATAGTGCTGCATTGTATGGAGAAGAGCTGGAAATGCCAAGTGCAGCTGGGAGATCACTGAGTGATAACCAGCCACTCGACTCTGAGAATTGCCTGTCATGGCGATGAGCGAAGTTTACGCCGCTGCAGCGATTACAGGGAAGCACTGTCTGAGATTTAAGGTAGACGTGGTGGATACGCAGAGTTCAAAGTGCTCACAAACAATTTCTTTTGGAGTGCACTCTCGGAGAATAGATTGGTCTCCATGGTGACAGGAGCTCCACTTATCCCAAATAGAACATTGAAAGGTGGAGACGAACCCCTGATGGAGGAGGGACTCAAATGGTAACTGGTTTCTCATGACTTTTGAGTCTTATTTTTATGGTTTTGTCTGTCACTTTTATCAGATATGACAATAAGCATAAAAAAAAGTCAAAAGATTCTTTTACGTTTTAGGTAGTTTTCATGTCAGAGTGGCACCAGATGCAAAAGTTATACATTGTTTCATTTTTCAGCAAGTAAGGCTCGCTTTCACACTCCTTTGTTTTCACTCTGGTCCAAAGGCCGTACAACAGTCGGAGGTTCACGTTTCCATGACTCCCGAGTCCTGAGTCCCGACCGAAAAAAGACGTGTTGCGTACTAAAGAGAAATAGATGTGCACAATGGCACCACAACTACTTTGCGTGATGTTCTTGGTGCAGGTCGTTGTATTTGTCGTTGTACTCTCGACCAACGATATAGTTTGAAGTGAAGCGCAGCTGTGACTTGACAATAGTGTGTTGTTGCACTGGAGATGCCGAATGCGCATTGACAATTCAGGAGATGCAGAGTAATCCTCGTGAACCATGACCTCCGCATCAGACGATAACTACAGGAGCCTTTTTAGCTCAAACTTGTACACCAGATAGTTGGGGCTGATTGAGGTCGAACTTTCACACCACAAACGGAGTTGGCTGGTACCCATACTGAGACCACCCCCTCAGGGAGGTTTGGGCCACACCAGAGTGCAACTGATATGTTCACTCGGCTGACCTAAACAATGCCTGTGTGAAAACGCCCTTAATGAACACAAATTTTTACTTTTGAGTTGTCTTTCAAAGAACCAGATATCTGGCAATGCTGTTGTTCATTTTTGTGTATTGATAAGGGGTGGAACTGTATTTAACCCTTTAAAACCTAAGCAAATTGGTTTGATTTCTTTCAAAAACATGGGGCGAAGGCATGGAGCAACTTTCCAAAATGCAGCCCAAAAATTAGCAAAAAACATTAATTAATTTATATCTGCTGTAAAGTCTAACATTTTAACATGGGTGTTAATGGGAATTGACTCACCTTTGGAGCTGGCCTTAAGTGGCCATTAAAGGAACTGCAGTTTCTGGCGCTTTTGTTTTATTTTTCAGCCGCATGGATGAATTATGGCATGCTGGGTTGAGCAGGGATGCGATTTGGCTTCCTCCTAAATGATACCATTCTGACTCCAGGTGTTTGTGTTGGGTTTGAGGTAATATGAAATCATATTACTGCATCAGAAAACATTTCCCAGGTTGGAGCTCTTCAACAGAGCAGGCTGATTTCCATGAGAAGCAGCTGGTGCTCATCACACTCCTCACCTTGCTGCTAGGGATTGACGTGAGTTTCATCACTAAATGCCTTTATGTGCCTCTATAGCTCCAATGACATACATTTTGTAGCGCTTCCTTTGCATGGCAGTGCACACGTCCCTCCCTACCATGACAGAATGCTAATGAGAACACAGCTAAGGTAACATAATGAAATGGAAGGCGGTTCCCTTCCTGCACAATCAATATGTTTTTTCTCCTCTCTGTGGGGAAGGCAGGAGCCATTTAGTCCACAGTGCACTCCGTACTGCTGTCAGGATAATGTGGATTGTTTTGACCCGTGGCCACACTTGATTATCATGTCGAGAGAGAGTTTCTCCTCTCTGCTGGCCTTCGCAGAACAGAGGCCGCTCTTCATCTTCCTACTTAATGCCAGACTACAGCGCGGCTGTAATAACGCACGTTCGGTCTTGCTCAATGTGTTCTTATCACGTCCTGTTCTACTCGACTCTGATCTCTCTTCTCAGATGTTCAAATGTCTGGGCGGAGTCAAGGGAAAAAAGCCAAGTGGAGTTCAGCGGACTTTGTTAAAAAATTATCAGAACTACAAATGTCCACTTACTTGCTTTTTTGGAGCTTTCAGTTGCTTCACATGGACTTCAGTAGTTAAAAGAACCAATTCAGGTGCCGTTGTATGACCTTAACATGGACTCTGATGATTAATAAGTAGTCAATTGATTTCTTCTTCTTCTTTATCTTGAACATGTACTTATTTTTAACACTAATCTATTTCTACCCTCTCTCCATTATTCATTAGCTAAAAATTTTTCTTGTGCTTCCTTAAACATTACTTATGAATACATAAATAAACAGATATGATATACATATATATATCTCATATACACACACATAAACATACAAATATATATATTATTTGTAACCAATTATGTCCTGTCATCTATAAACATATACTACTTCCATTATTATAATAATCTAAGTCATTTACATATTTAATAGTTCGCAACTGTGAGATGTGGCCAAAAGCTTCCAAAAACTCAGTAAGTGGACCATAAGTTGAAATAATTTGTCACACATACTGATCCCAACGTGAAGGGATCTAGAAGAAAACAGAGATGACTGGTTGCTCTGTAGCTTATGATCAAACGTTGGTCAAAAACTTTTGTCGGGGGCTCAGAGAAAACAGGACAAACGGGAAGGAAATCAGGCACAGACACAAAATGTGAAAAATGAGGTGGAATTACATAAAAAGCCTTTATTATAGTAGATGAATTATTAAAAAAGCCAACATGCCTTGGTGGAACCATCTGTGCTTTTTAAAAAATGATTTACTCACTAAAATAAAGATTTTTTTGATGTTTTTGGAACGCAGGGATTGCCTTCCTGTTTGTCAGGAATAAATAGTTGACTTACTGTACAAAGAAATAGGAAGACGCTGTCAAGCAGAAGATGGTCAAACATATTTGTTAAAATATTATTGGAAACATTATGAAAATCATTATATAAAATACACAACAGGTTCTCGTCCCACATCGTCAAAAAACAGTACTTTCTTACACTCCTCACTGTGATAATGACGCTGAAAGCACCAGTTGGCATGTCTATGAAATGCGCCCTTTACTGCCTGTACGTAACGTACACCTGTCTCCTGGGTAAAATACATTGTAACATGGGTTAATGGTCAGTACGTTTACATGCACAGTTAAGCTGAGCTACGCTTACAGCTTGATTAAGACATTTAATTTGACTACTGTCTTTATCTTTGTCTACAAGCAAGGGGGGAGAATCGACGTATTGACAGGCGTATGTTCAAGTCTGCCATGATAGGTGGTGATATGCTACATTTCAGCTAGCTGCTATTGGACCTTCTTCAGGTTGTGTAACATAGCAAACAAGTTTGCAAGCGGCAAAAAAGGATGAAAATTTTTTCTTGGTACTGTACATTTCGTACGAATTCATGCTTGACAGTTTCTGTGTCAACGGCCAGTGAGGGGACTTTAGAGCATGTGCAGAACACCTGGGCCAGTTCAGGTCCAGATGACACGTATGCATGAAAGAGCAAATCGACCCCAACCGCATTATCTAGGTGTGTTAGTCTGACTTGGAGAAATTCGACTTAGTCTGATTTCAGTCAGACTTACATGTTTACATTTTTCTAACATCATGTAAACGTACTGATTGTCAAACAGTTGGCAGTTAGAGTTAGGCAATAAAACTACTTACTAAGGTTTAAACAAAACAGCATTTTTAGGTTATGCAATAGGTTTGAAAATTGTCCTCACTTTCCTTAATCGATTTATCAGTAAAATTAACGATCGATTAATCAATGAATCATCATCTGAAAAAAAATATAAAAATTTGCAGATTTCAAAACATATCAAATGTGTTTTATTCTCAGTCAAAGCTCACAGCAACACATTGCAAATGTTTCGACAGCTTTTTATAGCATAGTGATTAATCAGTTAAAATTTCACGTCTGATTAAAATCTTAACGACCGATTAATGGATTGATGGACCGATTTATTGTTATCACCCCTAGTATGTGATGTGAAATATTACCCATAAGTATATGATGGACAGATGTTACGTTATAACAGTTCTGACTTGACTTGAGTCAGTGTTTGTGTGACCTTTCCACCCCACCTCCCTCCCACCCTACAGAAACTTTCTCGCTCTTTACGCTGTCAGCTGCTCTGAGTGTCAAATATTGCCACAAATAGATTTACATTGGAGTTATTTTAAAGCACAGTGCATCTCGTAAGAGTATGAAATGCCAACAGAGCACTGGTATTTGACATGGCTTGAGAATGGGCTGAAATATATCCCAAAAATTCAGTATTTGTATAAGTGCATGAGTTGTGGGAGACCTGAATTTTCAATAGTGAATTGACACAACATGTTTTACTTTCATGTAATAGACTATATTCAAACTAAGGCAAAATATGCAACCATAAAATAGTGAAATAATCCAATAAATGCTGTGAGTTTAGCTCGTTACTGTGAAACATTTCATCTTTTCACAGTAACAGAGTTTATTTCAGGTCATTTTATTTCATTCCTGTAGTAGTTGATGTGTTTGTATTTCTCCGGTTTTATTAGCGATCAAGACAAACAGACAGTTATGTGATTGGCTGTTCACTCATTCAGATTGAAGCAATAGCCGTAGATGCCCTGACTGCCAAGGGGTTATTACCATTTCCAGTGATTAACTGTAATGTTCACGGTGAAAGTGTGGCTTGAGACCACTGCTGCATGCCATTCACTGTACTGTTTCGTCAGATGTCAAACTAATTATTTGCTCAGAAAATCTTTGATCTATTGAGTCAGAAAGCCTCAAATTCTCACTTAACATGATGCCAACTTTTATAGTTCTCCCTGTGATGAAAGTATGATTTTTCCCTACTGTTGTCAATATTTCTTCCCATTACTCTGCACATTAATGTCTGCTGCTTAATAATTATTGATTGTCTAAAGCCATTTGTAATTCTCCCACTTGAGCTTCTTAAATAATAATGAACATGATCCAGTTATCAATTTACAGTCTAAAAGTGTGCACAGGGGTTAGAGGTTATTCCCAAATACATCATTAATAAGGTGAGTGGCTGTTAGCTCTCTGAACTGGTTTATTGAGAGCTTTTATTGTTTTTTATGCCTCCGCAGCGGCGACAGCCAGGGCTGCAGAAATGATATTTTCGGATTGTCCATCTGTCCGTCTACACAGCGATCTGTTTTCTCGTGCCTTCAAAGATGACCCATATTAGGGTTTTCTGATCTCGGTCCCCATCTAAATAGCTGTTACAGAAATTGGTTTATTTCTTTATCTGCTACAGCTATAGTTTTAAAAGGAGGGATCCTATATCAATATTTGCTGTATCAGCAACAAAGTAAGATTTTGGGGATTAAACTCAATCAGTGTAAAGCAGCGTCATTACGTTAAGGCCAAAATGAAGACAGGAGGTAGGACAGGGTCCCCTGGTGTCTGCTGGAGGTGGAGTAAAGCCAGCATGTGGTTAATGGAAACTTTCAGTCGACTCTACCTGGATGTCATGGAGCTCATGGTGGGTTGTGCAATACTCAGACTGACAGACTGAATGATATGATATTTAAAACACAGCATAGGGGCTGATTGGTGCGAGAAAGGTCACTGGTCAGATATGGTGATGTCTGAATTATGAATGTGCTCTAAGGACTCTGACAGTGGGAAAGAGACTAAGTTATTAGAGCAGGAGGATATAGCAGACATCCACCTATAGAGGTAGAATGTTAAGGAAAAGATCTTAAAGGGATAGTTCACCAAAAAAAACAAATTCAGTCATTATCTACTCACTTGCATGCCAATAGACGGTCAGTTTCACAGGGAAAAGGTGTTGCACTCATCTCCCAAACAATTTAAGCAAACTGTATTTTCATTTTTGGGTGAACTATTCTATTACTGTAACTTAATTTAAGGTTTGGTTAGATTTAGAAAACCAAAAATACTTTGTTAGGGTTAGGAAACATCCCAATCTCCAGAGGGATAAGTTAGAATTGTATGTTTTTGCAAAAAAAAAAAAAACTAAAAAAAAACAAATCAAATCAAGTCAAGTCAAGTCAGTTTTATTTATAGAGCCCATTATCACAAAACATGATTTGCCTCAGAGGGCTTTAGAGGGTGTACGACATCCCTCTGCCTTTAGACCCTCACATCACCCAAGGAAAAACTCCCAAAAAAGGGAAAAAAAAAAAGGAAGAAACCTCAGGAAGAGCGGTAGAGGATAATGAGGGCTCCCTCTTCCAAATGCGTTACATTTTCAAGTTTTTTACGTAGCATATCAACGTTTCTAAAGTGACGTAGTATATGAGCTGACATTGTCGTCAGGAGGTGGAAGTGATTGTGGATGGTGTGACTTTTAGGCAAGATGCTTGCCAAGATGCAGACCACTGTTTGAGACAAACAAAAAACAAAACTGCCTGATTTTTAGCGAGCATTGCTGTTTTTCCATCGCCTTTTTGGCCACCATATGTAGGTGTTTTACTGTCACTGTGTTTAAAGCAGGGATAGTACCATGAAAAGATTACTTTTACAAGACATCAGTGTGTTACCAGCGGGAACTGTGCCCCCAAACCTGTGTATTTAAGGCCAAAAGACAATCCTCTCCTAACCATAACCAAGTTGTTTTTGTGCTGAGACCTATCAACAGGGTATAACAACAAGAGTTATTGAAATGTTAAGAAGTGTAACGTTTCAACATGTCCACCACATAATAACATACAAATGTAACCTATCATGGTTTACAAAAAAGTACGATGCCAACCTTTTTTGCTGCTGATTGGATTGGAATATGACATGGTACTATTTGTTGCCACAGCTTTACAAGAGAAACAGGGCAGCAACATAAATACCGACAAAAGGAACAGTAAGGTTGTGCATGCACAACTAAATATAGCAGGTCAAAGTTGAATCTGGACATCATTCTCCTTGATAGGATATTCACAATGAATAGCTGTAGGTTGTCTCCAATGCCTAAAAACTGATAGAACATTTTTCAAGATTAGGTACATCTGCAAGTGATCATGAAACAAGCTGTAGTTTCAACATTTAACAGGATCTCCAGGAATTCTTTCTTGGCAAAGACATTAAAAATACGATCTTTAATATAACATATTACTGCATAGATTTAGAATTAAGAGGCTACCACATGAATGCTAGCTTGTTTACTTCTTCTTTCAACCAGAGAGAGTCTTGCTCTAGCCATCCAATGACCAAATTACCAAGCCTCAGACCCTGAAGTCCACAAAATGAAGGAGGCATCAACAGGAGGACTAACTAGGACCATAAAAGCCCCAATCTTCCATAAAACTCACAAACATTTATAATCCGTGAGGTTGAAGAGCCCCGAATAACATCCAATTTTTTCCAATCTTGCCCAGCACACAACGTAATGTGATATCCATAGCCTGGCTTCAAATTTATAGTCATTGCTAGACATGTCAATGGTGAGCCTTCCCTCATGGCCCAACAATAAGTTAATAGAAAATGGAATTTTATATCCACAGCTCAATAGTAAATTGCTGTGTGTTGACACTAAAAATGATGAGCGATGATTATGGGGAGCAGTATTGGTAGAAAAGGGCCATGGGGAAACATGCTGAGAGAGTCTGATTGAATTGTTCTGTGTGAGGGAAGGCGAGCAGCCGAGCTGGGAAATGCTCAATGATGTTAGATTTACAGAGGTTAGAAACATTACTGGCCCTGACAGATGTTTTCATTTCATCCGCAGAATTCTTTCTTTCTTAACACGTCTCAAACACAAACTTCAATTAGACCAAGTTATGTTAAACACTGTGAAAAGTCATGTCTGGGTCAATTCAGATTCAGAACTATAGTGTGGTATACAAACCATCAGGTGCTTGCTGTACCTCAGTAATCCTTAATTTATAGATCACTTATAGGAATCACAATTGTTCCCTAACCTTGACCAAAAAAGTACTTTAACCCTACACGTCATATTTTGACATTTGGGCAGAAGCTTTTTGTGTTGTCTTGATGCAGAAATGATGAGCAGTAAGGTTTAGGAAACAAAACTACTCGGATATGGTTAGGAAAAGATCATATTTTGGCTTAAAATCCCCGATTATGGGGGCACAGTCCCTACTGGAAACATGGTGATGTCTTACTGCAAAAATTGTGTCATGCAAGGAAGTGGATATCCATTACAGATTTGTGCAAAACTTCAGCAATATTTTTGAAATATCGATTAAACACAATTGCAGAATGACTGCATTTCTATTGAGCAATGTCCTGCGATTCCTCTTGCGATGTTCTACGACTTCTGCCTTGACGATAACAAGAAGCATGGTGATGGATGATCAAAACATTAGCAGGTTTATTTCTATTGCAGCCACCACACTAGCTGTCATTATTTCTAATCCCAGGCCACGTAGGAGTGTTGTGTGAGCGATAATAGAAAGGCGAGCCACTTAAAAGTGGGAGCTGCCATGTATAAGGGATTTCTGGGAGGTGATAGTCCAAGGTTTCCGGATGAACTTCTCAACTTTTCACCAGGTCCTGACAAGCACAGAGTCAAAGCATCATGTGACCCATAAAAAGTGGGGGAAGAAAGTGTTTTCATTGCAGTTTTGTGAAATATGTCTTTTTTCTAATTTTCTGAAAAACCACCTCAAGCAAGCATTTTTTAAATTGTTTGCATTAGGTGTATTTTGTATTCGCAATTACAGTTTTTGCAATTTGAGGGTTAATGGAAACCTGCCTAGTGTACCGATGGCCCAAAATTCTGTCGTCTGGAAAAAGTTCACATTGGCCCGAGGTGCTGTTTCTTCAAGAATACACACCCCCTGCAGTTGGTTTCCAGCAGTGTCTGAGTCACCAGCCAAAGGTGTTTGTACTGATTCTTTGCATATTTCCCAGCGGCGTTTGAGCCCTAGAATTTGGGTGTTTTTCATCAAACCTGTCCTTGCTTTTCCAGCAGCTTTTGTACCCCCAAACTTTGGGGGTTTATGCCAAGACTTTAGCTTTTCCTAACTATAGCCTATGTCTAAACCTAACCACATGTTTACCTCAGAGTTGTTGCCAATTTTAACGTATCTGTGGTTTACAGAAATACGTGAGCATTTTTTTCTTGAATTGAGTTGTGAGGTTGTATTTTTAGAGAAATGGGATTTTGGAGCAGTGGCTGATTGGTTTTGGGATAATGAGCTGATGAAGAAATTAGCTTTCGGGCTAATGAGATATTTTTTTGACAAACAGGAGAGACTAACGTTTTGGGCTGTCAGAGCAATGGGCAGTCCCCTAAAAAACAACCCCTTTAATTGGTTATCGGCTAAAGGAGTTGTGATGTATTTGCATAGCAGATATTGGCAAAAACTCCAGTATTTTGCATCACTAATTTCGTCCTCCTGCAACCTCTTTTTTACTACATATTGGCTTTTCCTCCTTGCATCCTTGGATGTGCTTCTTTTTGTTGGCATGCCACCTCTGTTGAATATGGTAATAAATTTCTTCAGAGTCAAATTAGCAATGTAAATCACAGTATCCAGCAGAAAGCTCATATCACAGAGGTCAAAGGCTAAAGAGCCACTGAAATGATTCATAGTCTGCCTATCAAAGCTCTGCCTGTCATACTTGTGAGACTTGTTTAATCTCCTTTAGCCTTATTTAACCCCCGTCTCATTCTGTGCTCTTCTCACCGCCCAGGCCACAATATAAAACCCTGGAGATTCAGTAAGCACTGGGAAGAGTGCTGGAAATACTCGTCCATTTTTCGAATTATTCTCCTTTTTACTGCATTCTACTGGGTGGCAGGATGATAATTGGCATCCTATCTTGTGTATGTGCCAGCCTGCACAGTGTCAGCCAGAGGTATTATGTTTCATCCCTGGGCTGTCTCTGCCGAAGATTAAAAATCGACTGAGGTCAACAGGGTAATTGGACAAATGTGGTTGTAACGGAAAGAGGATTTCGACTAATATCATATAATGAGACTTCTGTACTCTTTGCTCTGCGTCGCACCGGAAATTGACAAATTAGTTTAGGTCATCAAAGTCAGATTATGTGACTGATTCAAGCAGAAGAATCTCTCCAAATTTAGGTTAAAAAAATAATCTTGAACTGTGTCAAGCTTGCAATTCTAATTTTCTAAATGTGTCTGATTTATATGATATATGAAGAATTTAATGTGACTGATCTGGCTACATGGAGACTCTGCTGTGTCTAACCAAATGTGTTTTACTACCAGGGGTCAAAGCAAGTGTCTATGGAACCCTTGTTTTTGTAAAAAGTTAATTCTCATCTTTCATTTTTTAGTTTCTCTATTTTAACTGATAGAAAGTTGATGCCAAAACTTCTTTAATACTGGAAATCATTTGCAGATTTTTATTTTTCAACTGATTGCTAGCTGCAGAACCATGTCTTTGTACAGTGTCACTTTGAGACAAATACCCCCAAATATGGTGTCCAAACCCATGTTCTCCAGTTAGAACATGCCAGATTTGTATGGAGTCAGATGAGTGTCAATATTCATAAAATCATATTTTATATACTTATATAATCGTGTTATTTGTGGAAATGTTTATTTTAGAGTAAGAAATATTTGTATGCATTTGGAGTAATACATTTGTGTTTCTAGATGTTTAATATGTGTGTTTATTTATTTATTTATTTATTGTCTACTAAACATTAACTATTTTGTGTGCGCTAGTTTGTTGTTGTTTTTTGGGAGAAAATCATTTATATGAATCAGAAAATTCATCTGTAATTCCTTATCCTTATTAATTTTGACACTAATGTGACTCCATACATTTGGTGCAAATACATAGATTGTTGTCATAGCTTTTTCCTATTGTTCCAGGTTTCTAGTATTTTAATAACAATGTTTTTAACATAAAAAAAGCATTATTCATTCATTTTCTACAGATATACAACAATAACATTTTTTAGAAAGTGATTCATTTATATAAATCACAAGAATCCATCTGTACATATGACTTCATACATCTTTTCCAAATACATATATTATTCCAGGTTTCCAACATTTTAATATTTAATTTAATTAAATTTTTTTACATGAAATACAAAGCATTATTTTGCTCTTAATGGTCTCCTATTTAATAACCTGTAATTAAAGAGGTTCCTGTGGCTCTGAGTAACATCGGCTGCTTGGACCCAGTATAGCTGTTCACATTTTTAGTTTTTACTGCTTTTATTGTTGCCCATTTAAAGCCTAGAACGAATAATGATCAACAGTTCTGTAGAATCTTGAGTAAATTATTTAAACTGTATCCGTTGGTGCAGGAAGTTCAAGTGTCTTTTCAGCAGAAGCCGTGTGCTCAGCTCCCCACAGGATGTGATAGTCTGCACCTTCTCTAACATGTTTTTTTCTTTTTCTTCTTCTCTCCCTCCTCCTCCAGTGCCATGAATCAGCCTGGACAACAGCTGCTACCCACATAGAGGTCACTTTACCTCTCTTTCCATTAGCTTCGGTCCGGAGGATGCTGGGAATGTGTCGCGGGCGCAGGAAGTTCCTGGCGGCCTCTCTCGCCCTGCTCTTCATCCCAGCACTCACCTGGCTTTACCTGTCAGTTGGAAGCTTTCAAGGTAAGCTCATTTAAAATTCTCAACCACAACGGGATTGGTGCTTTGGAGAAGCACTATCTGTCTCTCGTTGAACTGGGCTCAGCTTCCCTGTATGATTGACATGGTGGGGGGGGGTCGACATATTTGGTGGCTGCAGCAGTCTAAAGCACCTTCCTGAAGCACCTTCCTGAAGAAAGAAATTGAAATTTTGGGTACAATTGTTGCACATTGCACATTTAGTTTCTCTGTAATTTTACTTGCCGTGTTAACCACTCCTGACAGTTTCCCTTTTTCACTTCTTAATTATTTCGTATATTTCCATGTCATTAACAAACACTGACATTAGGTTGATCCTTGGGCTGCCCCTTGAAAGTCGGAAAATCATCAATTAGAAACCCTCAGTTGTTTCAGATTTGAGTCCATCAGTCATTTTTGTCTGTGCAAAAAAAGTGTAAAGATGTTGTTGCTATCCATCATTAGCACCATCAGCTTGTTTACTAGCTGAAATGAATGCCACTGTCTCATTGAATGCCAAGAGGAGCCTGTTCAGACTTTAAAACTTTGAATGGAAAACAAAATCACTCATCGAATATTCATTTTGAACAGCCAAATCTGATTTGACTTGCAAAATTGTGAGTCAGGTACGGCCCTAGTTGAATCCATTAACAATCTTTGATATTTATCCTCCACTACTAATTTTATCCAAGGTACAAGGTGGATTTATTTGTCAGCATTTCCTGCAGTGCTTTTTTTGAATTTGCGTCACAGTCTTGCGTCCTGTCAGCTCTAAACAAGGTCTGCCCATCCAGCTTGATTTGGGACTTTAGGGATTAACCATGTCTCTGTAAAGATGTGCGCAGAGCAGTCTCTGATTTCCCGTTGCTGAGTGAGCCTCAATCGTATCTCATCCACTTTATTCTCCTGTGACCAGACATCAGCCAGAAGAAGGCTTGGTAGAGGAACAGGTTTTGTTTCTCCCCTCTGGTCTGACTGGCCGCTTGGCATATGCCGTTGGTGAGGATCCTCTCGTGGTCTCTTGCATTCAGTCCAAACCCCACACAACTTTTCCCGATGTTGATAAGTGCCTCTCTATTGTAGAAAACTCGTGCTTCAGCAGAAGGGGCCATGGAGTTGAAAGATTGGAAAATCACAATCAAATCACAATATCACAAAAAAACAGCAAGAATGTGAGGAGCGACTGGCTGGCGCATCTACGTATGCTGCTGTTGTCGTAGCAACATTATAATATTTATCTTCTACTACCAATGTTATCCATATAAGAATTTAAAAAAGAAACTCCAGCATTTAAAACAATGCTATTACAAGAAAAAAAAATTAGGCTGTTGTAATGAGTCAATGTACGGTAAATAAACGGCATTGTTATACTGTTTACTGAACACCATGCCTAAATGTTAGACATACAGAATTGTCCCAGAAAGTCTGAGGAAAGACATTTCCAGCAGACAAAGTCACCGCTCTCTCCTCTTTTTCATCTGGAGGTGCTATATTAATGAATTACTGAGGCCTGTCCAGAGTTGATTACTTCCTACAGACAGTAGTCCAGGAGTTCTTGGAGCCATTTTAATGACTTTGACTCGCAGGATTGAAATACTGCAGTCGTGCCATTATTAATTATGATTAAATTGACAATTCTGACTCGGGGTCACACTCACTGGAGACTGTGTGTGTGAACACGCTCCCATAATACAATAGCCACCAAAGTCTGCAAAGTAATTATTGGATTTGGCAGTAAATTCCTGGCGGTGGGGACTAGTTTCTGCGAGTGAGATAAGTTGTGAAAGGACCTGGCTGCGGGGAGCGTCAGCTGGAGGTGAGGCCTGAATGTGCGAGACAGCAACAATGTGCCTCGGCTGGCGCAGGCTCTTCCCTTTCACACTCCCTCGCTCCGTCTCTAACCTCTTTACGTCTCTCTGTCTCCGTCTTTGCTGTTGTTTTTTTTCCTATTTGTCCTCTCTGCGTTGTGTTTCTCTGTGTGACAGAGTGAGAGAGACAGCGAGTCTCTGAGGTCTTCAGCGCTGTGCCACATGGAGCAAACCTGCAGAGAGAATGAGGTCTTACTGATAGAGAAATACTCTGTGGGGTTTAAAAATACTTGGTTACCCTGTCCACATACTTTTTGTGAACTTTAGTTTGTGGCTGTTTAACCCTGAGGGCCCGCTTTAATATTACACACGCTCATATCACTCTGCGCACAAAATATGCTTTTCAAAATCAAACTTAAAGACATATTATACATTAATATTATATTCTACTTTCATTTAGTTCTTTTTTTTTAACCAGCATGAGCCCTGATCCTCTTTGGGGATTTAGAGACCAAGTAGTACAATTTTTGAAGAAACTGTATGAAAATCTTTGACAGTACACATGAAAAAAATCAAACATGTATCCCCAACAGATACATTTTTTGATTTTTTAAATTTTTTTTTTTTTGATGTTTCTCTCTCTGCCTTCTGCTAGTGGGGTTGGTTTGGCTCTCTGGAAGAGGGGGACAGTATGTAGAGTTGACACTCTGTATCCTGTGCTAATTTATTAATTTTAAAACCAGGGATTATAAGAATTAATGGACAATTGTTCAAGAATTAAATCGAACATGTGAAATTCAGTAGAGTAATCGGCTATGCAATGCTGTCATAGACTGTGAAGTATGTTGCTGTGACTGTGATTGAGGGTAAAATAGCATTTGGTATTATTTGAAATAAACAGCCTTTGTTTTGTTAAGATTTAATCGAACATGTGAAATTAAATTTGATTAATTTGATTGTGGAAAAATAGCATTTGGTATGTTTTAAACCTTTCTTTTTTTTGTAATAATGATGAATTGATTAATCGGTCATTCATTTTACCAATAATCAATCAAGGAAAGCTCTTGCGATTTGCAACCCTGTTCAAAATGCAAATATCCAATATGTGTAAAATAATACAAAAGTGACTGACCCCTTCTTAGTCATTTGTTTGCCGCACATGAATTACGGCCAACCCCCTGCATCAAGATACAATGCAAAAGGCTGCCGCCAGTGTGGTTATAGTGAAGCCTGGAGCTCCTGCACAAGTGTTAAAATATGAGGAGTAAGGATGAGATCGACCTTGTGTTTTCACCATCTGGCATTCAACTAAAATGTTTGATATACACCCCACTGTTGGAATAGTGTTTACCAATGCAGCATACAGACTAGAGCAGGTTATTTAATTCGGCCTCTTCCCTTAGGCTGTTAGATCTCCAAAAAACACACGTGGCCCCTAATGGTTTACACAGAGACACATGCCAAAATTTTGTTTTTCATCTTCTCCCTCCAATATCATAAATATACAAGCGATGTTGTGGAAACCAATTTTTCTCAGCTCAAGGCTAAAACCAAAGTTGAGCCTTGCCTCAAATAATAAAGAGGATATCCGTGCTTCCATCTCATCATGTCTGGATCATTGACGTTTTTCCTTATGATGTAAGTTCTCCCACAACAGCACCAAACACTGGTGTCGCCAACTTTTAAATGGCTTACAATAACAAATGCTTTGACACTGGGCATTTTGGCTTCCCACTCGATTTCCTCTTTAGACACTGCCATGCCTCTTAATGACCACTCCGGGGCAGACAGTCTAACAAGGAATGCATTAGCAAATGGATAAACCAAAGAATGAATAAATGAGTATGAATTACTCTTGTGCATTTTTTGGAAAACAAATCACAGTTGGCCCCAGAAAACCAGATTAGTAAATCACATATTTCATTCAAATTGGCAGTAATGGGCTCTGAAAAATGCAGGATTTGTTCTAAATTTCTAAATGAAATGAGGTGACTCTGAATTTCTCCCAAAGCTCCGTATGCAAATATTGTCTCTTCGCCATTAATCACATTGCTTGCTCATTACTTCATTACTTTGACCTTCCTGCCAAATTCATTTAAGTTCCCTTCAAGGCGCAGTTGAACTTGCGAGTCCTTTTCTTTCGTTAATGGACAGCAGTCTTTCATATTCATAAGAAAAGAGATGCCCACTCCAGGGATTCCATTTATGGCGAACATTCCCTGTGGTAGCTCAGAAGTGGAAATGAATGTTCCTGCATCCTCAGCACGACTAAGGCCTTTAGACGAATCGTACACGCTGTCTGGATGACAGAGAAGTACATCCTGAAACAATCAAGCAAATAATATCTGAGAGCTTTGTGTTGTTCCTGCAGCCACTTAACGCAGCAGTATTCTCTTAAAAGCCCTGCGGGGGAAACACACATCAACAAAGAAACTTTTCTGAGCTTACCTTCATAACCGGGGTCAACAAGCCAAAAGTTCTCATACAGCCTGGGAGATGATGTATGCCTCAAGGTTTCCAGTGAAAATATAGGGTCACACGTCCTGGAAGATTCTATGTCATGGACAAATGGAAGGAATTTGGTTCAAATTTTATCCATGTTTTTTTAGCTTAGGTGGACGTGACATCATGGAGTCATGTACAAGTAGTATTTCTTATTAAAAAGACAGCTACTTTTCCTAATATATTCTATTCCATTGTGACTTTATCCATTCAGTTCTGTGCATGGTATATCTGAGGAACACTTTAACGGAATTTCTTCAAATTTGGCACAAATGTCCTTTAGGACTCAAGGATGAACTGATTAATTTTGGTGGTCAAATTTCACCATGACATTTTTTTTCTAGACTCATGAACTTTATATCTCAAGAAAGCCGTGAGGGAATTTCTTCAAATTCATCATCATCAAGGTCAAAGGTCAATGTGATCTCCAAAAACATGTTTTTGTACTAACCTCAAGAATTCCTACAATAATTATAAATTTCACGCAAATGTCTAAAAGGATAAAATGGTAAAGTAGCAAACATTTATAGCTTCTTTGCATCACCATGCACATTTGAAGTGTTGTGCACTAGCTACACATGAGACACAGATGTAAACTGCATCTTGACTGGTTGGCGGAGGCATACAACCCTGAGGCAGTAATTCTAGCTGTTTGTGAACAGCTGTAGAATTGTGTGTGTCAAGGTGATTTGGCAGTTGTTGGTGTCGGTGTCACAGGGGAATTAGGAACTCTGGCTCTGAGCTTTTAGCTGTTGGCAAAGATGTCAACATAAACTTTGCATCTCGGTTATAATAAGAACTCTAGAGTGGGAGACAGATAAACTTTCTTAAATAATAAATAAAAACAATTGTTTGGGTGATGTTTTATTCATTCTTAGCGCCACATGAACAGTATTTGTCTTAGATGTGATTTAGCACATAAGACAGTAACAGTGACATCACTTTCATGCAACTTAAAGTTTTCTATTTCAGTCACTTTCTAATTCCATCAGCTCTTGAACTCGTCCCAGTTCTCCTATAATTTAATCACCATCTTTGAAGGTGTAGCGCGCTCCACAACTGTAATTTGAGTCATACAGAACATGACAGTTTCAGGTCTCTGGAACTTGATTTAGCTCTGCATCAACAGGCTCGGAGAAGATGTACAGCTCTGTGTCTCACCATGAGGCTACGGCTTTCAATACAAACGTTGGTTGTAGGTGGGGGGTTTCCAGCCGCAGGAATCGGGTAAGGGAAAGACATGGCAATTATTATGGAATAACAGTAATTGTATCTTCTGCCAGATCCATTATTTATAACTCAAGAGTTGCAAGAATTCAGCCTTAAAGGACTATTCGTTATAGAAGTCTTAGAGGTCTGTTGCGGAGAGGGTCTTAAGTGTAGTACACATGCAGGGACCTTGCAAAAGTTTATCAAGCACTGTGAATTGCACACCAGTACAATTAGAACTGAAGATATTTGACCATGACCAGAGAAAAAAATCTTGCTTGTCTCTTTACTGCAAACTTTTGCTGCATTCATTTCCTCTCAGAACTTAGATAACCACAATTTTTATATTTATTAATATCGTTTCAATCAACATACCAATCTTGAGTGTGTCAGAAGTAATATGGAATATAAAAATTACCTGAAAAAGGCAAAATAAATATGGATGTCTGATGTACTAGGATCGAATCCTAATCATCGTGACAGTCTGTGCTGTTGTGTGAACATAGGGGCTGTGCCATATCTTCCCATCACACGTGCATTTGCTGACATCACAGTAGCGGCATCCCATAATGTCATAGGTTGATGCAGAAAGGATATCTAAAACATCATAGGGTGATATGCAAGGTCAGACAGTCACCATATGAGGACTTTGGAGTGAGAACGTGTTGGCCTTCAGAGTAACTGCAGTGTTTGACACTTCAGCAATGGCTTTATTTTTAAGCCCCAGAGGCTGCAACTTGATTGTAAAGGATATAATCGAATTATGTAACAAGAAATTAAAGGTGTCTTATTGTTGTTAGAGACTTTACTGCAAAATGAACCATGGGGCTGCAATATTATTAAAGTATTGATTTTATGTTTTAGTGAGCTCAGATCCAAAGCTATAAACAGACTAAAGGGAAATGGAAATGAAAGTCAGACTAAAACGTGAGGCCTTGAGGAATCAGAAAGTCATTTTGATAATAACTGATGATGAGTGTAACTGTGGGTCTTCACCTCTGGTGTGTTTTGAGGGCTTTTTGCGTCTAGACTGGTCTTTAAAAAATGAACGCTATAATCAGTTGGATTTAGGTCAAATGTTTGACTTTGTCAGTCAAGAACATTTTGTTGTTTTTCCCTTAAAATGTATTGATTGGTTTGAGATCAACGCCCCAGAGCTAAAAGTCCTAACCCTACTCTCTCAAATTCAGTCTGATGGAGTAGATCCAAAACAATGAAACACTTTGACAGCACTGACTTTTCAATAACAAAATTAAGATAAAGAAGATAAATTCCATCAAGGATGTACAGTATCTGAAGTCCTGTGACAGCGCAGACTATTTTTCAAGAAAAACACTCTGGAGACTTGATATTCTTACTCAGGAGGTGACCAGCCAAACTGACAGATAGCTCCAACTCATAATTTATTCACATTCTTCTCATGAATATGCAGGAAGTTAATGCCCAAAGCAAAACAAATCACCCCCCCCCCCCCCCCCCACCCCAAATAATTGGGACATTTGTGTGCCTGGAAACTTTGTTATGTCACGTTGGAAAAGTTGCCAGTAAATTACAATGCAAATTTGTTGTCCCGGTAACAGCAGGAGAAAGTTGTGGACTTTAGAGGAATCATCAGAAGTTTGCTTTTGAAAACTAGATAGTGCTGATGTGTTTCGCATGGTCAGTTAGATCAGTCAAGTACTATTTTTGTTATTCCCATAATCCCTTAAAATTTGGTGTAAATTGTCATCTTGTTCAATTCTACAGGTTACCAATTAACTTAAGTATATAATGATAATAATAATACATTTTATTGATAGAGCGCTTTTCATAAAACTCAAAGACGCTTAACAGAAACAAGAATAACATCAATTAAAATCAATAAAACCATAAAGAATAAATAAAATCACAATCAGTGAAAGCAAGACAGACAAGCAGGTACTGTTCCATACAGTACCATACTGTACCATGCTCCTGTTCCTCTTACCCGCAAGGTGTTGACAGTAAGGGTCGACAGATTATTGGCCTGGCCGATTATCGGGGCCAATATTTGGCATTTTGCAGATTATTTGTATCGGAGTTTTAATCATTACAGATAAAAATTAATTAATAAAAAACTGTGCGTATGACACTTACCCAACACCAGGAAAGGCAGTCTGCAATATATGCAAGAAAACTGCCAGCATTTGAGGAACTTTTACTTTCTAAAACCTCAGGGAGCTATTTTTATTCATCCATTTTTTTCTACATTTTCACTAAACTTTATAAAACACAATTGTAAGGAACTTGCTTTATATGATGTTGACACCAACATCACTTTGTAACACTGCAGTGAGTAGTCATTATTGTTCCTTTTGGTGTAATTAAAGTACAACTTTGCCAAAATGTATTGTGCTCCTCTAATATGGCATATCTGCCAACTCCTGAAGTAACGACACTGGCAGGTGGCTTATTTACTTTTTCTAATTTATCTTGGTAATGAGGCCAGTCGTTTTCACCATTTACATAAACAAACTCCTTCTTTGTTCTACAACTGGAATTTATGTTTTTATGCAGATGATACTGTCCTTTATGTCTGTGCGGGTTCCATTCATGATGCCACCCTTAATCTGCAGTTGTCATTCAATTTCCTTCAAAAATGCCTCCATAATCTCAAACTGGCTCTCAACTGTACAAAGACTGAATGGGTTTTGTTAACAAATGCAAGAAATATTGACAATTGAAGCATTGAAATTTGTTCTCCAGACACTTCCATAATAGATAGAGTGCAGCATTACACATATCTTGGCATTTTAATTTATGAAAAACTTACTTGTTGACACGCTGCAGTCAAAGTTGAGGGAAAAATTCGGCTTTCTTTTCTAAAAAGGAATCCTGCTTTCCATTATACACTAGGAAAAGAATTGCTGAAGCTGCACTCCTCTCTGTATTGGACTCAATGATGTTATTTATGGGCAAGCATCCAGTTCCACTCTCCAACCTTTAAATGCAGTTTATCACTCAGCCTTAAGATTTATCACTGTTGATAGCTATGGGACTCACCATTGTCTTCTTTATCAAAAAACTTGGCTGACTCGCCTGCTCTTTCTGTGAGAAGGGACCAGCTTTTATTTTTATTTATTTACAAAGCTCTTCGACAAAAGCTCACCTCCTATCCCACAACCACGCCATCATGGGATTTTGGTAGCCATTGTACCCGTTCTGGTTGTTGCTCACCCTGCAAATGCCAAAAATTCACACTGAGCTTTGAAGACCAACCTATTTCTAGTATGTTCCACGTACTTGCAATACGCTTGAGCAAAATTTTAAGCTGTCCTCATTCATCAACACTGAAAAAATTCCATGGTTTAATTAGTGATCACATCGTGACTATCAACTCATCCTTCAAAGATCAAAAGACAAATTGTAATTTCATTTCTTAAACTGTTTAAAAAATGACTCATGAATCTACTTTGTAACTTGTAGTGTTTTTAGATTTGTTTGTTTGTTTATTTATATTGCACATCCTTGTTTCTTAATTGATAAGTATAAGTGTATATGGAGTTGGATGTTGGGGTTCACTCTCAATGTGTTATGAGGCTTTAAATGAAATGAATGGATGAATTTTGCAGCAGCACAGGAGTAAGCACAAAGGTAAAAGTTGCATGCATGAAAAAAATGTCAAAATAAATATTAAAGTGCAGAAGCGACTGGAAGGTCTTTGGTTCTCTGGCCCTTGCAGTCTACATGTCTACATGAAGTGTCATTGGGCAATATACTGAACACTAATTGCTCCCGATGGCTATGCCATTGGTGTGATTGGTATGTGATAAGCAGGTGGCACTTTGTGAATGGCTGAATGATGCTTGCATTGTAAAACCCTTCAAGTGGTTGCTAAGACTTGGAAATATTGCCATATCAGCACATTCCATTACCAGTTCTGATGGCATATTGCAAGTGTGTAGTCATGGCTTTCCCTTGATAATATGAAGTGGCAGATATTTTAAACTAGTCCATTCTTACAGGCAGTGTTCCCAACAGGCCCTATTCTAGACTGCTTTGAATGGTGGGCAGTAAGAGATGTTGGTTGGTAATAGGAGTTACTCTCTAGGTGCGTATGCTGAACTGTTTCATGTTTTTATCTGAAGCTTTTCGATAAACAAGCACAATTTGGGTTTTTTTCTAAACTACGGCAGTGATACTCAATTTATGGCCCGCGGGCCAAATCTGCCTGATTGTATACATGATATATTGTGTCATGAGTAAATCTAGCATAAATGAATAATGTCCGGGGGGGTTTCAAGCCTTTTAGCAGCTGTCACGCAGACTTCCATCCATCTACCCATACCCATCCAACAACATTCAAGGTCACTGACCCAGACACTTCATCAGTTTCTAATGCTACACTGTGGTGAGTCCCTGCATGAAACCATTCAGATCATACCATCACTGTCAATGCCAAGATTAGACAGCAGACACCGTCCGTCTGTCCAGACACACACACACACACACACACACACACACACACACACACACACACACACACACCCACACACACACACATCCTGTTGGGTAAACAGACACCCTGCTGTGCATCCATAAGGCTGCTGGAAGGCTCATCAAACCTCAGGTTGGTTGGTTAGTACAGCAAGGTACTTGTCGATAAACACATGCTCTGACGATAAACTATGTAGAAGGCTAATTCAGTTATTGATCTAGTCATTTAATCGGACCGGTCAAGAGACAGATAATCCTGCGGGTTGGAAACAAACCTACAGATTTCTCAAACTGAAAAATACAAAGGGTGGCATGGTAATGTGGTGGATAGCACTTACACCTCACAGCAAGAGGGTTCCTGGTTCGAACCTGGGGTTTTGGGAGAAGTTCGGACCTTGGGGACGGGGGTTCTCTTCCTTTGTGTGGACTTTGCATGTTCTCCCCAGTGTCAACGTAAATTTTGTCCAGGTTCTCCGGCTTCCTCCCACATTCCAAAGGTGAAATTGGCTGTAGGTGTGAATGAGAGCGTGAAAGGTTATTTATATGTATCAGTCAATCATCCCCCGCGACCCTTACGAAGCAGTTACGGACCATGAATGAGTGGAAAATATAGGTGGATGTTCAAACTGTTGTCCAAACCATGTGAACACCTATCTCCAGCTCCAGTTTAGCCCCATTGGTGACCTTGGCACTCCCTACAGCACATTACTCTATGATTTGGTCTTACAGAGTCTCCTACAGAAACCTGCAAGAAAAATCCAAACATTATTTACCTGTTCTCCAGCTGCAGCAGATTGTATCTTCAAAGGTATTTCCGTGAGCGCACAGATGTCTCCAAACTGCCTCCAAGGATAAAATGGTTGTTTAGGGCAAAACCAATGTTTCAAGCTGATAGCCTCACAGACTGTGCAAGCCACTTTCCTGGCTTACTTTTGGCTTTAACAACCATTTAATCATTCTGGGAAGACTGTAAACATCTATGTGATCATAAAGATACCCCAGGAGATACAATCTGCTCCTGGAAAACACAAGAATGTAATAAATAGTCGACATTTTGGTTACAATCTGCCTATGGTTTTAATTTCTCATTAGAATTCAAACTAAAAGCGTCAGCATGCTTGAAACAAAGTGTTTCTGGGATCATTTAATAAGTGTCTGAAACTCATCTTTTTGCAAGCTACAATTTTTCTAACTTTCAACTCTGTGCTACTAAAACTGTTTTGGACACCTACACCCGCCACCCTATAGCTCCTAAAGGTTTAAATGAAGAATTTGACATCTGTCCATTTTATATAAAATGTGTATGTCTTACTGTATAACTAATGGTATTTTCTTTATTTTGCAGTTGTTAATGGTGTTTACATTCTTCCTATATTTATTAATCTGTTATGGTGCCTCCCATAGATAGTATTATATGACAGCTGCCAAGCTCGAATACTTTGTTTGGAGTACTAACTCTTATGAGTTACACATTTTTGTTGTTTTTGTGTTTTTACACGACATGCACTCGTGTGTCATTGCAGGTGTGCTGTTTTTATGTGCAGACACAATAGCACAAAAAAATCTTCACATAAATTGTTATTTATATGTATCCTGTGTATGTATTGGTGTATAGGCCTACTGTTATTTATTATTACACACATCACTCATGAACACACACCTGTGCTGTCTATAATAGTGTGTTTGTCCTCCTCAGAGGATATTTTTCATGTATTTTCACCTTGATGTATTTTTCTATTCTATTTTGGTACATTTTTGTAGGTTGAAGGGGCTCAGCTGTGTTGAGTCACGTGGTTATCTATGTAGATTTAAGATGGCGACTAACTAGTAATCTTGTCAGTCTGAGGATGTGCATGATGGCTGGAAATGTCACCTAATTTTAAATGAAAGAATTAAAGTCTTTTAATGGGAGCTTCCTGGTGTGCAGAGCTATATGTTGTAGGTTTTCATAGTTTCACATCATGTCCTTATTGAAATGCCCAACCGGAGGGCAAAACAATGCCTTCTGCCACTGCTGCTGAAACATATATATGTAATGTATTCCTGGTTTGCAGAAATGTACAATGCCAACATTTGCTTCTGGTGACTGGACTGATGAGGCGGGCAGTGGGATGCAGCCAGAAGGAGGATATGAAATTAGGGTGTGTCCTTTTTGTTGGGAAGGATGGTTTATTTTCGCCCTGGTAATCTCCTTTTGCTCCAATTTAAGGTTAGGGTAAGGACACGTCAGGGTTGACAAGAAATAGTAATTCTCAGTACTTTTCACTTCATCGGCTTTAACCAAGCGATTAGACAAAATGGCGGCTGGCTGTTGTACTCGTGCTGCTGAAGCTGTCTGCCAGGTGAACAGATGCCATCACTTGATGGATGTGTTGCCACCACCCAGCAGATATCAGCCTGGGAGCAGGAGGGAGGAGACGGAGCTTTACAGCTGATGACAATTAAATGTGACATACATGAGCGCACTGGGAGCGTGGCATCCAAACAGCCATGAATCACTCAGCGAGAGCTACAAGTGTGTCTGCTGGATGAGAGGTCAGCTGATCATCCAGGAACATGAGTTTGTGTGTATGTTTAGTCAAGCTCATGTACAGTTTTGGAGTAGCAGTCCTGTGTGTTTTTGAGGCAGTTTGTTATTTTACTCCCATCTTCTGTCAGTTGCTTTCATGTAGACAATTTGCAAAATCATCTTTTTAAGGTTTAGGAGACAATTCCAAATAAATGATATAGTTCAAACTATGAATTTTGATGAAGTTCAAATCTCAGCAGTGAGTTGGGAGGAAATTTGGGGATTTGAGAGAACTCACACCTGGGTGAACAAAGACAGAAAGCTTATTTTTCTTAAGTTTTGTGTTCTTTTTCTTCCTCTGGGTGATAGTCACAGCAGGCAAAAAGCTGTGCAACATCTGAAAAAAAGGCACAATGGAGTACAAAATAGTATCTGTTGTGGTATCTATTCAGTTCCATACAAGTCCATTCTCCTGATGATGTCCTTTTTACATGTTTTAATTCCACATGCTTTATTAGCATTTTAAGAACTGTTACAAGTGATTCCAACAATGAAGTCCCATCACCCCGAAATCTATGCTTTAAATGCAGGTAACTTCCTGCTGTACTTTTTTCTTCTTTTTTTTTTTTTTGAGCATGTATTATGAAAGATAAATAACCTGCTGGTGGTTTCTCTTATATGTAAATTACAGTGCATTGCACTAAGCTAATGCATTGTTATTTTCCTCCTCTGCAGGAAAAAAAAGATGAATATGCTGAACTGAGGCTCCTGTTTGCATGTAGATGATGAGCTTCATGACAAATACCTAAAAGCCAAATGGATTGGCTTGGCTGCATAAAAGACCAGGTGCATCTGCTGCCCTGAAAATGCCATATGCAATCTGTGAGCAGCACAAACAAACGGCCATTGAGTCCAGTTCAGTGGGATTAGGCCCAGCAAATCCACTCTGCAAATTAATTACAGCTTGGACGAAATGGAGTCCAGAAGGTGCTTTGGTTGTGTGGGAGAGGGCTTAGTGGCCCTCCGTGGTTAAAAAGGACCCCTGTATATACTGACTGCCTTCATGTATGGCCACTGGGGATAAATTATCTGAAGGAAACAAATAATGTGTCACTCCATTAGCATGCATTTTGAGAGAACTCGGTAGGATTGGAGAAGGTTGGCAACATTACTTCAGTTAATTCCATGTAGCATTCAGCCATCTTTACACATAAAAATGGAGAACGAATGACAATTTTTACATGTGCTGGAAGTTATTGGTATTTTCTATTTTCTCTTTAAGCCTATTCAGTACAGGGATGGTTATTTGACAGGATTTGTCAAAAGTGAAAGCAACTGGCTGTCACCTGAGATGATAGATGGTTTCATACTGGAAAGCCATTTATTTCCCAGCACTGATCGATACCTGTAATATGAGCCATAACACCTCTGGGTCCCTGCCATATCCTGTACTATGTGGAGTTCTCCAAGGCTGTCTGTTTTCCCCACTGAGATTGTAAAAGGAGAACTTATTGTGTTCTTTAATGATCCTCAGCCAAGGCCTCCACCTGTCCTCTGGGAGCTGAGATTTTAAAGATGTACTGAAGAGAGAGAAAGAGCTTCATCTTCTCTCAAAAGATTCATCTCTCTGCTTCTCGACAGCACAGTATCTCAAGCTATGGTACAAGCTCCCTCCAGTGGTACGCAGAAGAATCTCCAAAATATCACAAAAATTAGATAAATTAGTTTACAAACACAAAATACAGTCAAAATGCTACAGTATTTGGAATGAAAATGCTTCAACTTTGAGGTCACTAAAATTTCATTTAAAATGAAATTTGCCTTTTCTGTAATTTCTTTGTGTCTTTATCGGCCTGCTACATAGTCACTTTCATGGATATAGGCACACATATGTTCATGTTTAGTTGCAAACTAAACTGTGATGGCAAGATAGTAAACAAAGGTAAAAGGAATGGTTTAAAAAATATTGCAGCAGGAGTGGAATCTGCTTGCAGCAAACTATTCAAAACATTGAAGAGATATGACCTTATATTAGTTTCATCAATAAATACTCTTTTTAGGAATGAATCTGCGTCCTTCTGTAGCTGAATAGTGTAGGATAACACTGTTGTGTATTTATGTCTTAAGACCGTAACAGCAGTGGCCGAAGGCATTATGTTTTCGGGTCATCCATCCATCTGTCCCATGCCTTTTAATACCATATCTCAAGAATGCCATAAGGGGATATCCCCCTAGCACAAATGAACTGGTGAGATCTTAGTGTTGAAAAGTCATTGTGATGCCATGTCTGTCTCATTGTTGTGAACGCAATATCTCAAGAAAGCCTTGAGGCAATTTTCTTCCAATTTGGCAAAAATGTCTACTTGGACCCATCAATGAACTTAAAATTTCAAAATTTATCTCTAGAGCAAACAGTATTAGAATAAAGAGCATCTCCACAGACATGATGGTTAACTGTACAGTAATTTGCCAGTCCTGAAGACAGAGACATGCTTTATTCTGAAATAAGAAATAAGAAATTATGCAAAACTGAAATTGTAGGGTCTTGTGATCAGAACAAATTTTGTCTCATTGGAATATAGTACAAGCTTGAGATGAATGAAGAAGCATCAAAGAGGATCCAAATGCATACAATACTGTGTCATACAGATAAAAATGGATACTATAAATCTGTGCAGGAGTGTTAAAATTGTATATGTAGAATGAAATAGTAAAGGACCCACCACAGACCCCTGGTGTACCCCTTTATTTATCCTCAAGGTTGTTTGGGACCATCAATAGAGACTGCCTGTGTTCTATCAGAAAGTGATGGTGTTAAATGTCCTCACATTTAATCAGTTTTTCCCTGTCTCTGTCCCACAGTGAAGCCCCTCCCCCTGTCTCCATTGGAAGCCCAGTCATCAACACCAGTTGGCGGAGCCGGCGAGCGGCAGGCCTTAGAGCTGCGGGTGCGAGCAGTAGAGGAAGAGAACCGGGCACTGCGCCGGGAGCTGAGCCGGCCACCCAGGAGCCCGTCTGCACGCCTTCCAAGCGGTGGTCACCGTGGCAACCAAAGCCGAACCCATTCAGAGGAAGGCACCGGCGACAATGAGGGCCAGAAAGCTGCTGCAGTGGGAAACAGCTCAGACTGTGTGCAGCAGCCAGTGGTGGATAAGTGTGAGGTGAGATGTGTTTAATGTACATTTGTCATAGCAGATTTTAGAGAGAGAAAAAAAAGTCTTTCTTGCTCAGTAATGTTTTCCACGAAGCAGGCATTAGCACGTTATGAGACCATATTAAAGCATGGCTTTAGCCTCCTATTAGCCTAATCCTCGGCAGTGATGGTGTTGGTTTGCTGTCGGGATATGGCTCACTGTCAGCAGGCTGGATAAATGTGAGCGCTTTAACACAGCCATGCTGTGATCCCCACACTGATAGCACCTCTCTGCACATCACCTCTTAGCTCAGTGGGTGTTTGTCTGGGAGACTGCAATAGCCTGTACTTACAGGCAGTCAGCCGAACTGCTACAGATTCAGGATAAAGACCCAGATTGGATTTAACCCTTAGGGACTGTTTGGTGCAGTTTATGCGCTTTTCATTTTTTGATAACTTTGGTTGTGTCCGTGCATATGGAATACATTTTGGCATATTGTGTATTTTTGTTTAATCCAGCTCAGCTCCTACAATAAGTCAAAAATACACTGTGGAAACTAAATTCTTAAATTCATACTGTTAAGTGTAAAAAATGCTCCTCTGGAACCCATTCAAACTGCAATTTTTTATCCCACAGCCATCAAAGCATAAAAACATGCATTGTATTATTTCTGGGTGTCATTCTGGGGTTTTGCCTTGGAATTTGTCATTTTGACTATTTTCCATCTGATGATGTTGTTTTTACCATATTTGGCATATGGAGAAAATACATGCTGTTTCCACTAGGTACACTGTCACAGTCAAATCATGGGATATTGCAATGCTGCAAATCATTGCTATATCCGAGGCTGTGATCATCAGAAAAAAAATCTACTGTTAATCTACTTTGCATGTAGTATATTGAAAAGAATTCATTCATTTTTCTAAAAACAAAACATTCACTCTAAAAACAGCAGCGTCATAACAAAAGCCTGGCATTTAAAGGGTTAAAATTCAGAAAATAAATGAGATATTTATGATTACGACTGGCGTTGGTTAAAACATTAACTCAATGAAAGTAGAGAATAATGTTAATATATAATATTTTTTGGAGCTTGATTTTGCTTTTTATTAAAGCAGATCCTAAAAAACAACCGAGGCCACAATATCAACTACTACAGTTAACCCTTTGTAACCTGAGCAAATTTCCTTGATTTCTTTCTAAAACATGGGAATAAGGCAATGAGCAACGAAAGAAAAAATGACCCAAAGGTGGGCAAAAAATTACTGAAAAGTATACTATACTTATCTATATACTCAGGTACACTACCTGAAATTAGTAAAAAAAAAAAAAAAAAAAAAAAAGAAGAAAATAGGGCTTAAAAATTAGAATAATCCTTTAGAATAATGTTAAATATGTAATGAATCTGGTCAGCATTTTGCCAAATTAATGTTTATTTATTTATTTTTGTGGTGTGTTATGAACCGTCTCGTGCTTAAATGGCAGTTTGGCTGGAGTTTAAATAGACTGAATCAAGAGGAAAAGAGGATGGAGAGAGAGGGAAAGAGACGGAACATGTGGAAAAACACGGAAAGACGGAGAGAGAGAATGCAGGAGAGAGACGGAAAGGCGTGTTGTTTGGCACTTTCTGCTTCTCCCTCCCCAGCAGAAAATAACATGCAGTGGAGAGCGATGATCAACATCAACATCTCTGTGCATATTAGACGTACCGAGGGGAGCTGCCTGCTTTGCCGAACCTGTCATGCAAAAGATAACAGAAAAACAGACAGAGGAGAAGAAGAAAAAGTGGTGCAAGGAAACATGCCAGCCCTTAGCTTGTAATACATGTTTTTACATTTAAAAAGTGTTTATTTAATATTATATAAGATATTTCTACAGTTTAAATTCAGGTTTTGAAGATAATCCCCAGACTTTGATGTAGGAGCTATTTTCCTTGTAGTGAACTACAGCTGCCAGCTGTATCGCTGCACAGAAGGAAGTGTACATCTACACATAGACGAACGGCTTGTGCTTGTGACAGCGTGATGCAAACATTAATGGCGTCTTCCTCAGCTGAGCTGCAATGTTAGATAGCTCGGTGGAGTTAGGGGAGCTGGCTCTGAATTTTGGATAGGACTGTGTTGCCATTGAGTGAAAAAAAAACAAAACGTGGCAGCAGGAGAAATATTTGAGTATAAAACAAACGCAACTAAATGGATTTTTTAAATTGCCATAAGTGCATATCAGACATTTACTAAAAACCCTTAAGATGCACCCTCCTTCATAATCCATTTTCATATTCCTGTATGGCTCAGAAAATAAAAATGCACTGAGAGAGAGGAGGTTCAGAGCTGACTGTCTTCCAACACACACACTTACTGCGCTTTCTCCCTGGCAGGTGTGTGATGTGTGTGTCGTGCTCAGAGAGAGGATATGCCCTCAGATGGTTTCTTATCACCACCCTCTTCTTTCCTCCCACATCAGCTGTCATTCAATGGCGCTTCTTGGCTCGAGCCCGGCGCCGTTCAAAAGGCGGCCAATGTTAGGGAAAGCAGAGCTGCTTTGGTCTCGCTGTAGCACCCTTCCAGCAACGCTCAGACATGACCCCTGCTCATTTGGAGGGTTAGCCCGGCTGCCCCGGCCCCTGCAGGGAGATCACTGCGGAGGCTGTGGGAGGGGGAGAAGAAAATGCACACAGAGTTTTGACATGTCAAGCTGGCATCAGGGAGAGCTAAAATTGGCGCCATAACCCGGGGCTGAGAGGGCTGAGAGGAGATTGTTTCAACCAGCAGAATGTTGAAAATCAGCAGATGGAGAGGTTAAATAAAATAAATAAATAGATGAATAAATGCTGTTTATAAAACAATCATAAATCTTAGAAGTGTTTAATGCTATCATCTGAGTTTATTTAGCCCTATAATGACCTATAGTTTCCTTGATAAAGATCAGTGAAACAACAATTAAAGAAACCATGAACTTTTAAGCCTTTTCCTGTGCTGCTTTCAGAAGTATTTTAAACTTTCGGCCCAAGTAAATTGATGCGATTTCTTTCAAAAAACATCGGGAAAAAAATATAATGAGCAACTTGGTAAGAAATGTTCCACAAATTCCAAGAAATAAATACATTTGGAAAATTGTTTTTAAAAACTGTGGAAAA
This sequence comes from Plectropomus leopardus, assembly GCF_008729295.1. Classification (NCBI taxonomy): domain Eukaryota; kingdom Metazoa; phylum Chordata; class Actinopteri; order Perciformes; family Serranidae; genus Plectropomus; species Plectropomus leopardus. Next base: position 21,974,754 of record NC_056484.1, on the reverse strand, counting down.
TGTTGAGGGAAAAAGAAGAAAAAAAATAGGGAAAACTTACAATATTACTATAATTTTTAAGCACTGTTTCAAGGTCATTTTCTTTGGGTTTTTTTTTAAGTGTGTGTGTGTTTTGTTTTGGGTTTTTTGTTGTTCTTTTGGTTTAGAAATTAAGTCCAGAAATTTTAAGAAAAAAAATCCAAAGAGATATATTTTTGCTAATTATTGTCACATATTTAAAGCTATTTTAAATGATTAAATGGTTATATATGTATGGATTAGAAGACTATTATTAGCTTTTTTTGTTTGTTTGGTGTGATTTTTGTTTTTAACATATTTTCAGGTAAATTTATTGAGCTAATTGCTACTTTTCAGATACTTTTTTTAAGGCGCTTATTGCCTTTTTCCTGGTTTCAGAGGTTAAACTTGAAATAACTAATAGAAATTATTCAGTTCAGTCACTGGAAGAACAAATGTTGGCACTATAGATTTCTCCAAAACTATGAACACACTACATTTTTCATTTTTATAGGTAATATATCAATTTTTTTAAAGTGATGTAGTATATGAGCTGACTTTATCATCTGGAAGTGGAGGGAATGGTGGATGGCGGGACACCTGCAAAGCTGCACACCACTGTCTGAGACCAACAAACAACAAAAACTGTTGGCATTTTTTAGTCGTTGTGTTTTTAGTAGCTTCATAGGCACCAAACGTGGGCGTTTCTAGTGACTCCGTCACTGTTTCCTCTGGGGATAGTGTCACGAAAAGCAGTTGTGTTTTTTACGGAGACGTCACTGTGAAGACTGGCTGTGTTTACCATTTCATACTATTAGTGCAGCTCTTAATGCGTCATCTTCTGTTATTGAGCATCTTTGGCTTTATTGAATCCATGATCCTGTTTACACCCGCCAAAGCATTATGAGAAAACTGACAACATGATTATTCCTAAATAGATGTAAAGAATAATAATAGATTTTGAGCCAATTATTTTGAAATATTAAAAAGGATAAAGATTAAAAGTTCATGCAAAGTTGTTCAAAGTGTCTTTATTCATTAGATCTTGCAGAGCTACACACCTTATGGTTCAACATTTTACATTATATAGTTCATGCACAATTCTGTTGTGCACTGAGCAATTATAATGTTAATTTTTGCCGCAGTCACTTTTGGTTTCAAATAAACGGTTCAGATAATTGCTCTGATAAAATCTATGAAAATAATAATTAGGTTGTAAAAACTTTTCCTTTTAAAACTTCTCAAATTGATTTGCATTACAACAAAAGGATGTCCCAAGGGAGAGATCCTTTTAAGCAGTTTTTGCATAAGTGTTAATGAACAATAAGCCAGGCAGAAAGGGACTGTGGAATAAAACTGTAAAACTTCACGGGGTTTCTTTCTTATACTGAAGAATGTGGCTGCAAGGCAACAGACCATAAGCTGTTGACTTGTTGTTATTATGGTTGATCAGAACTCTTCCCCTGATACTTCGATGTAAAATAATGAACGTTCCACTGTTCTCTGGGCTGAGAGTAAAACAGTACTTTTACTTTTATGTCTACAAATGACATTTTTTCCCCCCTATTTTGTTGTTTTTACTCAGCAAATTCAAATCTGTAAAAATGTGACTCTCTTTTTGAACCCTTTTTTTCAATATATTCCCAGTGATCATCCACTCTAATCCTGTTCTTTTCTTTTCTTATGATCTCCACAGACCATCCATGTGGCCATCGTATGTGCAGGTTACAACGCCAGTCGAGACGTGGTGACACTGGTTAAATCTGTCCTCTTCCACAGGTAAGCAGTGCATTTTTACCCTGGTACACCAACCAGGTCTTGTTGAAATAACACTCGTTCAAGTCTTTAAAGGAAAAAATAAATCAGTTTTGGTGGATTAGACTTGTCTTACCAAAATCGTGATGAACATGACAATTTAAATCATTTGGTCCAAACACTTGAAAGTCCCTAAAAACAAATTAGTCTAAGCTGTGTCCCAAACCATGTGTCCCCACCCTCAAAGCTTAGCCTTGATTCTGTTTTTTGACGTTCACCCAGGTGCTCTGATGTTGTTTTCAGTGCAAATTCAGAAATACATGAAACAGACACTAAGTCTTAACAATGCATTATGTGATGGTAGGCAAGAAATGTGTTAAAATGACATGCTGGTAACACAAAAACAATGCCAAGGTGAAGTCAGTGCAGATCTATTGTTGCGTTGGACACTCAAATAAAGTATAAAGAGGAAAGGACGGTGGGTTGGTCAAACAAACATGGACTCTGAACCAGGAGACCGCTGTTTGTGCCTCGTGTGAAAACAAGGGTCAATGTAGTTACTTGACTTTCTGAACTTTACGTTACTAGAACTTCACATAACTACTAGGGCTGTCAATTTAACGGCTTGAAACCTGAAGTTTAATAAGAGTTAGGCCAACAAGAAAATTAACTTAAAAATTAGCAGTAAAAAAAGGAGGGGGGGGGGGGATATTTAATATTAATAAATATAAATAAATATAAATAAAATACATTTATTTTTTTGTGTTGCATCATTTTAAATATATGATAATTATAAATGTAGTTTTTATCTAATGATTCCCTCTCTCTCTCTCTTTTAGCTAATTCTCGGGTCATTTTTTGTCATCTTTTAATGTTTTTGCAATTAGTAGGATACTTCATGCCAGTCTTTAAGAGGCTGTATCAGCTGAGTTTTGAAGGTACAGTGATGCAATGCTACCATCTTATTAAGGGATTAATCTTATAATACTCTGGTGTTTTTAAATTTTTGTGATGGAAAAAGGGCAAGGTCATTTCACAGGGGTCCCTTGACCAAGATATCGGCAGGAAAATGGGTTCTGTGGGTACCCATGAGTCTCCTCTTCACAAAGACACCCACTAAATGCTAGTTTCAAGTAACTTTTGGCTTTTTTTTTTTAAATTCTGTAATCAAGACAATCCAATAAGAGTTGCTTCACCTGCTCAGTTTGGACCTCAAAATACAAAATAATGTAACTGAAAACACAAGATTTAAACATGCAATTATTTATGATTAACTATAGAAATTTTATAATTAATAGTAAATACGTAGGTTTATGATACTTTGGTCCCATACATCACTTAAACTGTGATACTTTCCCAAACAAGTTTTTTTTTGTTCTCTAAACCTTATCAAGTGTTTTCCGCTCCCTAAACTGAACCAAACTGCAACCAACTTGTAGCAAACCTGCAGCCATTTGTAATAGACTTTGCATTGGGAATGTTTTTGTCTCTCCAGTGTGCAATTTTAACAGACTTCTTGCCCATCACCACATTATATGCTGTTTAGAGGTCGTGTCCATTTAAACTTTTCCGTGGTTATACAACAAAGTAGATTGAATATTTGAAAGATAATCAACGATGGTTTTTTGGAAACAATTTGTTGTCGACTGAATGAAAGGTGCCTCTTTAGTGAATGTTCTGAACCATCTCCTCATTTAATGGAAGAGTGGCGTCTCTACCATTACTTCAAGCACTTAAACATGAAATAACATCTCTTGTCAAAGAGGCAAAAAGGACCTCTGAACAAATGAGAAAACCTCCTAAATGTGATAAAGTAGATCTCCTGTTCGACCTGAAGGACTGAAAAGACAAACCTGCATCGCTGCAAGCTGACGTATGAGCACTTAAATCCTGTGAAACATCACTTGGTGTGCGGCAGGTGCCATTAGTCTTATGTAAACATGAATAATGAATGGTTTATTGTGCGTTGGAGATGGAGGAGCCATCAGTAATCAGTCAGTGTGCATTCAGCATCAAAGCTCCTAACAGCACTACTCCTTAATTAGCTTTAGAGTTGCAGGTGAATTAATCATAAGTGTAATGATAATTATATGTTATACTGCAAGAAACTTATCTTTAACTCCTGCTGGTAAACACACCTTTAGACTGTTATTTTTCTTTTTTAATTCTCAACTTTAATGACCAGAGATATTTCAGAAGTAAAGTCTTTCTCTATTGTTTAAATGCTGAAGTAATGTAAGATTTCTGTTAGGCTGAAAATGTTCTTTCTGAACACCATGGGGGTTTAATCACTGTTGTGTTTATCCATAAACATGCTAATGTTTATTATGATGAACTCGAATAAGAATCCAATCCAATGCGGTCTTGCTCGTAAGTGAAAATAAAACTGTTGGAAACCAGCTTAAGCAGTTTGAGTACAACCCAAACCTCTTTTTCTCACATTTACTTTAACAAAATACAAATACCACACAGTAACTGCTGGAATCAGTCTATCTGATGATGCCATTGTCCCAGACTTCCACTTTGAAGGAGCATCCATATATCTCCCAGAAATCATGTAAGAAGGGGCACCCAATGGCTCAGTGGAAGCGGGTGCCCCATCTACAAAAGCTAAGTCCTTGCTGTAGCTGCCACAGGTTTTCTTCCAACTCTTGGCCCCTTCCCTGCACGTCATCCCCTCTCTCTCCCCCATTCATGCTTACATTCTGTCCTGTTAAATCGAGGCAAAAAGCCCAAAAATATATATAGAATTTATTTTTCAAATTTCAGAAGATGCTTTGTAAAACTTAAAATCTGCCCTCATGATCCTTAAATTTAGACGTTGTCTTTAGCAAGTCAAGAAAGCTAGTTGTTACATCAATGGTTACATGAAACTGATGCCACATAAATTCTCATGGTCTTAATTTGCCAAAAGCTCAACAAATATAGACCCCACCCCAAGTGAAAGAACAAACAAACCAAAAAAACATTAAAAACATGTTGCTGGCCTCAACCATAGTTTCTGTTTTTTTATGTCTGTGTACCGATGACATCTGTGGCTGAAGGCATTGTGCTTTGGGGTTGACCGTCCATCTGTTCCTTACGCAAAAACCCAATATCTCAAGAGCGGCTTGAAGGAATTTCCTCAAATTTGGCACAAACATTCACCTTGACTAAAATATGAACTGATTACATTTTGTTGGTCAAAGATCACTGTTACCTCACATATGTCCTATTTTCGTGAACATGATATGTCGAGGATACCTTGGGGAAATGTCCTCAGATTTGGCACAAATGTGGCCACTGTTACCTCACATATGTCCCACTCCTTGTGAGTGCATTTCACAGGAACACATTGAAGAAATTTCTTAAAATTTGCCGCAAACATCCACTTGGACGTTTAACTTTAACTAAATTTGGTAGTCAAAAGTCAAGGTCACTGTGACCTTACAAAACATGTCTTTGGCTGCAATAAGTATGACAGAATTTCACTCTAATGTCTAATAGAATAAAATGATGAAGTGATAACATTATATATCAAAAATATCAAAGGTCATCTTCAGTGTGACAGAATAACGTTCCGCAAAAGACACATTTCTGGCCATTACTCAAAAGCATACCTCAGGAAGAGTAGGTGAGGCAATTGGTCAGATACTGAGGTATAAACGATCATGTTCCAGGCACTCAGGATGGTTTGAAATACATTAAAGGCCTTTAATTCATAGGGCTACAAACATTAAAAATGCACCAATGCAAGCCGAAAAATGCGCAAGCAGATATGCATTGGTATATTTTACATGTTTCTAGCCCTAAGAATTAAAGGCCTTTTATGCATTTCAAACCATCCTGGCTGTGTGGACCTGGATCTTTTATACCACTATTTTTGGTCATGAGTTCCCCCATTTTTTAAGTATCCCATTCCATTGGCACCAGTAGTTTTAAGGACACCAGAAACACTCCTTCTGCCTGTCTTTGGTCAGATACTGAATTGGTGACACTAATCTTGAAACTGTGCTGATTGTATAGATCTTTTGTGTTGCCGGGTTGAGGATGTGAAGTATTGGCAATTTAAAATATGTGTACCGTCTTCACAGCAATATCCATATTTGAAGCATTGTCAGCTGTTATGGCTACATATGAGTCTGGACAGGCATGGATGTCAATAGTAACTTCACTGGTTTACAGAGGCCTACATTTGCAAGGCAGTAATTTCAGTTAATTAGTAAATACTTTAATCAAATTCATTATTCAATGAGAGATATATTTAATGACTAAATTAAAACAATCAAAGACATAAATTGAAATTCACTCCATGCTGTTAAATGTATTTCTTTACATATGTTTGTATATACTGAGTCATAGTTGCACAATTTTTGACAAAACTAAGACAAAGACTTTCCCAAATAACGACGTTGTGATTTTCATTTCAATCACGTAGAATTTTTCATCAAACCTGGAATAAAATAAGCCAACAGCCTGAGTTTGAAAGGTCAGTGTTAGTATTAAGTGGATGATAAGGCATGAGGAAATTTGCAGGACGGTCAGATTGAAGACTAGACCTCAGCATCACTGCGCTGCTCAGATTAAAGCATAGTGCTCCGAGTGTGAAGCAGTCTGAAGGATGACGTAGGATGCCTACCCAGAGCATGACTCATGCAGCAAGGTAGAGTTTACAGAATCCGCCTATAATTCAGGTAATGGGCAATGATTTGGAATGAAATTGCCTTTTTTTGTTGTTGTCGAGGACAGGTCGCCAGCAGCATAGCTAATATGCAAAGCGCTGCCCTGTTTAATCAGGGGGGATGTTTAAATGTTGACTCACTGTTGTTTAGCTGCTGAGTGACAAATATGTGAGCAGACAGACGCCTGAGAGGTCAGCCTGTTGGACTGTCATCTGATAGTGTGGGGCATTTTACTGAATGACTGAAAGGATGGGTGGAAACATTGTCAAACACCGCCTGACCCGACATTAAGCTGACCCGCAGCTTTTATCAAATACTCCCCGGCCGTAATTCTTCGCCATATTGTCAAGTTTTGATTAATGTACTCAAAGGAATATGCCATAAATTCCATAAGAGGCAAGTTTTAAATGATATATGCCATAGTTACTGTACTATACAGTCAGTTAATTTCCAGCAGCCATATGTTGTTTAGCCTACACTGTAAATCAAATATTTGCCAGCAGTTCATCTCTTGGCTCGGTGATAGAGAGCCCTGTAGAATCGTTCTCACTGTGTGACTGATGCTGTCCCATGTGAAAAATGGCCTCTTTCTGCTGCATTCAGTTAGACAGCGGGAGCTTCCCATCATTCTGATCTGTCCAACAGCAGCTGTATATGTCCCTGTCAAGATAATCCCAGACTGTCCTCACCAGAAAAAAACAAAAAAAGACAGCAACGGGCGTCTGTCTAAAATCTTCAAATAACCTTTGTGTATTCATTCCTGACAAGTGACCTCTTGTGGCTATACGGATGATAACTGTTCTCTGTCAGAAGCAATAGTGGTAGTAATAGGTATTGTTACGAGCCACAAAATCTCTTTATGGGTGGATGGTTGCACATGCAAAGTGTCTGACCTTGACTCAGGGGTTTGCTTCTTGCCTCTTAACCAACAGGCCCACAATATCTCCCTAAGCTGTATCAATAGTTTTAGTTACCTAAGCTTAACCAGACATGAACTAATACCTCTACAATCATTTTTTCATTCCTTATTTGGGCCTTTTTTTTGGAAGGCACATTTTATTGTTAAATATGATAAATTGTTGGGTGTGCCATCCTGCTGGTGGTGCACCAGATCAGAGGGCAGTGACAAACAACTTACTGTTCCTCTGTGCTGGTGAGAGCTGCAGTCAGAGACTTCGTGTTTTCAGGTTGTGCATACATTCATACGTCCATTCCACTCTTGACCTTGATATCTCAATGTCACCGTAACAGATTTTTTTCCAAATTTGGCACAAATGTCAACCTGGACTGAAGGATGACCTGATTTAGGCTGTCAAAGGTCACTGTGACCTTATGTCCCTCCTATTCTCACGAATATGATATTTGAAGAATCAAATTTGGCACAAATGTCAACCTGGACTCAAGGATGAACTGACTAGATTTTGGTTTACAAAGCTCAAGGTCACTGGGATGAATGCCTCAAGGAAATTTAAACTGAGCAAAAACGGCCATTTGGACTAATTAAATTTTGGTGAACAAAGGCGTCACTGTAACCTCACAGAGCGTGTTTGGCCATAGCTCAAGAATGCTACTTCTGACTTTTGAGATGGAATTTTGAGAGAGAAGAAGTTGGATCTGTCCATCCGTCCTCTGGTCCATATGGTGGAAGTGACTTCATCTTCAGGACAGGGTCAGGACAGCCCTCCACTCCTCCCTGAGCAGATGAGAGCACAATGAAAGTGTATCCGTCTCCTCCCTGAAAGTCTTTCTGGATCATGATACCAATCATTAGGAAGATTACTTGATTAGATTATCACGGGTGCAGATCTGATCATCAGGATGCACTCGACATATTTGCTTCCTCATCTGCATAATCCCAAGATTCTAGTGAAAGGCTTGTTGCTGTTTGTCCAGAGGATGTGAAGACCCTTTTCTATTTGCGCTGCCGTCGCTGACAGCTTGTATGAAACCAGAGTTCCAACACATTTTGACAGCTCCCAGCCCCCAGCACTTATTGAGCAAGTGCAGCTGACACATTCATTCCCAAAGTCATTCAGCGCAAGACACCCGCGGGTGCTCACATCCTCAGCTCAGTGTCACTATTTCTTGACCTGATTTGGAAGGCCTGAATACCTATTTTGCACACTCCCTCCTCTTCTTGTATGTGTGTGCACAGGGAGATTCAGAGCGCGCCGGCTTCTCTGGATGAAGCTTTGGGCATCTTGTCTGATGAATCACCTCCTTCACTCGCGCTGCGTCTGCTTTACCAGCCCCAGGCCTGACTGCATGCACTCATCTCCAAATTATAGAGCTGAAGTTGATAAAACAACCTTTACTCAAGCTCCAATTACCTGCTTGTTCTTGGGCTTTCAATCAGCTCACATGGTCTTCACAAGCAGATGGAATTCTACATGTATTTTTAAAATCTGGCTCTAAAGCTCATGTGATATTTATTTATTAAAAATATGTCATGGAAGATTGGAATATGTGTTCGGTCATCATACTTGGGGCACTCTAATTTCGAGTCGAGCCTGAAACTTCTTTTCGTGTCTGTTTCAGTATTAGGCCAGTAAAATACAGGAGATAAAATCCGACCTAATGAAAATGCAAAAAATAAAAAAAGAATACTTTGAGGAATGACTAAAAACTGTTTTTCTACAAGACCTTTTATCCTCTAGCACTTTAAAATTCTTGTATCGCTCTGCGTACAAAATGGCTTTTTACAAAATCCAGCTATGAAAAATATTATAAATTTATGATTTTAATTATGATTTTTAAAAAAACTTTAATTGAATTAATTTTTTAACCAACATCACTGACAAATATCACATATTCATCAATTTTAAGATATCACGGTGACATCATAATGTTCTGCAAAAACACTTATTGCAAACACACTATTGACTCTAATTTTGGGTGTCCACCTTAAAACTGTGGTGATTTATAGATCTTCTTGATGCGATTGTTCAACTCTACCTCTTACATTTTTCCTAATTTTATGGAACAGGGCGTTTTCATGTAGCTGTCTTAGAGAACTTCCTGTGTAAACTTCTCAGACATTTAGTAACTTTAAGCAGGATGTAGTGAAAGAGCATGGAGCTTATCCGTGTTTTGGTGTGTGTGTTTGTGTGTGTGTCCACAGGCGGAACCCACTACATTTCCATTTCATCACAGACTCCATTGCTCAGCAGATCCTGTCTTCTCTGTTCCATACCTGGATGGTCCCTGCCGTCAGGGTCGACTTCTACGACGCAGATGAGCTGAAGGTGAAGAACCCTGACTCCTCTCCACCTCGCTTAATCCCAGCATCCCTCAGAAATGCTCAGACCTGCATGCAGTTTCACCTGTTATCTTGTATTTCTTAACCCTTTAATATTGCACTCACTTGTATCGCTCTGCACACAAAAAGCACTTTTGAAAATATTGATTTTTTAACGAACATTAGTCCTAATCATAAATATCAAATATTCATTGATTTTCAACTTTTTTAATCCTTTAAATGCCAAGTTTTTGTCATGATGCTGCTATGTTTTTAGATCAAGAAACACAAATAATGAATTATTTTCTATATACAATATACTAAGTAGATTTTGTTTTTAATTATCAGAGCATAATTGATTTTATGCATTATTATTTTTGTGCAGTATCAAATACTCACGCTCATACCACTCTGCACTTTTCAATATCAGGCTGTAAAAAATATTTTACATTAATATTACTTTTTTTATCCAACATCAGTCCCAATCATAAGTATCACATATTCATTACTTTTCAGAATTTTGACTCTAACTAAATGTCAGTTTTTTGTCAGGATGCCACCATGTTTTTAGAGTTAAGAAATCAAACATAGGAATTATTTTCATTCTACTACATTTTGCACCCGATTAAATAGCATGTATTTTCTCCATATGCCAAATATGGTAAAAAATGATGAGAAAATAGTAAAAAAAAAAAAAAAAAAAAAAAACTGTCCACAGTGTATTTTAGACTTATTGCGGGAGCTGAGCTGGAAATTCCAAGATTAAACAAAAATACACATTCTTGCCAAAATGTATGCCGTATGCATGAACGCAGCCAAAATGATCAAAAAATGAAGAATGAAAAGCTCATAAAATGCATCAGGGTTAATGATCTGTCTGACACCTTTTCTACTCTTGTAAAAACTACACATTTAAAAAAATTGTCAGTTTTACAGCAAATGATCCCAGCTTTGCTTTGGTGTGGTGTTTCAGTCTGAGGTGTCATGGATCCCAAACAAACATTACTCTGGAATCTATGGGCTGATGAAGCTGGTGCTCACAAAGACGCTGCCATCTGACCTGCAGAGAGTCATCGTCCTGGATACTGACATCACGTTTGCCACCGACATCGCTGAACTCTGGGCCGTCTTCCACAAGTTCAAAGGTAATTCATCTTCTGCTTGTGAACTCTCAAGAAATTGCACTGTTTGTTAATGAAACCAAGGTTTAGCAGTAGTTTTCAAACTAATCAAGGTCGTCATTTTGTGTTTTTATTAGTGTTTTTAACAGTAATCAATTTAATTTGAACTTCCCCCCTACTCAAAAATGTGTTTTCTTCTGTTTATGTCCCCTAAAATGTCTGTCAATTACTTTATTGCCACATTCCCCAACTAAAAGGGCCAATGTCTGTGCACTTTCTTAAGATCATCTAAGGTACATCACTAATACAAAAGACAATCTCTGTCTAATAGAAGGACGGGGGACAGATTTTAACGCAACACCGGCAAAGAAACCTGGAACCTTTTTTGTACCAGGCTAAAAAACATGTTTAATTCTGCTGTAAAGTTTGAAATTTTAACAAGGGGTTATATGGGAATTGGCTCACGCTTGGAGCCAGCCTCCAGTGGACATTTGAGGAACTGCAGATTTTCATGCAATTTTAGTTTGATCTCGTGAAAAGCTTTTGAAAGGATCTTATTGAACACTTTTGGCCTTCTTTTGTATATTTGATTATATATACCAACCAGTGATTTTATTTATTTGCAATATAAGCAGAATAATCCACTTTAATGTAAGTTGCAGTCCTGCAGTTTTGAAAGATCAGTGACAGCAGTGCAGACTAAAGGTCCATCTTATCAGTTAGTAGCTTGTCAGTCTTTAGCAATGCTTTCTTCCCCCCACATGTTCTCAACAATGGCTGATTCATCGCTCATGTGGAGAAAATCGCCAGCATGACTCACCGTGTAGGACTGCTCTGGTTGAATCAATATGTCGCCGGGGTCAGCTGGATAGAAATGTGTGTTACGCAGGTGGTGTTCCTGTGATAAGTCTGAAGGAGTAGCTCTTCGTCTTCTCATGACGTACAGTGCAGGTGCTGTAGCTGAAAGTGGTGGTGTAAGAATTGGAAAAGAGAGTTCTGGAGAGGAGATCACACCCTGGCTGCTGTCACACCTCTGCACACCTGGCCAGTGTGTGAAGCAGGTACGAGTGTCGAGTGGTCTGTTCTGGAAAGTAGAGCGGCCTACATGCTTTATTTGAACTGCTTGTTGGATGCGGGAACAGCTTTGGGAACACATACCCACCTCAGTTTAGGGAGGGCTGGGATCAACAATTTCACTAACATTCCCAACTATCTGTAACTATCCGTCATTCACACACATTTCATGCTGTGATTGGCTGGCAGTAGAGGTGAGAAAGGGCCAGGGTTTGAACTTTTCTCTCAAGTTCATCTTTTTATTTGTTACACAACAATTTCTGTTGCTTTTCATTCCAAAAACATGCAACACTGTGAATGCCTTCAAGGATATACACACATATACTATATATATTCCATAACAATATGATGTCTCTCGCCTCTGTGTGACAGCTGGCTTTTGAAACCGCCCTCCAGTGTGCAGAGTGCCCCCAGAAATGTTATTACTATTATGCACGTTATATGGTATTACATCACATACCAACCCGTTCTCATTCGGAACTCATCAAATCGCGCCGTGCACGGATGTGTCACATGATAACGCAGTCGGACAGAACCAGTGGCGATGTTATCATTTGCTGGCGACCAGGCGGATGGCAGCAAGTGAGTCTACATGCGCCTGACAACGCAGCCAGACAAAACCGGTTTTGTGCGCCTGAAACCCTGAAGGACAGCATCAGGTAATAACGCTGCCGGTAACCACGTAATATAGGGAGCACGAGTGCGCTGATTTGGCAGGTGTAGAGGTGGATGGGTTTGCCCCCCATGTGGATGTGTGTGTTAGTGTTTTTTTCTACACCTTACCATGTGCCTCTTTCCCTAAACCTAACCATCCATGGCCTTTTTGCCTAATCCCAACCATGGTAACAGTCCGCACTGTTGATAGCATCCTGGAGTATAACCAGCCGACACACAAGGATTCCTAAAACGTCATAGGTTGATGGTGAAGGTCCTGACAGAGTGGCACCGTGTGATGAGTTAGGAGTAAAAATGTGTTGCTTGTACCAAATAAGTTAGCAAGCAGGAAATGGGTTACATGTCAAACAATGGAGGAATGAATAACTTCTCAGTGCTGTACATTTTATTTGCACTCTACCTTTTACTTTTTTTACCTTTGTCTTGTTTTGTTTTAGTCCTTTTGTCTTCTAAGTTTGTTTTTCCCAGCTTTCTTCTATGAATTTATACTGTTCAACTTTGGGGTCAAAGCCCAGTACGGGGATTATGGAGCATGCACAGAACACCTAGGCCAGTTAAGGTCCAGTTGAAGTGTATACATGAAATAGTAACAACCACATAATCTGGATGTGTTAGTCCGACTTTTACTTACTACGCGTTTAGTAGGACTAACATTACATGTGTTTGAAAAGTTTTAGTTGGACTGACACAATAATTCCACTTTTTCTAACATCATGTAAACATTCAAAAGGGAGCTGATGGAAACAGCTTAAAACACTTTTGTCTTCCAACATGGTCACACAACACATCTGAGTAACTAACCCAGCCCTCTAAAATATTGTTGTACACACCTCAGCTCATTCTGCCATTGTTAAAGGCCCTCTCAGACGCTCTTTAACAATCAGACGAGCACTTCTTTCGACCATTGTCAGACCTTGATAGTGTGAGAGAGGACGGGCAGGAAGTGTGGAGGCGATAGGACACAAAGTCCTGCGAGTATAAATCTGGGAGGTAGGGACCAGAGTAAAGATTGAGGAAGGCACATATGCAGGAGGAGGGAAGGAGGCGGCGGTGACTCACTTCAAAGATTTATGGGTAGCGCTGTCCAATAGTGCAGTGCAGCCAGCAGGGGTTTGGATCAATCTTAATTAGCAGTTGACTCCAATGCAGCACCTCTGCCACCCACTCCCTTTGCTGTCCGGTCTGGCTGAACTGTCGAGCCACATAATCTTTAAAGCATCACAACAGACCAGGAAGACTCATTCTATAAATGCTACTTTAGCTTCCTTTAAATGACTTATAAAGACAGTTAAGAGGGTGGATACAGTGTCTGATTGAGCCAGCACAGCTCTTATTTTATCTGCTCATTTAACTTTATCAGGCGGATATAAGCCATCAGCATGAGAGGGACGATAAGATGTTAATTTACCCAATGAAGGCATGCATGTATACATGTCATTAAGGAATTTACATTTACTTACCATGTAATAGCCCAAAGCACCCAACATTCTTTTGGTTAACCCTCTGAAACCTAGATCATCATCACTTTTCTCGTGTGTTGCACTTGGACACCTTTCACAAGCATTTTAACCTTCGAAAAACCAGCAGATAGGTGTTATTTATTTTGAAAACATGGCAAAAAGGCAAAGAGCCACTTGGCACGAAATGAAATGACAATGAAAGAAAATAATAAGAGGTGATGGGAAAAATTACCTGAAAAATAAGTAGGAAAGAGAAAGAGAAAATAATATAAATTTATATATATATATATATATACATACATTGATACATTGATTGAGAAAATAAGAGAAAATAAAATTAATGAATAAACAACAAAGTAAAAAATAAATAAACAGTCAAAGATATAGATAAAATTATAATAGTAATAATAAAAGATAAATAAGTAAAATATTTTATACTCAATGTAAAGATAACAGCACAAAGTAAAATAAATAAGTATGTTAAAATGATAAAATTATATCTGAAATATTTAAACTGTGAAACGTATTAAAAGGTATTAAAAAATAAATAAATAATATATAAAATTGAATAAAAGTTCATACAAATTAAAAAGTTCAGTTGAGAGCCAAACTAAAAAGGTAGGTCTTGAGTTTGCTTTTAAAAATATCACCCCCCTCTGCGGCCCTCAGGTCCTAAATGAGTTCCTCTAAACTGCTTCGTGCGGTGGATGAATTTTAGACTTCTGTCCTATTAGATCTAAACCATAGAAAAATTCTATCTCTTTGACCCTTTCATTATAAGTGGAAAGTATAAAACATTTTTGAAATTTCTGAACAGATGAATTCAATGTGCTGAAGCATCCACTAATTGTAGTGTTCATACAGTGGTTTAAAACAGCCCAGTTGCCATTGGAAACTGTATTGTATGCTTCTGCAAACCACAGAAATGTGACATTTTAGTGTTTTATGCATTTCCAACATGAGTGTGTGAGTTGATTTTGTCATTGGGAGGTGAGGGGGATGGCATCACAATAAGGTGAGACAACAAACAAAACTGGTTGTTTTTAGAGAGTTTTTGCTTTGTTTCTGCTGGCTTTTTAGTTACCAAAGTGAATGTTTTTAGCGACCTGTCACTGTTTTTCCACCAGGGATAGTATCACAAAGAGTGGTTGTTTTTTACTGACACATAACTCTATTCCAGTGGGGATTGTGCCACCAAAACTATTTTTGAAGACAAAATATGATCTTTTCCGAACCATAACCAAGGGGTTTTTGTGCCTAAACCTATAGCATAAAACCTGAAACATAAAGAAATGTTACGTATCAATGTATCCCCAACATAATAATGTACAAATCCTTGGTTTTGCAGAAGTTTTATTTATTTATTTTATTACCCCTTATTCAATCAGAAAAGCCTCTTGTGATTAAAACTCTCTTTTTCAAGAGTGTTCTGGCTGAGACAGGCAGCAACAAGGTTACAGGCAACATTGAACAAAAATACAAAATCAAATTGTACACCTCCAAAACAACAATATAAAACACAAAAAGAACATAAAAATAAAGCTACCACAAGGAAGGACTAAAAGGTATATTAATATATGCTATAAATAAACCATAAAAACAAGACAATTAAAAGATGACACACCCCGACATTGGCATGTAGAAGAGGACATAGAAAAGACCTGCAGCAGAGCTTTGAAACGGCCTTAAGGAACCAGTGAGCTTTAAGTCTTTCTGCAGAAGATTCCTCATATATGGAGCTGCATACATAAAGGCTCTTTTGCCAAACTCCATACAAACTCTAGGTATAGACAATAAGAACACGTTCTGTGCACAGAGAGCAGAGCCATTTTCAATTTTTTTTTGCTTAAAATGCACAATGCCAACATTTTTTTTCTGGCGTTTTGGTTTGGTTTGAAAGAGAAACAGAATTGGAACAAAAGCTTAGTGTATCAGCAACAGATTTTGACACCACTTAATTCCACATGATCACAAAGTGACAGAATCCCATCTGGCTCCATGAGAGAACTCTCAGCTAAACATTTTCGTTGTGCTTTTGTTGAGTCTCGTCTCGCTGCCTTCAGCTGCCTGTAAATGAGGGTGAATTCGTAGTGTTACAGTGCTAACAGCCATTAACAGTAGCAGTAGAGTTGCTTAAAAAACATGTCTGATCTGCTGTGTGTGTGAGAGGCTGTGGGATTCTCTGTCAGTCAAATATTGAAGTCTTCTGCAGTCAGCAGCTCGTCTTGATCTTTCCTGTGCAGGTAATAGTGCTGCTGCTGCAGCCTCCTGCTGGGAGCTTCTCTTACTCCTCCTCTCTCGCTTTGTCTTTCATGTTCAAAACTACTTCCTCATCTTTTCATCATCCTTTGTCTCCATCACTCCACTCTCAAACTTTCTGTTTTGATTATATTTACTGTTAACTTTTAAACATATTTTTTCAAGCCTGGGGTACATTAGTGGTTGGAAGTACCTCCCTCATTTCAGCCCCGAATTGCTATAATTATCCAGCACAACTTTATTCTGTGACAGTTTCATTATATCATATTGAAGTTCCAAGCTTCCAATTTTAGTTGGTTCAACAACTTGGTGACATAATTTCCATGAAAACAATATTGCCACTGTCTTACAGGGTCCATACATCCATGAAAAACATGGAAAAGTCATGGAATTTGCTTATAGTAATTTCCAAGTCACATTTTTTCTTAAAGGATTGACAAAAAAAATAAGAAAAAAAGCTATTTTTACTCTTAAATTGCCAAAAATTTGTAAAGAATGAAAAATCTGTATCTTTTTCTTTAAAAATGTTTTCAATATTTTTTTTTTTCGAAAACTGCCAAAAATTATTAAAGGAAAAAAGAAAAAAGCCAACATCATCATTTTAAAAAATGCAACCATTTTTTTTTCAGCAGTAATATTAATACAAAATACAGCCATTTAAATGTATATACCCTACTCTAAACCAAAATTAAAAACATAAGTCCCTCTCCAGGGCTTAAAAACTCATTTGACATGTCTCCTTTTTGCACCTCATACATAACAGCACTCCCTTAGTTGAAATATTCAGCTCTTATCCTGTTCTGATTTTTTTTCCCAATAAGTGTTTAAAAAAACAATGATATAGTAATGACAAAGTATCTATGGTGGTTTCAGAGACTGTATGGTCTTTAGAGTTTGCCTCAAAGTCATAGAAAAGTCATAGAAATGTATTGCTTAAATTGTGTATAAACCCTGGTCTTCACATGGTACCAGAGATCTTAAGGTGCTGAATGGTTTTTCAGTAAGTGCTGACATCTTACATGTTCTGAGTCGAGCCACATAAGGGAGTCCCACAGGGCGGCTTCTTGGGGTCCCTGTTGATGTAGCACCGTCTGTCCTGGTCTTAAGATGTGGTGGGATTCTTATCATCTATTCTATCCAGTCAGTGGTGTAATTGTTACAATTAAACAAAGCAGCAAACAGAGCTTGAATCATCTGTTCAGACAGAAAGCAAAGAAAATTCTTGCACACAGATTTGACCGCTGGACCGTTTGCACGGTCTGTGTTGATTCGCCCCAAACAGCAACAGAAGCGCCAACTGTGTGTGTGTTTACTTTCAGCTCAGCCTCTGACTGATCTCAGAACTCAGCAGAAACTCCACTTCTGTCTGTTGTTTCTCTCCACTCTGTCTCCTCTGCTCTCTGTACATTTGATGGAGTAGGTTCATAAAGCCTGAAGATATGTGCTCACTGTTCTCAAGTTGAACTTTTTTAACTCCCACAGATGTGTGTTCATGTTCTGTCTCAACACACCGTGAGACCTCTAATAGGCTCCCAAACAGACGGGGCAGCAGGAGTATAGTGTATATACTGTATAAAGTACTTTGTAGGCATTTCATGATGCCAGAAATGTTGTGGTATTTACCAGTACAAGTAAATTCCATTATATCAATACCCAGTTCAATTTCACAATAAATTACGAAACAATAAATCCTACGTACTTATACATACATACATACTTTGACATCTGTGCAAATTGGCTTGATTTCTTTCAAAAACATGGGAAAAGCCAATGATTGGCAGTGAGCAAGAAAAGAAGAAATGACCCACAAATTTGCAAGAAATTACCTGAAAATTTGAAAGAAAAAAAAAGGAAAAAGTTAACTGAAAAAAAGTTAACAAGAAAATGACCTGGGACAAGTGCTTAAAAATTCTAACAATTCTATTATGTAATTATGATAATTCCCTTTATGAGGTAATTTTTTTCTTTATTTCTTCTTCTTTTTTTCTTTTTTTTATACAATTTCCCTATTATTTTCAGCTGACTTTCTCATAATGTTTCTCGTATTTCTTATAAATTTTTGGGACATTTCTTTCTTTCTTTCTTTCTTTTTTTATTACTAAAATATGTAATGCGGCTGCCCAGGTCCACAACAGCACATTGCTAAGCTTCCATGTTGGACTCCAGCCTGCTTTTAAATACTTAAAAAAAATGTCTGAATGATTATTTTTGATGTAGATTTTCAGTTTATATCAACATGACATTTGTGTTTTGGTTGCCATTGTACTCAGGATGTTGAATGTGGCTCTACAGAACTCTGAATGCAGGGCCTGTTTGTCCAATCTAGGTAATCGTTGGCAGAATGGACCCCATATTTCACAGCTGCTTTGGTCACAATGTCAATTAATTGCTGTGTCTATTTTAAGCCTTATTTTCCCTGTCTGCTTGCCTGCGGGCCCTTTTCTTTCAGCTCTCCTGTGTTCTTACAATGACACTCAGGAAGGTGAAATGTTCACACTACCTTTCCTCCCCTCACCACTGATTGCATGTTGTTGCTGTCGGGCTCCGGGCCCACTCAGAGCTGGTGACGTGCAGCATTAATCCATCCATTGTCAGAAACCACTGGTGCCTGCCTGGAATTTATTAGCTTTAACCCTCCAATTCTAATCAGTAGATATCCTGAGGTTAGGTGTGGAGCCCCAGGGAAATTAGAGCTTCATTCAAGACCTCATATTTCATTTTAGCCTCATTCCCATATAGCATGCCCTCCGGGGAGTACAAATCGCGACCCTTGCCACTTTGACAAATTCCAGGCCTGTGAGGGTGTGAACCAGGGAGAAGAGGGCAAGCAGGCAGGTGGAGGTCAGGTGGTTAATGTAGAGGTGTGGAGACTGAAGCGTTTGCTGTAATGCATTTGAACTCATTCATTCTTAAACATCTCTCAGGGGTGGTGTGCAGAGTCCAGCTCATTTCTTTTCTCTAGCCATTTTTCTATGAAACTATGTTCAGATATACAGTACTTTACATGTGTCTTGGAAGTTATTACTTGCATCAGGGTGCACTTTTTATTAACCTTTTAACACCTGGAACATCATCAGTTTTCTTGTGCTGCATTTAGATGCCTTTCACATCACATCACAGCATTTTAACCTCTGAAACTTAGAAAATTGGTTTTATTTCTTTCAAAACATAGGAAGAACATAATGAGCAACTTGGCAAGAACTATTCCTTAAACTGCAAAAAAAAAGGTAGAATAATGTTACAGAAGAAAAGAAGAACATATTTTTTGCACTTTATTGAGGTTATTTTTCTCTCCTTTATGTTTGGTTTTTACTTTACTTTTCTTTTTTCTAATTTTCTTGTATTGTCTTATTACTTGGTCACTTTTGGGCAATTTCTTATTTAGTTGCCCACTGTCTTCCGTCATTTTTGAAAGAAAGCAAGCTAAATTCCTCAGATTTTAAAGGGTTAACCCCCACCCTCCATTGTAAAGCATATATTCACAAAATATTTTGCTGAATGTGTCAGGTAACACAGATTTTCTGACTTATCAGAAACATCATGGTCTGATTATCAAAAAAGAAGAGTTTAGCTCTTTATTATCCCACAGTACCATTTCTTCCGTTCTTTACAATTTAGAAATTTTATGCGAAGTAGTTATCCCCAATTCCCCAATTTACCAGATGAAACAACTTCAGATAGAATTCTCAACTTAATGTGTACAACAGAGGAGTAATTAATGTTATACATATTATATTAGAATCAGAATCTGAAATACTTAATTGATCCTCGGGGGGAAATTGTGGTTCGTTACAGACACTCTGATGCCAGCATAGAGAATTATAGCATGTAGAAATAAGTAACAGCACAAGAATATAAAATATAAAATAGAAACACGGTAAGAGTAAACAATTAGCACAGTCTTAAATATTTAAATATTTAAAATAAAGTATGTAAATATGCTGAGTATGTAAGTGTGTAAAATATAATGTAAGAAATGCAGTAATCCACACATATCACACAACAATTAGAGATAATTAACCCTTTGAAACTTAAGTAAATTGCCTGACTTTCTTTTAATAACATTGGAAGAGGGTAATGAGCAACTTAACAAGTAATGACCCAGAAATTAGCAAGACAAAAAAGTTACAAGAAATTTACCTGAAAAATAGAAAAACATAATCAATCAAAATGAAAAAAAGACAAATAAAGAATGAAAAAAAAAGCTAGACGATATTCCTTTCTTTAAATTTTTTCTGTTAATATCGTACATTTTTAAAGTAATTTTCTTGTCACCTTTTACACTTTTTTTGTGTTTGGTTCTTTTTGCAATTGGTGGGAAATTTCTTGCCAAGTTGTCCATTGCATTCTCCCCCCATGTTTTTATGATATCAAACCATTTTTCAGGGGTTTAAATGAGTCTGAAAGGCATCTGAAAGCAATACAACAAAACTAATGTCAATCCAAGTGTTAAGGGTTAAGGTACCTTAAAATCCTAAGTGCCCTATCACTGCAATTTGTGTCAAAACTGGTACTTGTTCTTGGACTCATGACTCAGTCAAACCTGAACACACAGAGATGAATACATGTAGTTTTAGATTCAGTGTGATGTCCATCACAAAATAAACGTCCAGATATCCACTTAGAAATTATATACACCAGACTCCAAAATTTGCCAAAGAATCATCTTCTGTCTAAGTTTTCTTCAGTATCAAAGTAATCCAGCTGTCTGTTCATCCACGAGTGCTCTGCAAACTGGAACTGTTAATACAGTATACCTTTGATGTTGCCAATTTGCCAGAACTATTCAGGGATTTTGGTTTTGTGCTTTCTCAATAAGCAGCTCTTGCAATTGTCTAGACATGCACTCATGTTGCATAACCTTCTTCTTAACCTCATCCCAAATTTTCTGTCGAGAACTGTTTAATTTCAGCTGTATTGGACCATCATAGTTGGGCTACTCTCTTTTTCAGGAACGCCCTATTCTCAGTCACACATTCACACCTGCAGTCTGCCCAGTACTACCAGTGGACAGAACAATACGGTCAGTAGAGTACAGCCTTGCCAATGGACATAGTGGAAGATAGGGCGAAAGGCCTGCTGTCATTAAGGCTGGGCATTAGTGCTATATCTTCAAGTAATCGACCAAAATAACCTAGTGCCAAAACTTCTCTAATCAAATTAAGCCTGCATTGGATCTTTTTTGACCTCAGATCTAAAATAAATGATAGCATGGTTTTGCTTGTAGCCAATCACTGCAGGCCTTCAAGTTAATGCAATAAATGATTGGCCCACGGTGAAGTTGGACGGTATTACTTTATTAACTTTACTTTCTGAAGTATGGCTACAAACCATCGGAGTGTGGTGGCAACTTATGCAACTGTGTGCTTTCATTCACGTGATGGGAATCGAATGAAGTAGGAAAAAAAAGGTATCAAATGAATTTCTCTTGGATCGATATCACTTTAGGGGTACTGGCATTGGCACTAGTGTCATAATTTTTTTAAATCCCCAGACCTCGCAGTCATAACCTCCTCCTCGCTACAACACACTGCACCCCATCTCACTTTGGGCAGTCTCTACTTGAAGGCATTCATGGAGACACTTTAGATAATCCAACAAGCAGATTATGTTTGAAGCATACTTGGGCCTAAAGGGCCTTGCACCACAGCTGTAATTATGCATGAGGACCAAGCTGCGCTTTAACTTTCTCCAGCCAAACTCCCACGCTAAGGTCAACTGAGACATCTGAGCTATCTCAATGACAACTAAGCAAACTTTATCCCCTGGAAAAGACTGTGAGATGAGATTGAAAGATGGTTGTCTGCTTTGAGAGGGGATAAGAAGGATACACACAAAGCAAAATCAGTCTCTGACAATCAAATGCTTGTGCCATGTAAAAGAAACTAACAAGGGATTAAAAACATCTCCCATGAGGGCATATTTGCACCACCTAAATAAATTCTATGCATAGTAAACACTGGTCTCGATGCCGTGTGTCTGACAGGTCCGAGTGCAAAGAAGCCGTCATTTCAGGAAGAAGCAAATGTTTGAAGCTAACAACATTCATGAATAGTATTACTATTCATACACGGGTCCTCATATTTCTCACTCTACATCTACTCTGACACACTAATGCATACATTTAACTAACATTCACCTGTGAGCAGTTTAATGTATGCATGTACACACAGGTGTTAAATTAGCTTTGGTTTCTTTCACACCCTGTTTTAAACAGCTCCATACAGTTTCACAGGAGGTTATCCATTATAACCAGAGTTCTATGCACACCTGTCACCACAAAAACATATATAAGACAACTTTTTTCCCATTCCTTTCATCCACAACATTAAATCATGGGTCAGGAATACTACTACACCTGCTGTCTTCATACATTTGCTGGGGGAGATCTATTTTTAGCCTCCACTCAAGATCAAGGCTTCACCCAGAGCAACATGCAATCATGAAGCACTGAAAGATTTGTGCAGTGTAGTTTTTACAAACAAATATCTGCACATGAATGCAGAATCTATAAGTGCAAGATTTTGAAGCATTCTGGTTTATGTTTGTTGCCGGAGCAGAGGTTTGGACTTGAGTCACATGGCTTGGACTCGAGACGGACTCAAGTATCAAATTTCAGAACTTTAGACTCCACATCGCGTAATCCAAAAAACAGACTGGTGACTTTACTAGGACTTGAACCCTTTTGACCTCTATATACTTGATACCTTCCACAAAGCCCAAAGATTACAAAATGAATCATTTCATTTACTGAATCAGCTGATATAACTGCTAACTATTCCCAGAATTTTCTACATCAACACACCAGGTCTGCTTTGTTTGAACCAATCAGTGGACAGCATCCAGTGAAGTTGGAAGAGAGAACCATAAAGAACTGACATCATGTTACACATGGAAAAAAATAATAATATCAAAGAAAATGTGCCGGTCAAAACTTACAGGTGGACAAGCAACACATTTCAACAAATAAATACAAAATTTTAATTTTAAATTTTTCAAAATTTGTACACTTAATATATTATTACTCTGTTTAATATGGCATTGTATTTTTTAAAGAGCTGTTATGTCTTTGGAAGGTAAAGAGTAGTGTGGGGAGGAAAAGACGCAGAACACTTTGGCAAAAATGCAACCTAAGAACCAACTGGCTATTGTCTTATGACAATCTTTTGAACATGTATCTGCATTCATATACAAATATAGTTTATAGAGATAGCCAAAATGAGCATTGCACAGAAAAGGAAGTCTTGGATCCCATGAAATAGTAGTCAGAACCTTTATTATCATTAGTCAATAGCCAGTGGGTTTCCAGATTAAATTATAGGCCAATGGAAGTAGGGCATTAAAAAGCAGATTTAACTATACTAGTACTATACTATATCAATACTTTACCAATCCATACTACTCAGTGAGACACAGTCAGTTATGAAGTGGTGAGTAATCCTAACGAGGTCAGATAGTAGTGAGTGAGTGACTGAGGCAGGAACAGGAAGTGGGCGCCATACTGCCTCCTGCACAGTGAAATTGGAGGCTGAAAAAACTGAAATCAATCAGTGCTGATCAAAGATAAGCCAAGATTTTCTTACTGTGTTGCCTGCTTCTCACCTCAAATGTTTTCAGAAACACGTTTTAGCTCATAATTTTACTGTAATATGAATTTGTTTGTTATCAGCCATCAGTAATTTTGTCAAACGGACAGGTTTGCATTCCATCACCAACAGGCGGGAGTGTTTTTTGGTCTGGTGTGGGGCAGTGCATTCTGGTAGTTGAAGGTTTTCTACCTCTTGGGTAAAAGCAAATGCCACAGTCCTTTTTTCTATTTTCTCTGGTTATTTCGCACCAATTTCAAAGTATTGCCATTTCTCTTCTTCATAGACATCCAAGTTGTATTAAAAGCCTGTAGATGTAGTGTACAAACTGTTAAGTGTTAATGCAAATAGAGTTTATCTTTATGTATTATATTCATGCTGAATTTTCAAACTGTTGACATATGACACCTTTTATCTTGTGTTTCTGGAATTGTGAACTCATTTTTGTGGGCACATAAGGACATTTAACATCTCAACTTCTCAAAGGGAAGAATATTTTCCAGCAGGAGTGGGATGGAAATCCCATTCTTAGCTGTTGTCCTTTAAATAGTGATCCTGCAAGATTCCTGGTCTTTGCAAAATCTGTTATTACAAACTCCCATTGTGTTCATGTGTGAAAGGGTGGCAGACTTTAGTCTTTCCACAATCTTTCCGTGTATGGTAGGCATTATCGG
Source organism: Plectropomus leopardus (assembly GCF_008729295.1). Lineage (NCBI taxonomy): Eukaryota > Metazoa > Chordata > Actinopteri > Perciformes > Serranidae > Plectropomus > Plectropomus leopardus. The sequence goes on along the minus strand of NC_056484.1, from coordinate 21,950,254 downwards.
TTTCGCCGCCACAAGGTTCAGCATCTTAGCTCTCTTCATGGGAAAACAATTGCTTAAACTGGTGCAAACTGATTCAGTATCTAATCATGTGTAGAGAGTTACAGCGGAAAGAAAATCAAATCCTTATCTGAAAGTGGTAGCTGCATCAGCATGTTGAGGATAATTTAATTCCACCTCAGTTTGAAATGGAGCCGTCTTTCTGGGCAGTTCAGTTCTTGCTGCTGCTTTGCACAACGAAGTTTGACTGAAGTGAGAAGCTGTCAGCCATCGCTGTTCCTCAAATCTTCTTTTACCAGCAGCCCCACTGTCATTGTTTTATCTTTGTTATGTACCTTTTACCCCCAATAATCTGTTGATGTGAGACACAACAGGGAGGAAAGCAGAGAGAGTGGAGGAGAGCCTTGCCAGTGAACAGGGACTTGATATCATTTGATTGACATAAGCAATAATTGCCCATCACTGGTGTGATGAAGTCTTTCCACAAAGCCAGTGAGCTTGAACGAGAGCCGTACACTGACAATGGGATTGCAACCCATCGAGCATCCTGCACCCTCAGGCCGAAAGCTCCTGCAAGCTGGGAGTGTTCCCTTTCGGTTGTGTTTCCCTAGTGGCAGAACTCATTTGAGAGCGATCTCTGAGATATAGTGTGGTACCTCACCACCTACTAAATAAGCTGTCAGTGCCCCTGAACTTGTTTTTACTGGATCTGTTCCACAGAGCTTTCTTGTTCAATAAGAAGTCGTGTATATATATATATATATATATATATATATATATATATATATATATATATGCAACTAAAAGTTATTGCCACCAAACTAATTTGGTCTCAAATGTCTAGATTTCGTCTTAAGTATTAAGGCACTTAGGGCCCACACAGTAGTAAACATTTTCGCTGCCTCATTCAAAAGCCATAAAAAAACACTCCACACTCATATTTAATTATGACAGTTAATAATGCTCTTAATTTGGATGAAGAGAGTTCCAATTTAAAGAAATTCACTCAGTGTGTCTCTGAGAAAGACACAGATGGGAAGTCAGTGACTTTTGACCACCAAAATTTAATCAGGTTATCCTTAAATCCAAGTGGACGTTTGTGCTAAATATGGGGAAATTCCCTCATGATTTAAAGGTACTATGTTGAGAGGAATGAGACTGATGAGGTCACAATAACCTTGACCTTCGGCCATTAAAATCTAATCAGGTTATCCTTGAGACTAAGTGGGCGTTTGTGCCGAAATTTGAGGAAATTCCCTCATGATGTTCTTGAGATATTGGGTTCACAAGAATGAGACAGTAGTCATAGTAATCTTGACCTTGGACCATCAACATTGTATTAGTTCATTGCTAAAGTCCAAGTGGATGTTTGCCACATTCCTTTTTGAAATATAACGTTTTTAAGAGTGGGACGGACTGATGGATAAAAACAAAATGCAGCCACCATTTTCTTCAGTGTAGAGGCATAAAAACTGTGGGCATCGTCAAACTTTTTTTTTTTAAACTTCACCTGAAAGTAGACTTACATCAAAGTGAGGTCCAAAAACCAATTCATCCAGTTCAGCTTTTATGTTTCCATGTGATGAATTAACATTTCACTTTCCTGAAATACAATTTTAGAAGAGAATTTAATTTATTGAAATCATCCCTGTCTTGTAGAGCTACTTAAGGTGAAGATTTCTACAGTGCGCCTCTTGAGTTTGTTAAGATTGAAATTTCTGTTGGAAATTAAAAACCCTCTTATTTCCTTTCTTTAGTTAGATGGATGTCAACTGAATAAAGACAAGAAAAAATACAAACCAGTGGACTGTACTTCCCAATTCATGTCAGTTCATTACACTACCTTAATGTTTAAACAGCATTCGTGCCCAGCAATCCTGATGAAAAGGGCAAAAAGCTCACAAACCCTTCGCAATTTACAGAATTCCCTTAAAATTCTCAAGTCTCAGAAATGATAGGAGAGCACCCCAGAGAACCTGTCTGATTTTAACAATGCCACAGCTTTCTGTACCAACTTTATGATAATCTTTTTAGCTTTATTTAGTTTTATTTGCAAAAGAATTGCTACTAATACCAAAAATGAAAGTACTGATATCTGTTGCTCCTTCTGGTGGTTTCCTTTTCTTTACTCTGTTCAGACAGACAAGGTAGATTAACCATGAGCAAACCACTGTGCCATGCAGTGAAAATGGAGGTCAGAGCCACTAAAGACTGTCGACACTAAAAAGACTAAGGCACCATTAAGTAACAGCTGCATAGAACAGCAGCACTAAATTGTCTCAGCTTTCAAAACCTACTTTCTACCCTCTTAGAAATAAGCGTTCCAAAAGAGTTATTATATATATTCCATTAGGAAAACATTTTACTCTGAAGAACCTTTTTGGAAAGAATGCTTCAAGAGTTGTTGAAAGCTCAGGTGTTTAAAGATCCTAAAATATCCAAATGTTTCGCCATGTTTCAAATGGTGTTTTTAAATGCAAATGTATCAGGTTTCCCCATAGTGGATATCTTGTCCACCATTCCATGCCGTACAATACCGTGATCTGCTGAATTCTTTTTTTTTTCCTTCCGGGTATCTTGTTATCTGCATTTTGTATTTGGTTCTAATTTGGAACCTAGTTTTTGGTTCCCAACTCCACTGGACAATTAAAATAGTAATGGCAGCTGTAGGAGTGATTTCAGAAAACCTCCACTCCCTAGAACTGTGATTGTGAACCTTAAGTGTTTTGGGTTGCACTGGAACAACTTTGTCACTTTCTAAAAGCATTTTTCAAGTCTTTACTTGATCATACTTTCAACAGGAAACATCTTTTTTTACGTTGTGGACATTACTCAGCTTTTAAAACCAACATTTAAGTTTTCCACATTTTTATATGTAATGTGTATTATTTAACTTTTTAATAATTAGACCAATTTCCGCTACTTTCAACTATGCCTTTTACTCTAAAGTCATTTCAGGGTACAATTGAGCCTCTATAATATATCACTTTTTTCCACACATCATTGGTGTTCTCTAGCAAATCAGTTCATAATCAGATTATCAACAAATAATAAAATAAAAATATTCCTCATTATTGGTGTCATTCAACTTTTCAATGACAATTCTACTAAGTTGTTCACCTTCTTCTTACACATGAAAGCCAGCAATTCAGTGTAGCCTCCGCTTTTGCAAAACCTTAAAATATTCCACAGTATTGGTATCATTAAACTTTCAGTGGCATTCATATTAATTCGACTCATGAAACCATGATTAGTGGTAGAGAGATTTATGGGTAATGCAGTCAATTACAATTTTTTAAAACCCTCCTGGGTTAGTTCTACTTGAAACCCTTGGAATACAAATTGGTTATTGTAAGCACCCTTGAAAGCAAAGGTTCCTGATAGAAACCTCTGAAAGGATTCTGGGTGGAACTATTACACCATAGAACCTTTCATATCAGGTTCTGGGTGGAACCTTTAACAGATGGTTTAAGTATAACAATTTTTGTGGAATCCATATAAAGAACTATTATCCCACGAGGACAAGCTGAAAAACTTAGTTCTAGTTAGCTCCCTTATTTCTAATAGTGAATACAAACAGAAAGAACACATTCACCTATACCTCCAGGTGCTAGTTGGCTGGGTTTTAGGCTCCTGTTGCTGTTGGCTTTTTTAATGTTAAAAATACATAAGCAGTGAAGACCGGGAAGAGGATAAAGGGAGGGGACGTGGGAAATTGTGTGATTGATGATGGAAGGCTTTCCAAGTGAGAGTTCTCTCTGTAGATTGTCTCCAGGGTATCAGCAAAACTTAAGAGCCTAAAAAGTGTTGAATTATGAAAAACATCTCTACAGCTTCCTTCCTGAAGCTTAATCCTTAATCCTTCGATTTTGTGGATACTAAAAGGTGTAAAGGTATTCATATGCCCTTTATCTAAGTATATCAATTGTCCAAATCAGCTGAGAATATATTATAAATAATCATGCTATATAATATTAAATACATATAAAGCAGGAATGTTATTATATGTATTATATCTTATTATAATACCTGATGTTTCTGGATATTGTTCCTTTAACATTTTATTAAAAAATGATTAAACCCAATCCAAACCTGTCCTGCTCCTGCACTTAATATGCAAAATGGCATCCGCCCTTATGACAGAAGTGGGTCACCATGACAACGCCCTTCAGTACTTTGTGTATGGCAGGGAAAAGATATGCCTCACCTCAGTCCTTCTGCCTTCTGCAATCAACAGCACTGATGGCAGATGATGCTTTGGAAGTATAACCTACCAACTACTTGTCCTTGAATTAGGAACACTTTAGTAGATGGTATTGCACTTTTCTAAGTGCATGAGACATTTTCTGTCTCCTTTTCAGCACTTCAAACCTCATGTGACAGAAATGCTTTTTAGCTGATCACTTGGCGTTCAAGGACACCGTGACAGAGACGGCGAGTCGCCTCATCATGCTAGCTCCCATTGATCGGCCTCCTGTTTGACCTGTTGGTCTTGTGTGGTGTCATTTTGACATGTCAGAGTACTGTTTGAAAGCACAAGTCTGAGTGGTGGCTGAATTCCATTTATCTGCATCAGTTCAGGGTGCTGGTGTTGTTTATGCTGGCTCACTGTCACACTGTCCTGGTTTGTTGGGACACTTGAATAGAGTTCTTGACATTAATAGTAACATTTATGCTTTCTGCTACTGTGACAAGTCCAAAGATCTGCTGGGGGAAAAGGAATATGGCTATGTTTTTTACAAAAGAAGCACTTACAGTATGTTACTAAAGCGTTTTTCTATTTGCAGTGGAAATGCAAACAGAGATAAAAAGCCGCTGAAGGTATATTGTTCCCAGAGGAGCTCTCAAGTGGGCAGTTCCTCTGAGGAAGTACCCAGAACTGTTTGGTCTGAACACACCGTATGTAGATGAAGAACTTCTTCTATAATTAGTCGATATTACCACCAACAGTCAACAGCAGCCTGAGACACAGGAGCCAAATTCTTTGAACAACAACCCGAAGAGCGAATACCTCATTCTTATGAAAACACATGCCATGGTTGTTTGAACAAGCAATTAAGCAACATCAGCCAGTTAAAATGTGCTACTAATGTCAGTTTTCACACAGGTTAGCTGAGAACTGGAACATCCTGGCAACCAGAGAACTACAGCTCATATCCACTATACAGACCTGTGTTGCATGTCATACCTTTCTCATTCCACTGTTCCTTTTTCTACACCGTCAAAACTATGAAATAGAGAGAAAAGGCCAGAAAAAGTTCCACTAATTAGCTTGTCAGCTGTTGCTTAATAAGCTGTTTAAAACTTGCCTGCAAATGTTAACATAAGTAGATTGTGATACTAAATAATTTAGTCCTAATTTCTTAAAACTGCTACCAAAGATACACTGTCATCCCTTGCTCCAGTGGTTTGGTTTCATCCATTCAATTGCATCCATCCTCACATATAATAATTAACATAAGGAGCTGTATCCAGGGACTAGTGTTAGTGCAGGGAGAGAGTCCTTCACAGTTCATTGAACATTGAAAGTAGACAACAGGTTGCTGCACTTTATTTTTCTGAGTTAAGATTTAAAGAAGCAATCCAATCACCAGAATAGGTGTCAGCATTGTATATCTCTGCGAACCATGTGTGTGTTACATTTGTACATCTTTATTTAGCAAATATGTTGAAACTTTATCTTCCTTTACACTTCATATTCACTGTGGTAAATATCTAATTTGGCTTAGGCACAAACTCACATGTTATATTTAGGAAAAGATCAGAAGTTTTGGCTCAAAACACCCAGTAATGGAGGAAAAATCCCAGCTAGAAATTCAGCAACACTTCATCAAAAAACAACTGGTTTTGTTGTTGGTGGGCCTTGAACAGTGGTCTGCAGCTTGGCAGGCATCTTGTTTGGGTGTTGATACCATCCACCATCCTGTTCATCTCCTGATGACAAAGTCAGCTCATAATCTAAAGCCTCCTGCAGACTGTGAGATTTTTGAAATCTTGTAAGTTTAGTGCAAGCTACACTCTGCGAAATGGATCTTAATAAACTTGGGTTAGACATCAGGTTTGATGTATGCAGAGTATACAATGACAATGCCTACTGAATTACAGGCTACAACGTACATTCATCAGCATCAATACACAAGAACAGCACGTCGTCTGCATTCGTCATCCATCTACGCTGCTGTAGTGGTAACAGCAAAATGTGAACAAATAAGTCGAGCCTTTGCTATAGTGCCATTTATCTGTGGCATTTATTGGATGGTTAGTAGACATAGTTCGGAACAGCAGTCACACAGTGAGATGGTCATCCCAAATTTCTGACGCTGTCAGAATTTTATTCCAGGCTGTTTTTGATTGCACGACTGTGACAAAGGCCATCCTTGAACCTCTTACTGTGCAATGTAGGACAACCATTTCAGAGCCACGACCAAAGATATTGCCACGTTTTTTTCACGTTGATCATCTTTTGTTGGACACAGCCCAAAATCGCACAGTGTATACTGGGCTTAATTCACTTGAGAAATGTTGATATGATTTGTATGAAACATACACATGTAATGCATTTTCTTCTGGCCACTGGGCTGATTTAATAACGGTTAACTTGAAATCAAGAATTTGGACAACAAAATTTTAATAACTCAATTTAGTTTAATTTAGTATTAGTTCATGACAATGCTGCCCATGGCCCAACCCTTGTACTAGAGTTTTGATTCAATGTCCGGGCCAGATTTGGTCTGACTTGTACAGGTGTAATGGGGACTATGGCCCAAAACTGCTGCTGTGATTCGGGCTTGACTTGGCCTTTGACAGAAACTGTGGGTTCACATATGGTCGGGAGTGAATTTTTTGGGTCTGATCAGTGCTCTACCTGGTACAGACTGTCTCAGTGCCTTCAAAAAACAACATCGTCATGAACAAAGCTTGAAAAGCTTCCTTAGTTGTAATTAGTTGAACCTCCTGATAAGGTTGTTAATCACAGCTCTGTTTAAGGGGCGGTAGGAGGATGAAATGGTGTAGTGAAGAAAGTATGTTGGGCCTGCTGACCTTGGCATTCATCTTTACTTGTATCAGCACCACTGACTCAGCAGGAAAAACTCCCACTGATCTCCTTGTACCTCTCCACAGCTAATTTAAGAACTGCTCACTCCTTTCTCAGCTACCTGCATGCTGGGAAATATGTTTTGGATGGCCTGAGGTTTGCTGTGTGAAGACTTTGCTTAACAGTACATGCATGAATACTATTACTCCCTATGCTGTAATACGGTCTAACCAGACTGTAATAGCTGAATAGCAGGTATTGGCTTTAATCCTTCAGGGCTCACAGGCCAGATAGCCAGTCGGTGAATTACAAGATCAATAGGGACTAAACAGTGTAATGTGAATAAATCTGTTCGGGAGACTCTTAAAGCTGATGCTGTGATGACAGCTCGGTTTGAATATTTAAAAAATCAGTGAAGAATTGTTGTGATGGTCTATTTTCTTTAAGATATTCTAAACCATAGCTGTTCATCTTTGCCTTCTTTTTGTCAAAATAGAGTAAAGCTGTATTGATTTAGTTTCCTTTTTCTTGCCTGTCATGGCTCTCTAACTCAGAAGCCAGTATTTGGCTGTTTTTGAGAAAAAAGCATCACGGTCAGTGGCGCTTCAGTTTTTCTCATTGTGGATGCTTGGATTTAGTCAAAGATTTTCTTATAGAATGGCAGGGCTGGTGAGCTCACTGTATTAACACTGTGGTCATTTTAAAGCTTTTATTTAAACAGCTTTTTTGCAACAATTGGCTTCATGCCCATTTTGCTTCTCTGGAACATAAACAATCCCACTTTTAATGATGGGAAAGGAGAGAGGTCTAATAGATTTCCTCTGATTTAAAAGTTTGTATAGGTAAGTGTGTGTAAAAGGTGTTACTTGTAGTGACAAACCCACATAGAATTTTTACCAACTCTGCAGATATGTTCAGCTCATTGTTTTGGTTTTTCAGCCTGCAAACTCTGCTCTCATCAACATGCTTTCCAACAGCAAGCAGCAGTTTCAGTGGATCCAGCCACTGTTTATGCAGCCTGTTGTCATTCTGAAGTTGTCAGTTACCGCTGTTTTGTCGGTACTTTTTTGGCTTTTTGACCGGTTTTCACTTCCTGTCTGAATGTGACAGTTTTCTACACCTTACCATGTGCTTCCTTCCCCTAAACCTAACCATCCGTGCCCTTGTTGCCTTATCCTAAACATCCAGCCAGTGTGTGCGTTTATTGACATCTGGCGTTGTTTGCCATGTGCTTTTATTGCCTAGATATAACCACATGCAGCACCAGCTCATCATGTGCTTGTGTTAACGTCCTAGTTGCGGCATCCCACAACATCAACAGCAGACGCAGAGGGATTCTTAGAGCGCAATAAGTTGTCACAGAAGGATTCTTAATAGGTGTAACATGTAGATGTAGAATGATTCTTAGGGCGTAATATGTAGACGCAGAAGTGCACTACAAAGTGCCAACATGTGACAACTTGGATGTGAACGTGTTGGTACATACCTGCATAGCTGCAAGAACAGAATTCCAATAGTGAATTGGTGACAATTTATGGATGTCCACCTTGAACTGTTATTTCTTTAATTGTTAAGAAGAGCTGAAATAGGTCGCAACACCTCACCTGTCTCATTGACTGACTGCTCGAGGGACTAAATGCAAAACTTGGACCTGTATTTTATCAGGATTTTATGAAGGAGAAAAGAAAAAAAGTAGAAATAAAGGCTGTGATTTAGCTGATGTTAAACAGACCTGCTGAGTGTTTTTCATTAAATTCCGACGTGATTAAATTTTCATTAACTCCAATTAATCACACAGGTTTATTGCTTAATTGCAATCAAAACTGTTAACCTTAATGACAGTATGGAGTAGCATATCAACAGAGGGGATTAGCAGTGGAAATGTTCCTCCCTCCCTCAGCTGATGATCACATTCAGCCAACAGGCACTTTTTTTCTGCTGAACCTAAACCAAAGTAGGATCACTTGTGAAGTTTGTCCCAGTTAAAGGGCCACAGTTTTGTTTTTGAGCTCTAATTGTCGCGCTCAGTCATCACCTTGATGGCAGATCTTTGTTCTTTGTTTTGCAGCCTTTGTAAAGGGGGCCGCCTGCTCTCTGCTGCCTGCTCCAATAAGCTCTCATTAATCTTCCTTACAGCCTTCATTAAAGCTGCCACTGCTACACCCATGCCCGCTCTCCAGGCTCCTATCTCCTCCTTAATGCCTATCTCCTCGACCTTTATCTCTGCCCAGCTTGCCTTCCATAATCTCTCGCCCTAAAGCCCACGTAGCATCCCCTCCCCTTTCCTCTCTTCATCTCCTGGATCTCTTCTCTTCATTTGAGTCCACCTCCTCTCCTGTCCTCTCTATACCCTTTTCACCCTCTTTACCCTAGCTGCTTGAAAACTTTAAATTCATCATATTGTTGAGAATTCAATCTGCGCCTCCTCTCACGGCAGCGCTGTGCCGTTTGCAAGGCGGCAGTTAAACTTCTCTCCTGATTTTTTTTGTCATCGACTCAGATATAAAAGCCCACTTTATGGAGGGATTATGTTTCTGCTGGCTCGCTGTTGAACCAGTTGACCCTGAAGTGTCTGCCACTGATCCCCTCCGACCTCCATTTCTGTCTGCACGCGGTCCAAACTGTAGAGCAGCCAACAACAGCCGCTTAGCTGGAGATCATGACTCAATTATCTCCTTATCTCAAGATAAAGCCAATGGCTTTTTTTTTTTTTTTTTATTGAGCTTATAATTAGTTTTTAAAGCTGCTATGCTGAATAACCATAAATTCTCAGATAGTAACCTTTATTTACCACAACTGCAGAAGGAATCAGGCCTTTGTTTGGCTTATATTTAAGCAACCCAACTGCCAGCAAAATGTTGGAATTGTAGGATTCTGTAAACTATGGACATGTTTGAATGGATAAAGCATATCGCATGAAAAATGCTCAAATAGTTTCAATCTTGTCAGATTCAGCAGCATGATGTCAAGTTATTGTGTCAGTTAACTGAAATAAGAAAAAGATCTTAACCTTCTGAAACTGAAATGACATAACTTTTATTTTGAAGTGTTCAGAAACCTTTCACAAGTATTTAAACCTTTAAACCCCGAACAAACTGGTTTAAATTCTTTAAAAGGCAATGACCAACTTTCCAAGAAGTGTTCTGCAAATTGCAAGATTTAGTCAATTTAAAAATATGTATTTGAAAAAGCTAGGAGAAAAAAATCCAGAAAACAATATTCATAATTATTACAATCATACATTTTAAGTAATGTTTTAGAAACCTTATTTTTAAGCTCTTTTCCCCCTGGTTATGTCCTTGTTTGTATTTTTTATTTTATTTATTTATTTTTTTACAGATCTTATGTAAAAAAAAAAATCTTTTGAAGTTGCTTATTGCCTTCTTCCCATGTTTTAAAAAATAAATCAAGCCAATTTCTTAGGTTTTAAAAGGTTAAAAAATCAGTCTTTATAAATAGGATACGTATAAACCATAAAAAAAAATGTCATAGTAAGACACTATATACAAGCCAGACTAAAAAGATTGGCTTTTAGTTTGCATTTAAAATGCTTTTTTATGCCTGTGTTACCGAGTGGCCTTCATTAGTTTGTGCTGGCCATGCTCCAGTGATTTGAGACTTATTATGCGGATATTATTTTATTTGAGAATTTCTGGGATATCGATTGTTTATCCTAAAGCAATGGAACATTCTGTAGTTTATCAGGCTTATCTTATTATTTTGCATCCTTATGAATGTTGATTAAAAAAACTGAATCCATGGACCATAGCATTGCCTTACTCACATTTGATATTAATCCTTTGAGAGCAAAGAAAAAAGGCTTGATTTCTTTAAATAACCAAGTGATAAAGGCATTAAGCAAGGGGAGGAAAAAAATTAGCAAGAAATTAGTATAAAGTACAAGAAAATTGCCTGAAAAATAAAAAATAGGGAAAATGGGAGGGGGAAGAAGAAGTGACCAGGGAAAAGTGCTTAAAAAGTACAACAATTCTGTAGCACAATTTTAAATATGCAATTATGATAATTATAAATAGTTTTCTTCTAGCTATTTTCTTTTATTTCCATTTTCCAGACATTTGCCTAAGTTATTTGGACAATTTTCTTAATCTACTAATTTCTTGCATTATTGTGTAACATCATTTTAAATATGTAATTATGATAATTATAAATATGGTCTTCCCCTAGCTTTTTTCTTTTCATTTATTCCCTAGACATTTCCCCTACTTTATAAAAATAATTTTCTAAATGTAGTCAAGTCCTATACTACACCTATACTATTCAAGTCGCTGATGCCCTTTTTTCCTTTGTTTTTCATAGAAATGGCACAGACTTTCTTGGTGTTCAAATGTTTAAATACTTGTGAAAGGCAACTGAAAGCAGCATGAGAAAAGTTTTCAAAGGGTTTCAAAGGGATACACAACAAGTCCTCTTTTCTTTCTTTTTTCAATTATGTCTGTATTATTTTTAACATTTAACCATTAACAAACAAACAAACACACACACACACACAAAAAGGTAAAAAAAAAAATAGTATGATTACACAAAGAAATTAAAATGATTGAGTAAACTCTTAGAAAGTAAGTAAGTAAATAAATGAAATGAAATGACAAAATAATGAAAAATATATAAAATTAAAAAATACATAAATAGATTAACTATGGTCACAAAACATGCCTTTTTTTGTTTTACGTACAGTGTCAGAGAATTTTCTGGGTGTTTAATGTGTTTAAAATGATGTGAAAGTATCCAGCAAAAAATACAAAATTCTCAAAAGAGAAAATCAGCAGCTGATGTGAGAGTGAACAGGAGAGGTTTATGGTGGCTCGTACACCAAAAGAAATCAATTATAATGTTTCATGATAAAATAAAGCCTTGAAAACAACATATTAATGATGTGCAACATTATATACAGTGACCTATAGATGCAGTGAATTATAGTAAAAAATGTTTTTTTAATGCTGTTGAGGAGATGAGTAGATGTGAAGATAAAGCAGTGAAAGTGTTGTGTTTCTATGTTTAGGTCAGCAGGTTCTTGGTCTGGTGGAGAACCAGAGTGACTGGTACCTGGGGAACCTGTGGAAGAACCACCGACCCTGGCCGGCTCTGGGCAGAGGCTTCAACACCGGTGAGTGCTGGAGGACGTTATCTAAGCATGCTGACATGCTGGTGCTACAGCTGCAAACAAATATACATAATTATGTTAAAATTAGGGCTGTCAGTTTATTAAAATGTGATTAATCGCATGATTGTCCATAGTCAAGTCAAGTCAAAAAATGGCAGAAACCTGAGGAAGAGCGAGTGAGGAGGGATCCCTTTCCCAGGACGGACAGACCTGCAATAGATAAATAAATAGAGAAATTACAATAATGGCATAAAGGAAAGAGAAAGAGAGAGGGAGAGAGAGGGGAGAGATGCACAGCAATAATGGTAACAATAACATATCATATAACAATAGTGATAGAAAATTAATGAATGCAACTTATGATAGCATGTGATGCTACATGCAAATATCATAAGTGCTGATAACTGTCCCATGTGTATGCTAGTTAACTCGCAATTAATCGCAAATTAATTGCACATTTATATATATTATACATTTATACATAATTTATGCATGATCTCTAGTCAGCTAACTTAGGGTAACTCCAGCCAACAACCAGTTTTTATACATCCAAAGAACTTCTATAAAAATGAACTTCATGGTAACCAGACCGAGCCTCTAATAGAGACAGGCCTTTACTTGTCAAAATGTGTTGCCACACCAGGCTAGTTAAAGGGACTGGACGTTTAATTGGGATGAGGCTTTTGTTTGAGGTTTTATGGTATGGGTGGTTTGCAGAAAACCCTAACTTGAAACTTTGTTTAAATGCCTTATAACAAATATTTAATCAAAACTGAAACTTTCAATTTCCCTGCAACTTTTTTTTGCAAAATTCAGTGAAAATTTTGATTTAAAAAATGAATAAATAAAAATAGCCCTAAGGTGTTACAAAGTAGAAGTTCCTCCCATGCTGACACTTTATTTGCATGTATTGCAGACTGCCTTCCCTGCCTTTGGTTGTGTGTATTAAGCACAGTTTTTTATGAATTAATTTCATCGGCGCTCATTAGAATAAAACACTGATCAAAATCAGCAAAATGCCAACTATCTGCCCCAATAATCAGCCCCTCTAATAATCTGTCAACCCCTAATTTGCAGAAATGTACAATGACAATATTTTCTTTTGGCGACCGGGCTGTTTCAGTGGTAGTGGAGACAGTTATGTCCATAATGCTCACTCCTACTGTGACAATTTGTAATAGAAACACGATTTCATTCATTAGGACTGAGCTCTCTCTCTGATTGTAACTTGTTATTTTAACCATCCAAGGTAATTTTCATTTACCATCTGCAATCGGAAAACATTTGATTGCTGTCCAAGTCCTTTTATTTCTCATGCTCCTTTTTTTTTCTTTTTTTTTTTCCTCCTAGATTTTAATTTCAAAGCCAAACACTGGAAGTAAAGCGGGCACTTTCTTTCCTTGAAATAACACAGTGCATTTGCACAGGCGTCGATGACATATGTCGGCATCCAGCAGGCTTGTTAAAAGTTATATGGAAAAACATTTTCAAAAAGGAGTTGGGGTATAATTTCACAGAGCCTCCAAGCAGCTGATAGTGGAATTGATTGGATTCCATTACACCTTGTTATTATTTTCCCCTGCCTGTATTTTTTCCCCCCTCTATCAAATCCAGCAGGTCTTTTCCTTCAGGAGGCTCATCGCTCTCTCTGTGCCGTTTGGTGCCAGAGGATAATCGTTTTCTTGACTATAACCTCCCCAAAAAAACCCAGCACAACCCACCGCAGCAGTGCCGTGAATTTCACAGCAGTAGACGTGTCAGCGGTTGCAAAGCTCACCTGAACACGTCGCTTTGTAAAAGCTCTGTGTTTTCTTTCCCCTTAACCTCCCTGTCAGTGTGACCGAGCAGCAGATCTCACAAACAGAAAGGCATGTGTTGCATTTAAACACCACCGGCAATTTGACTGAAAGCCTCCGGTTCAGCTGCGGCTGGTCGGCTCTGCGGCGGTGGCCGTGGCAACAGATGGAGCACAGCGGGGTGTGAAAGATGGTTTGTTTGTTCCCATTTGCAAAAAAAAATATTCACCATGTCTGTCCCTGTGAAAATTGGCTGCTTGATTTTATTTGTAGCCGCCCTGAAGATTTCTTTTATTAGCCGGGGAACTGAGACGGAGGAGTTTTCTTTTTGTTTTTGATTTTTTTTTTTTTTCTTGTTTGTTGGAGAAGAAAGTTAGTTTCTCAGAATTATTTTTGGCTTCCAGGAGGTTTTTAACATGTTTTCATCATCCAAAGTCTGGTCTGTCTTTTTTTTTTTTTTTTTTAAACCTTGCAGCTTTATCGCAGAAAACACAAGGATGTGATTCGAAGCCTCATGATGGGACTTAATCACCTTTAGCAGGCAGCTGATACCAATCTCTGTTTCTTAAGCTACCATATCTCTCTCTGTGTGTGTGTGTGTGTGTGTGTGTGTGTGTGTGTGTGTGTGTGTGTGTGTGTGTGCGCGCACTTTGCAGGCGTGATTCTACTTCTCCTGGATCGTTTGCGGAAGCTGAGATGGGAGCAGATGTGGAGGTTGACTGCAGAGAGAGAACTAATGAGCATGCTGTCCACCTCCCTGGCAGACCAGGTAACACACACACACACACACACACACACACACACACACACACACACACACACACACCCATACACACACGTACACACAGTCACAGCTCAGACATGCCAACTCAAAATTTGCCGTTTCACATGAACAAATCACAAAAGCACCTGTACTGGTTGCCTGTTTTACCATATGTTTCTGATTATGTTGGTAGTATAAGCTGTGGCAAGTCCTTTTGTGTTCTGCTCTGTTGCCTGAACATTTGATGTTAAGCCTTTGAAACTTGAGCAATTTGGCTTGATTTTTGTCAAAAATGGGATAGGATAGGAGGCAATAAGTGAGGAAAGATGAAATGACCCTAAAATTTAGCAAGAAATTATTTAAAAAATTAAAAAATAAATAAATACAAGAAAATTACATTAAAAAAAGTAAAATAAAAACACGTTAATGACCAGAAGTACCAAAAGTATTTAAAATGATAAAAGCTCTAACATAATTTAAATGTAATTATGATAGTTAGAAGTACAGTTTTTCCATAGCTTTTTCTCTTTTTCCCTAGATGTTTTTCCCTAGCTTTAAAAAAATAAAAATAAATAAATAAATACAATTCTGAATCTACTATTTTTTCACAATTTGTGGAACATTTCTTACCAAGTTGTTCACTGCATTTTTTCTCATGTTTTTTTAAACAATATATTTATTAAGTTTTCTTATATTTCCACAAAAACAATACAGGACAGAAATATAGCAATTGGTAACAAAAGCAAACAAACAGCTCATATCAACAAGCATATGCAAGAGGTTACGGGAAGTAGTCCATGATGTTCTCCTTGAAACTGCTTGTAAAATAATGGCATTTTCACATGTTTTTTTGGAAGAAATGACACCAATTTGCTCAGAGTGCAAACATTTAAATAGTTTTTCAAGGCGTCTGAAAGCGGCACAAGAAAAGTGATGTCGCTGTGGGTTTCAAAGGGTTAAACTAAGCTGCAGTGAAGGGTTGTGTATGCTTCAGACAAACTGCTTTGCACAACGTGTCAACCGACTACATCTAAAGGTCAGAGCTGTTTTTGTCTGGTCTTAATGGCCACAGTGGAAACAAGGTGAAAAATGTGCCGTCAGAGCCTCCTCCAGGCTGCATGACATCGCTTTCTGCATCTCTCTTCAGCAGCTCTTGTATGTGTCTTTAGTGCCGGCCCTGTGAGTCCTATCAAAGGGGACAACAGTGCAGTTAAGCCAGTCATGATAATTATTTCATGGATTTATCTTGAGATAAACCATAAAACTTTAATTAACAGCCCAAGCTATTATTTTCTTAAATCACTGAACTCAACAGGCTTATATTTGGGATGGGCTTTCACACAAAACTGTTCCTCCTTAAAGATGGAATACAATCAAATTATTTAACCTTTTGAGAACTGGCCAAGTTAACTTTATTTTATTCAGAAAGGAAGAAATGACCAATGATCTGTGAAAAGTAAAAGAAAATTGCCTGAAAATTTGCCCCAAAAAATCCAAACAAACCAAAAAAAAAGAAAGTAAAACAAAAAATCCAAAGCAAGAAATTCCCTGGGGAAAAAAAGGCATAAAAAATGATAATTATTCCGTAAAATAATTTAAAAATGTAGTATGAAAAATAGTCCTCTAAATCTACAAATCTCTTTTTTGTGTCCTTCTTGTTTACTGTACCTATAATACCATCTTCTTTGGTGCTCACGGTTTCAGTAAAATGAAACAGAATGATTGACTTGTAGAGTGTCTTACCATGCTAACCATGTGTTTACCAAGTCTATATGGACTAAAGTTTAAAATATATATACATATTGTATGTGTGAGCTAAGCAGCTATCTAAGGTTATCTCCAGCCAACAACCCAGTATTATACATCCAAAGAACTTCTATAAGTTCTTTTATAAAAATAACCTGCATGGCAACCAGACCAAGCCTCTTATTGAGACATTATTTATTTGTCAAAATGCGTCGTCACACCCGGCTAGTAGGGCTTTTATCTGAAGTTTTACGGTACATACATGATTTGCTGATCTCCATATTTCCTGTTGTGTTTACATGTGTTTGCTCACATAAAATTGCCACTGAAAGAGGCCAGAATACTGTACTACTAGGTATTGATGAGGACGGTTTCAGGGCAGGTTACTGATGAAGTGAATATACTCCCCCATATATTCCAATATCTTTTTGGCTGATAGTTGGGTTTACTATTAATGGTCAGAAATAGTACAGTTAAACTGAAAGGCTACAGTGTGTCGCTGCTGGTATTTTTGGGGTGTGCTACTGGTAATGTTCTTTTACAAGCTGTGTTGCAACTGTATTAGATTGTCAAGGTACAGTAACAGTATCGCAGTTTCATGATATCACAGGGATACAGAATTATTATCATTATCAGTCAAAATAACCCTTAAAGAATTGAAAACAGAATGTTAGTTTTGGTTGAACAAATGTATTATCACCATAATTAAGACTTCTTCTTCTTCTTTAAAATGGAAGAAAAAAATCTTCCTTTTGAAAAATAACTAAAATAAAGGTGAGTTGTCTATCCAGTTAATTTTTTTTTCATAGATATTCGAATGTACACGGTATAACCATCGTCAACTTTCATATCACAGTATACATTAAAACCGGTATATTGCTGGAACCCTATTTGCAAGCTATCTATAGCAGCTTTAATACAAAAAAAAAGAAAAAATGTAAAATTGTAAAAAATGTATATTGTTGCCTCTATTTTCATCTGAGAGTGCAACAAAGAACACCATTTACATGTCACGGTTATATAAAGGTTTGGTTTCAAGTACATATTTTTCATCCCACCAGAGTGCTCATGTATCCTGAAGGTCAAAAAGAAGCTTCAGTATATCTCCATCTATATCTACCATAGTAGGGGCAAAGGCTGAGACCTTGGTACAGGGTCTCCCCATTATCTCAGAGCTATTCAGAGCTCATTTATATGAGAGGTGCATTTATGAGATTTTAATTAAACCTTCATTAAGTTAAGTCCCACAAGGTATGCAGTTTGGAGAATGAACGGGGCTTTGGAAATCGTTTGAGCATTCCATCTGCCTTCTGCTCGATGAGCTCCTCCAATAGACTGTCAGCGCTCTTTATCGCAGCATTCATTATGTGGCTGTAGAGTTTTATGTCTACCATTAGGAAGCTGGAATGTGTCACTGAGACTTTTGTCCCGTGAACCCGTAAAGACCCCAAAGTCAAAAAAGTATCACTTTGTGATCTGTTATTTGTCCTTTACTCTGTTACAGTTTAAACATATTCAAACTTACCGAAGGACCCTAAAAAACTGTGCCGATAATAAAAAAAAACTGAGGGCCCTTATTATAATTTACAGTGTGTATATGAATCAATACAAACTTCAAACCATGAAGCAAGGTGATGTTGAAGGTGTTGGAAATGTGGATGCAATTAAGGGAATTGGGATGCGCCCCAAATCTCCACTGTTTCCCAGGTTCGCTCACATCAGAGGCTAATTATGAGTCAGTCCCACGTGTCCCGTCAGTTCTGACCCTCCAGTCTCCTTCAATACATGCCATCATCGACTGTGCCAAGCTAAAAGACTTATGTAATATGCTTTACCACCATCTGCAGTCTCCAAAAACGTTTTAACCTGTGCTTGTGCAGTGGTTTTTAGTTTAAATCATGTCTGTCTGTCTACCTACCCACCCAATACCCTCCTATCTACCATACCCTACTCTACTCTACTCTACTCTACTCTACTCTACCATACTCTACTTACCCTTCCCTACTCTACTGCACCACACTCTACCCTCCCATCTACCCCTACCCCCTCTACTTTATCCCACCGTATCCCACTCACCCACATTCTACCCTCTTTCCTAATCTACATACTCTACCCCATGGTATCCCCCTCTACTCTACTCTACTCTACTCTACTCTGCTCTGCTCTACTCTACTCCACCTTACACTACCTTCCTACCTTGCTCTACCCCACCCTACTCCACCATACTCTCTTGCCTACACTACCCTAACCCTCCTACCAAAACTACCCCTCTACTGTACCCCACTCTTCTCTGCTCTTCTCTGCTCTACCCTACTATACTATACTCTACTATGCTATACAATACTACACAACACTACAATATAATATAATATACTGTACCCTTCTACCTTCCCTACTCTACCCCACTTCACCTTACATACCTTACCCTACTTTACCCCACCCTAACCTACAAACAGAGCTACTAGTCCATACCGTACTCTACTACGTACATATCTAACTACCCAAGCCAACCTACCCTCCACCCTACAATCCATGCAGTAATGAGGGTAAAATTTAGCACAGCTTTGTGTGGTCATCACATCAACACATAAAACTGTGTGGGCCTGTAGATGATGCAACATAAGGCAAAGCATAAGACTCAGTGTGTGCTCTGTGTGTGTGTGTGTGTGTGTGTGTGTCTGTGTCTGTGTGTGTGTGTGTGTGTGTGTGTGTGTGCGTGCATGCATGCGTCTGCAGGACATCTTCAACGCAGTGATCAAACAGAACCCATTCCTGGTTCACCAGCTGCCCTGCTTCTGGAATGTCCAGCTGTCCGACCACACCCGCTCTGAGAAGTGCTACAAAGACGTGTCAGACCTCAAGGTGAGACCCTGCTGTCCCCACTATGCTCACACTCAGTCACTTCTGGCACGCAAGACATGACCTGCATTATTCAAGAGGCTCAAGCCAAGCCCACACTCGGAGTGACACACATTTGGTGTTACTCAAGGCAGAGAAAAATCATGATGGATTTCGTTAACCTTGAAAGAGTGTCAAGTCTTTTGCTTGGTTTCAAGAGATGTGCATAGGCTGTCCGAGCCTGTTAGCAGCTGATGACATAGCATGTGCAGTATACATCCAGCATATGTGGCGACAGGGGCCTGGGATGATATGCTTGTTATCTCCTGAATGTACAGTATACTGTCTTGGTACTGTGGTGCCACTTGGATTGCTATTGTGATTGTTAGTGTTCCAATAATACAAGTATTGCGACTCGATATAAAGACTTGTGATTTTGTTTACATTTGTAACACTGTGGAAAAAGTTAAATCATACTTCTAGAGATTGAATATAGACATATCAAATGTCATATATGTGTTTATTATTTCAGCAGCATCAGGTCGCATAGAAAATTGTTTAATAAAGTAGTAATTGCTATGGTCATGTTTTTAACAATTTTATTCCACTTAATCACTTTGTGACCTTGCTCTGTGAAAGGTCCTATCCTAAAAAAACATCACTTACTTAGTTAGTTAAATGTATGTAACACATGCAATATAATTAAGAAAAACATACTTTTAACTTTAAACTTACATGTAACTGTACCTGCTCATCCAGCTTGCAGTGTTTTCCATACATTGTTTTGTTATTGGTGGCCACCTAAATATTAATTGTTGTCACCTTTAACTAATTGCGATAATACTAATCTTGCAATTTGTGTGACATTTTTTTTAAAAAGTTGATCATTGCCTTTTCCAAAATTTTGAAAGAAATAAAACCAGTTTGCTCCAATTTCAAAAGGTTTAGCTTAGCTTGTTAAAAACATTTGAATGCAGCACAAGAGGGCTGATGTTCAGGTTTCAAAGGGTTAAAAGAAAAACCCAGACACTGAAGTCAATGGATTCATTTTCCCCACCCCTAGTGGACATACAAATTGTAGTACTTTAAAGATATTGTTGAACAGACTTTGTTCTCATTCATCACATAACACATTCTTCCTGTTTCGGCTGTTTTTCCAATGCTCCTACTGTATGGTAGCAGTGATTAGGCTCTCTGAAATTCAGCCATCCGTACATGTTTAGTTTGGCCTTATTACACCTTGATGCTCCAACACCAATAATGTTCATTAATGCCTGTAGATGGTTTTTAATAACAGTTTTTAATGGCTTTGTCAGTGTCATAGCTCATTTAATATCATTGCTCCAATCATAAATTAGACTGCTTCTCAAATGAGCTGATATCAAAATATTAACAGTTAAGTTGTTATGGATGGATGATTCTCAATGTTGTCAAACTGCCCGAGCAGAAATGACACACAGCGAGAGCAAACTGTCAGCGGGATCAGGTATTAAATTGTTGCTGTGGACACATTCATGTTTAATGCAGCAAAATGTCTCATAAAGAAAAAAAGCAATAATCACAGAGGACAATAAACTCTTGATTTACCTCAGCTGGTGGGAGCTGATTAGAAAAGCATATATGCAGGGGTTTTTTGTTTAGTTTGATTTAGATCTTTTTCGGGCCGAGCCTGTTATTGAGTGGCTTGTGCAACACTTACATGTGATGCTTTCTTTTTTTCTTCTTTAATTTTATTTTCCTGGCTGTGAATAACCAGATCAGACCCAGGGGTTTGCCTCCTATAGAAATTACAGGATGTAATCAAAGAAATTAGACTCTCTCCAAATGTTGGCTCTCATTCTGTATGTATAGTGCTCTTTAGACTTAAGCTTTCCTCTAATGAAAGTGTTCCTTTAACGAAAGCTAAACATTTTTGACATGAAGCACTTCGACTATTAAAACACAAAGACAATTTGCATAAAACAGAAATGGCTAAATTTACTTAGGAAAATGAGAAATGCTGAAAACACTGCAGCTAATACATTTGAAAGTAATTTTTCCAATTTGAGTCTGTGGAGCATGGAGTGTGTTTTTGCTAGAGTGATAGTTGAAGTTGAAGTACTGAAAGAAGCCGAAGTGGCAGTTGAGATGTAAGCCCTCTCAGTGTAAGCAGTGAAAGAAGTAAAAACTGCAGTTGAGGTAGTATTGTCAATATAATACTAAAAGAAATGTAGAGGTGGAGGCTGCAGTATAAGCAGTATCAGTGGAAACACAGAAAGTAACTGAAGTGGGAGTGGAGGTGTAAGCACTGTCACTACAGGCACTGAGAGAAGCTGAAGTGGGAGTTAAGGTGTGAGTTTTGTTGCTGCTGGAACTGAAAGGAATTGAAAGGTGGATGTAAGTACCATCAGTGCAGGCACTAAAAGGAATTGAATTGGCAGTTGAGGAGTACCGTCTCTACAGGCACTAAATGGAATTAAAGTGGCAGTTGAGGGGTAAGCACTGTCACTGCAGGCACTGAAACAAGTTGAAGTAGGAATCAAGGTGTTAGTTCTGTAGCTGTAGGCAATGACAGGATTTGAAATGGAGGTTAAGGTGTAAGTTCTGTCACTGCAGGTACTAAAAGGAATTGAAGTGGGAGTTGAGGTGTAAACTTTTTTAATGTAAGCAGTGAAGGAAGCTAGTACAAGCAGTGAATTGAAGTGGAGGCTAAGGTATAAGTACTGTCAATAGAATTACTAAAATAAGTTTAAATGTCATTTGAAGTGGGAGCTCTGTCAGAGTAATTACTGAAAAACATTGATTTGGCTTAAGCACAAGAAGAACGAGAAGTGGAGGTGGAATTGACCACTTTACTGAAAAATTGAGGACTGGTTGAGGCTCCCTGACTTGATTACTGGAATTTCCCATGCATCTTTGTAAAATATATAAGTAATGAACCTTAATGAAAGATTAAAAGTTCAAAGTGTGGTACCTCATAAGGATCCTGCTAAAGGTATGACAAAGTAGAAACTTTATCACTATCTCTTATATCCGTCTTTGATGTAGGAAGATGATTTTCAAATGTATCTTAAATGTGTCCTTGTTTTTTTAATTAATTAATTCATATTAATTCATCTTAAATTCTGGCCAGGTAGTGTTTCCAATGTTTGAATGTTTGAAATGCTTTACTTTAAAGAGAGTCAGTAGAGACGGGAAAAACACTTTGGTCCAGAAACACAGCAGCTCCGAGCAGGATTAAGGTGCTTCTGATTTGTCTCTTCATTTGGTGGAATGCATCTCGTTTACTGTTCTGTTAATTGCAATAATGATGTAAGCGTAACAACAACAGTACACTTTTTAATATTTCCTCTCTGGTTCCTCTTCCCAGGTGATCCACTGGAATTCTCCCAAGAAGCTGCGAGTGAAGAACAAGCATGTGGAGTTTTTCCGGAATCTCTATCTAACTTTCCTGGAGTACGATGGCAACCTGCTGCGGCGAGAGCTGTTTGGTTGTCCCAGCGAGGCCGACCACAACAGCGAGAACGTAGGTGGAACTGCTTCCGTATGTCTAGCTGTCATGTGAATTTAGTACCAAATATTTGAAGTGTGGTGGTAAACTCATGTTTAGTCGACTGTAGCATGCAGGGCTGCAGCAGTTTTTAACTTTGTGCTGAACTGTCACTGTATGTGGGACTCAGTGCACTCAACCGCATTATGCAGTATGCAGATTTATGTATGTGGTGCAGAACTATAGTTCACAAGCGCCAGTTCTGCCCCAAAAATGCTGAGCTCTATAGTGTTAGAAGCATGTATTAATGGTCAGAAATCTACTTGACCAAAGTCCATTTTTACTTGTCCTTCTACAAACTGTTTTATTTATCAGAAATTATAAATCAACTACAAAGACTAAACTTAGTTGTCATGAAAAACAACAGTTTTATCCACTTTGCTCTTAAAATTGTTGGAAATTGCACAATACACAGTTGGAGTTCCACCCACATTCTCTAATGCCACCCAACTAAACTCCTGTTTCCAGGATAATTGAAATGCTCACTTCAACTTTGCCTTTACCCACCACCGTTTCTCATGAGGACCTGCACGTACTGCACATGTGGAACTCTCAACAGAGATGATAAGGAAGTGAGATGGCTCACCCCTTTCCATCATCAGATTCAGAAAACACTGTCAAATTGTTTCTTACCACTTGCTTGATTAGGCAAGGGAGTTGCTAGATTTATTAGCCAAACCCTACATTTTATTTACGTCAGGCAATTGGGGAAACCTTCTTGTTTAGCCCCACATAATGACGTGCATTCAACGGCATCACCCAGATTTGTGAAACAATAGACAGCAAAACAACAGATATGTGCAAAACTTCAGCGATATTTTCAAAATGTTGATAAAACACACTTGCAACTGCGTTTCCACTGAGTGATGTTATGCAACTTCTCCTCTGGTGATAACATTACTAT
The DNA here is from genome assembly GCF_008729295.1 of Plectropomus leopardus. Classification (NCBI taxonomy): domain Eukaryota; kingdom Metazoa; phylum Chordata; class Actinopteri; order Perciformes; family Serranidae; genus Plectropomus; species Plectropomus leopardus. The sequence goes on along the minus strand of NC_056484.1, from coordinate 21,926,523 downwards.
GACGCACGAGCCGTCATAACAGTTAAAGGCCACATAGGCGTGTTATGCGAGTGATAATGCAAAGGCAAGCCCCTTATACGTGGGAGCAGCCACGTATGAGGGATTTCTGGGAGGTGACAGTCCACGATTTCAAAGAGGAATTGTGGATCCAAAACTTCCAGATGATTTGCTCAACTTTTAAAGAGTTATGTGATGCAATAACAGCTCTTGTAGCGCCTGCTGCATCATGAGGGAGCCAGTTCCCACTGACAAGCACATAGCCATAGCATCATGTGACCTGTAATAGCCAAAAAAAGCTTCCATTGCAGTTCTCCAAAATACGTTTTTTTGAATCGCCTGAAATACCACCTAATGCAAGTGTAAAAACTGTGAGAAAAAAAAAATGAGAGGTTTTTTTAAAGTGCTACGTATCCATTAGGCGTATTTTATATTCTCAATTTCAGTCTGTGCAATTCGAGGGTTAATGGAAACTCACCTACTGTGATGAGTAGAAAGCAAGCGTTAAATTGTATCTCCAATTTTATAGCATAAAAGATGTTTCCAGTTTCATAGCCTGCTGTGACCCTTTGTCTTTTGGAAAAATGTTTGTTCAGTGTAATGCCGTGTAATATAGAAGGTTTCAAATGCTCCTTATTTTTTTAAAAGAAAATAGTTTCCAAAGCTGCCAGTGGGCAAAATGTTACCTCAGTCCCCAGCAGGAGGATTGTGTCTGTCTTTGACACTGGCACTACTGTCTGTTTCTAAAGAAATGAAAGGAAATGTCTCCTTTTTCTTTTTTTTTTTATCCTGCTGTGCTGAATCAAACTCAACAGTGACTCATACACTGGGGTACCTACCAAATCGTGACCTGTGTACCATGACTCCCTTGCACAAAACTTTTTAAAAACTTTTTGACAATGTAAGCTCCTGACTCCCTCCGCCTTCTTATGGGATCTCCCACCCAGTTTAGGAAATATAAATATAAATATAAATTATGAATATAAAGTTTGCAAACACTTTCTTTGAAGACCACATTTTTAATGCATTATGAGGGCATTTATAGTGAATTCTAATACATTCTTAATGGTATCAAAGGTCATATGAATGCTCTTGACTAATTATAAACTTCAGGGTTGACTGGTAGAGCTTATAATGCATTATAAATACTCACCTATACACACATCAATAATTAACTGTAGTAAGGACTCATAGTGTGCTATAACAGTCAATGCAGTATCATAAGTTTTCATTTTATGTCTTGAGTGAAGTGAGACACATGTTAATGCATTTATGATAATGTATTCTCCATCATAATGTTTCATTGCTGGCGTTAAATAAAGTGTAACACATTTTCATGCATTCATAAATATCTATGCTGCATCATAAGTAATTAATACCTACCATGTAGATGTGGTCTTCATAGAAAGTGTTACCATACCTTTTATCCTTTTTCCCAATGCATATTGATTAAATTATCAAAATGAAGATGCTGTCTTTGTTTTCTTAGGAAAACTGTAATGCAGTCTCGTCATATAAACTGAATTGTTGCTGTTTGTGCTGCTGATTTTTATAGTGTGTTTTGGTGAACTGTGCTGGTCTCTTTGTAGCAGTTTGATAGGATCTAAACAAACAGCTGTAATAATAATTTGTGAGTACTGGAGGTAATGTAGACTCCTCACTGTGAGAGACAAACCGTACAAACTCATAACCCGTGTCTGTCTGACGAGGCTTTCTCTGTCAGCTGGAGTATGATGCTTCATTTCCATCTTGGTGGGAGGAACATACTGAAGGGAGGAGTTAATGAGGTGAACTGTGACCCTGTTGATCTGCTTTGTCCATCAAACTTTGCCTGAGAGAGTGAGGACGAGATTAAACAGGGGAGCAACACCAACACTCCGCCTGCCCACTTTAAAACATTAGGCAGGGCTCTTGTTTTCAGCCAGGCATGACCAGCTGGAAACACTGGTGTTGTGGTTAAAAAAAATCTTGGCAAGAAACTGCTCTTGGAGGCAATATCTGGGCTGGAATTGCAACTGGGTCTTGGGAAAAAAACATTTTCCGTGTCATTTTCTCAGCTGGAAATGTAGCTATGTCTCTGAGAAAAAACAAGAGCTTTTTCTTAGCACTATCCAGGCTGGAAATACATCAATGTCTTGATAAAATAAGGCAATTTTTGTGACACTATCCCAGCTGAAATTGCAGAGATGCCTCAGTAAAAACTACTGTTTTTCATGCCACTACCTTGTCTGGAAATGCAGCTATGTCTTGGTAAAAAAAAAAAATCAATTAAAAATACAGTTTATCATGAAACTATCCCAGCTGAAAATACAGTGATGTTTTAGAAAAAATATATATATATTTTTTTAAATACAGCTTTTTGTGGCACTATCCCTCCTGGAAATACATCAGTATGGTGATAAAAAAAAACAAAAAAAAAAAACGCTAGTTACAGTGATGCAGTGATGTTTTGGTAAAAAAAAAAAATCTGTCTGCTCTTCATAGCACTAGACTGGCTGAAAATGCAGCTATGTCTCCAATATGGAAAAAGAGAGAAAAAAAACCCAAACATTTTTCATTGCACTATCCTGGCAGGAAATGTAGACACTTTTCAGTAAAAAACAGCTGCTTTTGGTGGCACAGTGAAAAAAAAAACACGCATATTTAATGACTAAGAACTTATAAATAAACACAAAAACAACTGGTTTTTTTTTTTGTTTGTTTGTTAGTTTCAAGGGACGGTCTGTGGTTTGGAAGGCGTTTTACCTAATTATCAGACCATCCACCATCCCCTCCAGCTCCTGATGACAAAGTCAGCTGCTGTAATACGTCAACTTAGAAAAGCTGATGTGATTCAATGAATCGTACAAAAGTAACACCAATGCCAGTGACTGGACTAAAAATAGAAAATTCTTAGAGAGAAATCATGGAGGCAGTGGGATTCAGCCCACCTTTTAGTGTGTCTATTCAGAGCAGGTGGAAACTCTTTGAGTGTAGACGGGTTTGGACCACGACCACAAGCTTACTGGGGTCCTTACACGTCTTGTGTTGACCCTGCAGACTCTGCTGGTGTTTCTTCTTTCAGGCAGTCGATGCATCACTCCTCCTCAGCCTCTGACCTGCTGAAGGTCACTGTGGTCAGGAGTATGGTTTTTATGGACCAGCCAATATGGGCCGTAGAATAATTTAAGTGTCAGCTCTGTGGTCAGTTAATCACATTATAATTCCCCATCATGCTATGTAGAAGCCCTTTTTTAACCGACACTCAATTCTAATGTGTCCTTAACTCAGGAAATAGTTTGCTCACTCAATTTTTCAGAGTTTGAGCAGCGATTTAAATCCCATTAAAGTGATGATTAGACTAATGAAGTCACAGAGGGATTGGCTCAGCAGCACACTGCAGTGTGGGCTACTTCAGGGCCACCGTGCCGCCGCAGCCCAGTCACTCACTGCAGCTCCGCTAATAACGCCGTTCAAAGCAGGGCGCTGCCACACACCAAGCTGTCTGCTGACAGGCCCTCAGCCACTTCTCTCCACCGTTCCCCAAATGACTGCGCCTTTGTCGAGCTCCAGTGATTTTGGTGTTCGGCTCATCGTCGCTTCAACTCTTTGACAAATTCCACAGACCTGAGGACAGAAATTTGACATCTTTCATACTTTGCTTGATGCGTTGCTCCATTAACGCATTACTTTTACTGAATGCACACACTCTCACATCCTGTATCGCTGTTTGCATGTGACAAAATAAACTTGACGAGAGCTAATCAGAGAGAATTAATTGGAAAACTGCATTTTATTTGCATTAAATTGTGACAGCTTGCTGCTTAATTGACTTATGTAGGATTAGAAGCTTGGGTCTGTGGCACGCTGTGGCAGACTGGCACACAAAGGAGTTCTCAAAACTTATCAACTTATAATGCACGCTGCTCCTGCAAAACCAGCCCAAAGATTCAGTACACTGAAGTTCTCAAACCCATTCCCATTACCAGCACGTCAAATGCTAGTCGGGTTTCCATGAATCCTAGAATTGCGCAGATTGAAATTGCGAATATAAAATAAGCCAGATAGAAGCATGTCAATTTAAAAAAAAAAAAAGGTGAGGTGGTATTTCAGGTAATTCAGAAAAGCCATATTTCACAAAACTGCAATGGAAAAACTTTCTTGCACTTGTATAGGTGACATAATGTACTGAGTGGAAAAGTTGCAATATATGTAAGATGAAATGTACCATCAGTTCTTGACTGGTATAAGACATTAAGGTTTATCACCCTTTTGAGGGAAAGTTTGTATTTGAGATGTCTTTACTTTATCAAAGTTGTGCAAAAGATACAACGCAACTCCTACAGATTACCCATTCTGTTCATTCATCCATTCTCACACATCGGTCAATATAAATATCCATGTAAAGTAGTTTTATTTGCATTTGCACTTTGATCTTCCCTATTGACCAATCGTGGTGACAGTTCTTTAACACATGACATGAGCCTGGGCTTTCCCACTTCCACTGCAAGCCAGTTTTAACTTTAGCTTTGACCTTTGTAAGCGTTAAAGGACAAGAAACCTTTTCCTGTCCATCACACAATAGATGAGCTTCTAAATTCAGTCCTGACCAGGGAAACATCAGACGAGAGAACAAACTTACTTCAAGGTCCTTTTCGAAGCTGGTCTGAGCTTTCAAGTATAAAGCATGATGTTAACTCTTTGAAGCCAAGAGGGAAAAAAAAAAAAAAACACAAAACGTGAAACGTGGCCCGAAAATTTCCAAAATAGTAGTAAAAATTTACTGGAATATTATCTGAAAAAAAAGAGCCAAAAAATGAATAAATAAATAAGAGAATGAGTAGGAAAAAATGCTGAGAATAAAAAAAGAATCCATAACAGAATTATAAATATGTAAAATAATAATAAATATAGTTTTCTTGTCATTTTCCCCCAGTTTCTTAAAAATAATCACTTTTAATTGTAATTTTCAGGTCTCGTCACATATTGCTTATTTCTTGCAATTTGTGTGACATTTCTTGCCATGTTGCTTATTGCTCCCCACATTTTTAAAGAAATCAAAGCAATTTGCAAGTGTGAAAGTGGTAAATAGCTTGTAAACGGTGTCTGAACGCAGCACAATAAAACTGATGTTGATTCAGGTTTTCAAAGGGTTAAAGATGGAGTTTGACCAGTTATTTTGACCATTTTGTGAGCCCTCTTGTCTAAGTTGGCACACCTATGAATGTTAATGGCTAGAGGCAGTGATGTTCCAAATGGCTAAGATTATGTCATGTCGCATACAAAACTTCCTTGCTCTGTGACAGCCTCTCAGGTTGAAAAACACTATACATACACAATCACGTATAAAAATATGGTAATTATTCCTGGCTTTGGTTCAGCAGGTAGTGCGTCGATTAACCACAGGGTCAGCGGTTTGATCTCTGGCCCCTCTTTACCACATGTCAAAGTGTTTATGAACAAAACCCCAAATGTTCCTGATGGTTGGGCCTTACACAACAGCTTTCTGAGGCAAATTGCAAAGAGGTTTGGATGAAAGTATCTTAAGTGCAGCCCATTGACCCTGCCACAATTTGGAATATGTGATGTGATTTACAATCTGTCTGTTTGTTCTGTCTTGATCGTGGTGCAGAAGGTAGTTTTCCAGAAAGCAAAGTCACTGGTGGTCCACAGACTGTGACTCAGCGCCACCCTCAAGGAAAAGTCTGACTGTCCGTGTCCCTCTCCTCTGCCTACAGCTTCAGAAGACTCTGTCAGAGCTGGATGAAGACGATCCCTGCTACGAATTCCGTCGAGAACGATTCACCGTCCACCGAACGCACCTCTACTTCCTCCACTACGAGTATGAGCCCAGCTCTGACAACACTGACGTCACTCTGGTCGCCCAGCTCTCTATGGACAGGTACATTACTCGTACAATAGCAAAGCTCAGTCTGATTGATTGAACTCTTTTTTTTTTTTCCTTTTTTTTTTCTTCCTTGACATTTTTCCCCCCCTAGCTCTTTAAAAATATTGTTTGAAATCTTATAATTACTGGAAATTTGTTAAATATTTCATGTCAAGTTGCTCATGTTTTTTTCACATATTTTGGAAAAAGAATCACACCAATTTGCTTGGGGTTTAAAGGTTTAAATACTTGTGAAAGGCATCTGAAAGCAGCTCTAGAGAAGTGATGTTGCTCTAGGTTTCAAGGGGTTAAGACACATCCAAAATGGTGTTGTTTCCATTGCTAACTGAGAGCTGAAGATTGCAAAACATGATCACTTAAGGATTCTGGGACAGTGTGAATTCAGCAATTAGAGCACAGGATTTGGTCACAATCATTTCCAAAGTTGCTCATGGGTACTGTTGCATTCTGAGCATCATACAAACCATACAAACCAGAAAACACACGATTACTCAGAAACATTGTTTTTACAGCTAATTTTGTCTAAGACATAAACCTGTAGCATGATTAAATTCTCCAGGAGACACTTGTGTTTCTGTGTTGAGGAACACAAATGATAATATTGAAAGAAAACTTTGATGTGAGGAATTTACAACAAGGGGAGAAAATGATCCGATACAAGTGCAAGTTCTCTGAATTTGCATCTCTGTTCTGTCATTTGTGGCATTAATACTTCACCACCTTTCAAACTGCTCAGCCACTCACCATAAATAGCTTCAAGGACAAATTGTGAAAGTGCATGCCTTTATTGCCGATCGTAAGACTCATCATGGAGCTATTATTGGGGAGCCTGTGGAGTGCAAAGAGGAAGTAGTAAAGGTGCAGTTGAATTGGAACCAATTTGCTCTTCATGGTGCGGCTGTTACATTTTGAATGTTTTTTCGCTGAATACAGTGATAGTTTTCCCGTTCAGGTCCTTTTTCATGTACATGCACACACATGAGAGTCCTGGCCTCCATTCCAAAGGTCAATATACTCAGTAGTTATATATAACTGCTTCCTCTTTCTCTTTTCTCATAATGGGATTGTGTCATTTAAATTACTCAAGGTTTTCCCGGCAGACATTTGAATTGGACTGAATGACTGTCTAGATTAAAGTCCTCCAAGGTCCTTACTGCTGGGGATTTGTTCCAAGCATGTCTCAAGTATTGAGGACATTGGAGGACAAAACTATATGATTGAAAAAAATATGGAAAAAAGGCTGGAAAGAGACATTACCGTTGAGTTTTTCCTATTTTGGCATTTAAGCAACACAAGCCGAGTGTAATCATCCATTATATTGGAGAGAAGGCGACATCTCTACAGCCAATATCTCCAACACTCTGCAACTAACATCAAATAATCTAGACTGATAAATAGCAGTACAGGTAAGAGGAAATATATGTATTTTTTTGGATTTTGGGGTGAGCTGTCCCTTTACGCAAATATGTAACCCAATGGAAGTGCTTATATTTAAAGCTGGAGCATCACTGAAAGTCTCTTTAATATAAATCTAGTGGTTTCTAATTGGCTCCCAAGCTAATGCTCTAATACACAGAAATTATTGTGGAAAGGTACTTGAAGTCTTTAGAACTCCAGGTCCATTATATCTACCTCAAGAACCTGTTGGAAAATCGTACAGTTCAGATCTAGGATGTTAAAGTGTTTTCACTTCTTTCAGCTTTTTATACAAATAAGGAAAATGCCTGAATTTTGGAGATCGCCTGCAGAATTCGTTAAGCTGTATCTGGCAAAGTCAACAGAATGTTTTCTTGCTGCAGCAGCTCTAATCCTGTCTTCTGACTGAACTAATAACTTTGCAGTTTGGTTAATGAAGTCGGGGGATATTGCCTGTCTGAAAATGTCCTCCTCTCTTTGAGCTCTTGCTGGCTGGATGATGGCGAAGGGGACAGAATTAAGCCTCGAGGTGTGGAGCATTTCCACAAACAAGACTGGAAGCCAGGCTGGGTGTGCTTTGAGTCTCTGCAGTAATTGAAGTAAGGGTAGAGAGGTGAACATTCATCAACACAATTGGAAAAACTCAACCCAATGCCTTCAAATGTGCTCTCTTATTAGTTTATATGTTACTACGAAATCTTGCCTTCACTGCCTTTGTTTTCTTGTGCTCTTATGTTACCAGTATTTTATTCTGTGTTGTTGCAATAACCCAATTTCCCCCTTAGGGATCATTTAACTCGCATTATTCAAGGTATTTACAAAAAAGGGGTAGACCCTGTTGGAATGAAATGGTTTGGTTGCGTCAGCAGCCAGTAGTGGGACATAAGAGTGGTGACACTGGTTTGTCCATATGTCCCCACACTATCAGGTTCAGGCACAGGTTTCATTATTTGTACCTGTAGGTAGATTTGGTTTGCAGGCATTCAGTAACAGTTTTCAGACACCATCGACAGCATACAAGAAAACATGAAAAGAAGATAAAAAGATAAAAGAAATAAAAAGATAGAACAATTAAAGTGCCCCAGTGCTAATCAAAATGTTAAATATACTAGTAGTAGAACTACAATCAGCATGGTACCCTTAACAAAAAAATACACTGAAGTTTTATCTTCTTAAATAAAATACATTTAGGGATTAAGCCGATCAAAAAGGTGTAGGCTGAAGCTCAGTCTTATTATGTCTACCCTTTTTACAGAACAAATCCAGTTCAGCAACTCTCAAGCTACATGGTTTGGCTCACATTGTAACACTTCAAACAAACAAACTTTGTACATTTTACAGAAACACAACTAAGACTCTCAGACTTATAAGTTTTCTAATGAAAACTGCAGAATTTAGGGGGAGCTTCCTGGTGTGTGGATCTCTATCTTTTCACATTTTGGTTTACCTTGTATTCAGCACCCGCAATGGGATGTGCGTGGCCTTTTTTTGAATCTCCAAATATGTAATAAGTACCAATAAAAACACTAAACTACAAAACCAAACCTTAAATAAAAACAATCTAAAAACTGCGAATAAATGAATCACATCAGTATTTTAAACAGTCTACAGTTTAAACACTTTGGTTTTAACCGTAGACTGTTTAAAATACTGGAAGTAGCCACCATGATGTCACCCGCCGGGTCATCAACTCCTGTTTTGAAGTCTCGAGTTTTACATTTTGGCCGTCACCATCTTGGATATTTGAAGCCAAAAGTGACCATATTTGGACAAGTGGTTGGAGATCAGCCTGAAGCTAGCTGCTGGCTTGGCTAGCACAGTATAATTACATGTTAACCTTTTGAGACCTGGATTGACATCAATTTTCTTGTGCCGTATCGATGCTTTTCAGTATTTAGACCTTGCGACAAATTGGTTTAATTTCTCTGGAAACTATAGGAGTAAAAAAAAGTAATTAGCAACTTGGCAAGAAATGTAAAAAATTATAATATATTAGGACAAGTGGTTGGAGATCAGCCTGAAGCTAGCATATATATATATATATAAAAATATATTATTTTGATAATATATTAAAATAAAATCATATATTTAAAAAATGAAATTATAAAACTGAAATTACATTTAAAAGCTAGAAAAAATGCACAGAAAACGATATTATAATAATTATAACTACATAATTGAAATTATATTAATTACATGATTAGAATCAATTTATGCACGTTTTCAGGTTATTTCCTTCTTTGCTTTGGACATTGGTTTTTTTTGTATTTTTTAAGGTAATTGTTTTGTGCTTGTATTTAATAATGTCTTGAAAATTTGGGTTATTTCTTTGTTAGTTTCTCATTGCTTTCTTGACATGTTTTTAAAATAAACCAAGCCAATTAAGTTTCAAAGGGTTAATATTGGAGTCTGTGGGGATTGACTCACTCTTGGAGCCAGCCTCAAGTGGCCATCAGAGGAACTGTAGTTTTTGGCTCTTTTTTGTTGGCTTCATTTTTCAGCCCTAGCGGTGGCTCCTTGTGATGAACCAAAATCTATGAATGGTTGCTAATAACTATGGTGACTTATGCTACCATTATAATAAAGGGTTCAGTATGCTTGAGAGCACATTCATGCTCCCAGGGGGAATAAACCATTTAATAACCCTGTGGTACATTAAATCACCCTCAAAATAAAACAACACTTTAGCCTTGTTTTAATATTGTCAGTATGTTGTGTTTTCTGCTTGGCAACATGTTATCCTGGAAGTGTGTAAGAAACACTGCTCGCTTTAGTCTGTTTTAATAAGGCCCGTGGTGGCTCTGCGGAGGGAAGTATTTCAGATCCAAAACAGTGTCAGAAAATAACAAAACCTCACCTTCAGAAAGAATAGCAAATGAATTGTAGAGTTGCTGCAGATACAAGCATGCAGAAGAACTGAAGGAGGGGAGGAAAGAAAACTGACAAGACTTGTTTTTTTTTTCAAATCAAAGCATAGAGACTTCAAAATTTAAGATACTGAAAGATACCTAACTCAGTAAAATGGAAAAAAATAACATCTATAAATTTGCTTCCACTCTCCAGCATCACCAAATTACTGCAGTCTATGGATATTCACACCAAAAAACAAAATGTTTTTAAAGCTGGACTCTTAAAAATAAAGCCCAATCTCATACTAAAGCACGCTGTCTTAAGCTTCCCTTAATGTAATAAATATATAATAAATATTACTTCCCCATTTGCATATCAAGTCCAGGGTTGAGTAACTCATTATTCCCTATCTTAATTAAAAGACAAGAAAAAAAAGCAGAAGTTGTGGGCTCATGTAAATAGTTATGTTGTGTGATGTCTCACTTTTTAAAGTCACAAAGAAACAAACAGAAACAGCTGCAGGGTTCAGTACACACCAGAATGCAATCAGCATGTTTTAGAAGTTTTTTGTGTGCCTTTTTTTGTCATTTACAAGAGGTTTTGTGTAATGTGAGGTTGTGAGAATGTAGGTTGAAAAGATTATTTGATATTAGAATTTTTATTTCGAGCCCTCAGTCAGGTCTCCGTTTCAGATCGTTTTTAAACACAGACCAAAATGTGCCTGTAGTATAGTGTATCTAAAATTGTCAGGTACCTAAAGCTAGCGTGGGATGTTTTATTTTACAGAAGATTTCCAACACGGACTGTATAAATTATGGTTGTAGCCACCATGATGTCACCTGGTATGTGGACTCCTGCTTTCAAAAGTGGATGTATTAAGAAAGTCTGGATACAGCCCTGGAGGTGGGGCCCCATTCATTCCTTTGAGAGCTGCTCATTGGCGCATAAAACATGAAAGCTCTTTTTACAGGTATGAAATACCCGGATCTAAGGGCTCATGAGGCTTGCACATTAGAGACTTATGGAGAGTGTGCCCAAACAGTTAACGTCCACCGGTTGAGCAACCGCCTTTCGGTTTAGCGCTTCACTAGCTTGAATGTCAGTCTAATAGTTTTAATCTTGCAGCTCTTTTAGGCTTTCCAAATGTTATCAAACTGGATAGCTTTAATCTACATAGTGAAATGAGTTGCTGCATGGGGGTTTTGAAACTCACAAAAAGGACACTTCGACACGGAATGCAAAGGCCAGGGATCAAACCATAATCGCCCCAGTGTAGTGTGATGCATTTACTTGATGTCACCCATCTCTGTGTCTCTGCAGGCTCCAGATGTTGGAGGCGATCTGTAAGCACTGGGAGGGCCCCATCAGCTTGGCCCTGTACCTGTCTGATGCCGAGGCCCAACAGTTCCTGCGCTACGCTCAGGGCTCCGAGGTGCTGATGAGCCGGGGGAACGTCGGTTACCACATCGTCTATAAAGAGGGACAGTTCTACCCGGTCAACCTGCTGCGTAACGTGGCCATGCGGCAGGTCAACACCCCGTACATGTTCTTGTCAGACATCGACTTCCTGCCCATGTACGGCCTGTACGAGTACCTCAGGTAAGAGACAAAGATCAGATGGCAAACAGTGAAGATGGCAGAGTTCTCAACGTATTTTGTGACTTTTTTTTTACTTTTGTGTCTTTATGTTTTAGAATATGCACACTTTAGTAATATAGAGTATGAAACCCAATGTAATCTGTGTTTGTAGGAAGTCGGTGGTGCAGCTGGACATGGCCAACGCCAAGAAAGCTCTGGTGGTTCCAGCCTTTGAGACGCTGAGGTATCGTCTCTCCTACCCAAAATCCAAGGCTGAGCTGCTGTCTCAGCTGGACATGGGGACACTCTTCACCTTCAGGTGAGCCATATATCTGCTTCTGAAACCAGCCTTTTATTCAAGAGCACTGCAGCAGCTTTTTTTCATGTCTCTCGCCATAGTAGAAGCTGTTATATTGATTCATCTATTTTTCATTCATTAACTGACATCTTCATTCAATCCTCAGGAGCACACTGCCTGAGACTCGCTTTTGCTGAGCTAGCAATAGATAAAACACAAAAATCTTATAAAAGTGAGGAAAGATAATAAGCAATCAAAATGATGGACGGTTATATTAGGATGTACACTTCAGTTGTTGGGGTTCTACTGAAAACTTTATTATGAAAAAGAACTTGAGTGACAGTGATGTTCGGTATTTCCCCGAGACACAAATCGCTCTGGCAAGCATCAAGAGACAGCAGCTCAGTAAAAGTCTCACAAAAAATATGAACTACACAACCAACAAGAACAAAAAACAAATGCATGTATATGAGGTCTACAGTCTGTGAAAATGGTTGCTGAGCTGTGTGTGGGCTGTGTAGGTATGGGCGGGACACATTAACATATAAATTAACCATGCAGTAAAACCTGGTAGCACCTAGAGCCTGCTGGAGGATTATTAAAACCACCTAAAGAGTGTAAAACAGAGATATCGTACCCGGAAAAGCTGAAAGAAATGATCACAAGAGTTAAAAAACAGTGTTTCCTCCTCTAGATACTGTATGTGGATAACCAGTTGTCTTTGTCTTTTGATCTCAAACTAGCATATAAGCATAGTCAGCAGGTCTGCAGTAAGAGAGCCTCTGCCCTCAGGCCACTAAAATCTGAAATGAGGTCAGTGCCTAAGACAGCCATGAGCAGAGGCCTTGTGTTTTCAGATTATCAGTTTGTTCATATGTACGTGGTATGCACATCCCATTTTTGTGATGGTGATATCTCCGGAATGCCCTGAGAGAATTTCCCCACATGTGGCACAAACTTCCAGTTGGACTCAACAATGAACTGATTTGATTTTGTTTGTCAAAGGTCAGGGTGACTGTTACTACACATCTGCCTTATTCTTGTGAAGGAGATATTTCAAGACGGTCTGGAGCAAATATTCTCAAATTTGGCACAAACGTCCAAATGGACTAAAGAATGAAGTGATCAAATTTTGATCGGCAAAGGTCAAGGTCACTGTCACCTCACATCAGTCTTATTCTTGTGAATGCGATATCTCAGGAAGGTCTTCAAGGGCTTTCTTCAAATTTGCCACAAATATACACTTGAATTCAAGAATGAGCTGAATAGCTTTTGGTGGTGAAAGGTCAAGGTCACTGTGATCTAATCCATCATATTCTCGTGAGTGCAATATTTCAAAATTGCCTTGAGGGACTTTACTTAAATTTGGCACAAATGTCCACTTGGACTTAACAATGAACTGATTTGATTTTGTTTGTCAAAGGTCAAGGTCACCGTTACTGCACATCTGTCTTATTCTTGTGGAGGAGAGATCTCAATATGACCTGGAGAACATTTCTCAAATTTGGCACAAACATCCACTTTGACTTAAGGATGATGTGATTAGATTTCGTGGTCAAAGGTCTGATTCTAACTGAATGCAACATCTCAATAAGACGATGACGAAACTGCAAATATTTAGAGTGGCCTTTTATTGTGACCATCCCAATGAACATCTTTGTATTAATTATGCTGTTTAATCAGTAGCTTATGTCACACCTATCAGGTCCCACCTATCAGGTGGATCTATTATCTTTGAAAATGAGAAGTGCTCGTTAACAGGGATTTGAACAAATTCATGACCAAAATTTGAAGGAAGTAAATCGCTTGAGTACATAAAAGTCTTAGATCTTTAATTTAAACCTGTGAAAATTGGGATTTAAAACAATAGCGTTCTTTTAGGCCTTCTGTAATATTACACACGCTTGTACTGCTTTGCCCACAAAATGCACTTTTCAAAATCAGGCTATAAAATATATTATGCATTAATATGATGTTCTACTTTCATTGAGTTAATTTTTTAAACTGACATTATTCCTAATCATAAATATCAAATATTTCTTTTTTTTAAATTAACCCTTGATATGCCAGGCTTTTGTCATGATGCTCCTATGTTTTTAGATGAACAAAAAACAAAAAAAATATATTTTTAATTTACTACATGCAAAGTAGATTTCTTTTGATTATTATTCTTATTATTAAATGACAAATTCCCAGGCAAAAGCCCAGAATGACACCCAGAAATAATACAATGCATGTTTTTATGCTTTGAAGGCTATGGGATCAAAATTTGTAGTTTGAGTGGGTTTCTTTTTGCACTTAACAGTATGAATGTACAATTTAGTTTCCACAATATATTTCAGACTTATTTTAGGAGCTGAGCTGGAAATTCCAAGATTAAACAAAAATACACAATCTTTTAAAAAAGGTATGCAAGATGCATGAACACAGACAAAAATTATCAGAAAATGAAGAATGAAAACAGTCCCTAAGGGTTTATACCTCTGAACAACTGAACAACTGGACAGTATTATCTCTGATATGTAGAAACGCCACACCTGTCTTCGTTCTGTTTTTTTTTTGGGGGGGGGGGGTCTGGTGGAAGGCGTGCAGTGTAGACTTTGGTGTCAATGTCCTCAAGGGGGGGACAAGACTGCATTTGTCACATGAAAGCTGGCGACTGCAAACTCTCCTGGCTTATATGTGAGGCTGACAAAACGGGGGGGGGGCTCTGTTTTCTGCTCCATCAGCCTTTGCTCTAACTATATGTCTGAATTAAAACCAGCTACAGCGTAGTTATGCTTTTTTATTGCCGTCATCATTGCAGTAGCAGCAACAACATGCCGCTTAGAGTTGAGTGTATGGTTGGTGAAGGGGGGTGTTCTTTTCTCTCATGTGTGCAGCCCTTACAGGCGGTCACGCTTCCTTCAGTCACACTCACTTTGCTTCGCCCGCCCTGAATCTGCACTCAGTAAATGCCTCTTTTATCTTGGTGGTTGGTGGAGAAAGAAGACAGAAAAAAGACAACTTTTTCCCATCAGAAATGATTTGGTCTGCAGTGTGAGGTAAACAAACTCTCTATAAATAAGGTCTAGACCTTAAAGACCTCCTATGATACAGACAGAGAGAGGTTTGTAATCAAAGTGCCACCCAATATTTTGGAAACTATAAATCGCACCTCTTCTAAGAAAAATTGGATGTAGGATTATAGCGCAGTTCAAACTTGCTCCAGTGTTGGTCTGATATAACCTTTTCCTCTGTTTCCAGGTACCATGTGTGGACTAAAGGCCATGCACCCACTAACTTTGCCAAATGGCGGACAGCCACCACGCCCTACAGGGTGCAGTGGGAAGCCGACTTTGAGCCGTACGTCATGGTGAGGAGGGACAGTCCTGAGTATGACCGCCGCTTTGTGGGCTTCGGCTGGAACAAGGTGGCGCACATCATGGAACTGGACGCACAGGTAACTCACTCCACCTATCAGACTCTAATTTCTATCTACGTGTTTAAACCGTTTGCTCAGTGTATCAGTATATGTCGTCTCTACGCTTTACATTATGGTGTCAATCCAAAAAAAAACCCCACTTGAACTACCAAATAAATGTTTGTAAAGGTTAAATAAATATCAGTGGCCACCAGTGTCGATAGATGATATTTGGTAGAGTTTAGTTTGTGACATCAGATGGCCAAAATTCAATGTCAGGACGTCTCATGACTACTTTATCAGACATCTTGACAATGAATTTTGAGTTGAATTTCACCTCCTCTTCTTGGAATATCCAACATGCTCTATGCCAACGTATTTCAGAGAGATGACTCTACATGAATGATTAAAAAAAAAAACAACTCATGCAACTCTGCAGTATATGAGGGGTTGGAAAAGGCGTGAGTTGGTTGTGGTTCTCAGACATCCAGACTGACAGTTCTTGCCTTTCGTCTCTTTCTCTGCAGGAGTATGAGTTTGTGGTGCTGCCCAACGCCTACATGATCCACATGCCTCACGCTCCCAGCTTCGACATCACCAAGTTCCGCTCCAACAAGCAGTACCGGGTCTGCCTCAAGACCCTGAAGGAGGAGTTCCAGCAGAACATGTCGCGGCGCTACGGCTTTGCCGCCCTCAAATACATGACAGCTGAGAACAACAGCTAGCCACCACTGCGGTCCCTCACGTCTCCGGCCATGAACTACTGACACTCTCCCACGGGCCGTGGAAGGAGGGGACGGGAACCGGAACCAGGATACTTTTGAGACTTGAGTCCCTCGGATTTTGTTTGAACGTTTGGCCCTTGGTGTGGGGTCTTTATGTCCATTCTTTGTCCTCTGCTGTGGATGGAAGAAGATAATCCAGGAGATCACTTCTGTAAAAGCTGTGATTGACTGCTCGGCCCCAAACTGTGTGGGCCCCTGAGCTCCGGCCCTGAAATCTGACTGACAGCCGGCAAGAAAGGCACACATTCAATGCCTTGCCATATTTGTAAGAGCAGTGACAGAGTTGTGGGCTGGGTGTAACATTATGTACGTGTGCGTGCGAGTGTGTGTGCGTGTGTACGTGCAGGTAGATGAAAAGTGTGTTCCTCCAGGACCGTGCTTAGCGACAAAGCTTAAGGAGATGTGAAGCGTCGTGGGCTTACATTCTGTTTGCACGCCTTCCAAGTGCCGACAAAGAGCAGCGGCAGCCTGACTGACAGCACATCCCGACTCAAATGCAAATCGTCACCAGGCGGCGAGATAAGACAAAGCGGTAAACATGTCCACACAGATTTTGGAAATCTCATTGTGACGAGTGACACACACTCAGATACCGCGGCGAGCAGCCAGCCAGCGAGCCGGCCGACCATCTGCTGCTGCTTAATTTGTTTCATAGCTGATGCAGATCAGAATAAATCCTCCTCCTCGTATGACAAGGGGAGTTAAGTGCAGAGATGGCTGGAGGTCGTCCATGCGGTTGATATTCAGGGTATCTCCACATCAGCCTGAG
This sequence comes from Plectropomus leopardus, assembly GCF_008729295.1. Taxonomy (NCBI): domain Eukaryota; kingdom Metazoa; phylum Chordata; class Actinopteri; order Perciformes; family Serranidae; genus Plectropomus; species Plectropomus leopardus. Next base: position 21,909,540 of record NC_056484.1, on the reverse strand, counting down.
CGCGCTGCCGCGGAGTGTTTCCAGTGTTTTTTTGCAGAATCTGACAGCAGCTTTTATTTTGTGCGTTTTAATTTGGTGCCGTCTGCACAAACACCTGCTTGGAAGTCCTGTCACTTTGCGAAGCCGACCGCCCCGCCACACCGAGCACAGCACCAATCACCGAGCCCACCATATTCTTTTCTTTCTAACAATCAGTATTATTTATCTGTGTGTTTACAGTCCTGATGGGTGGAGCACCGTCAGGAGGGTCTGGAGGACAAGAAAGAGAGCAAATCAACCACGTGCAGTCAGGAGAAACGCTCTTTCTTCCTCTCTCCCTCTCTCTGTTCCTTTCCACTCTGGCCTCTAGTTTAATGACTTAGAGCGGTGTCCAATAACACTGCAGCAGTGTGTGTTCTCCTGTTTGTGTTGGCACACACCATCAGGTTGAGTGTGGTGATCTGATGTGGCTTTGTTAGGGATATTATAACTGCTATAGCACCTGTGACAGACGAATCTCCACCCAGTTATCTAGAGAGAGTCAAGACAGGACACAGTACACACCACCCAAGCCTAGTGACTGCCAGTCTGTGTCATACCTTCATACGTATGAGATGTACGGTTTTACAGTGTAAGTATTCCTCCCCTTTCTAGTAATCTAGTTAGTAAGTTCATTGGGGGGGATTGGCTTCACCATCAAGTGAGTGAGAGAGAGACCGTGTGCTTCAAGGAAGAGGGAGGTGACGGAGCAATAGGATCCCAACCCCTGACATTTTCAGCATTTCAGGTGATAGAGAGACACCGTGCGCCACAGACCTTCAGTGTTAGGTGAGAGAGAGAGACTGTGCACCACAGAGCTTTAGTGTTAGGTGAGAGAGAGAGAGAGAGACACTATGTGCCACTGAGCTGCAGTGTGAGGTGAGAGAGAGTTTGGTGTGCCTCTGACTGCTTGACAACTTTGTGAAAATAATATTTTCAAAATGTCGATACGTTTTGTGAAATATGACTTTTTCAAATTGCCCGAAATGCCAGCTCATGCAAGCGTAAAAATGATAAACAGGAGGTTTTTTTTGGAACTGATATGTTTTCATTAGGTGTATTTTTTATTTGAGAGTTAAAGGAAACCAGCCTACAGTGTGTGTGACAGGTGCAGCAGCAGTATCACAATCACCAAAATGGCATTCATTCTCTGCAAAAATTGAAAAAGAATATCAGAATGTTTAAATTAAAAAAAACGAATACTGATATAGCCGAATATTTGGGTTCTGCCCTAAAAGACATGCTGTCATTCCCCAGTCTCACTACCTGCTGGCCGCCAGCTGTTTTTAGTCCTGAAACTTCTTCCTCCACCATTGGGTGTTACTGTGTCTTTAAGTTCAGGTGCCTGCTCCACCAGTAGAGTATGGTTCTAGTTAGCACCTTTATTTCTAAAAGTGCGCAACAGCTCACTCTGCCGTTTCTTTGATCATATGTGTAGAAATCACTGGAGCCTTTTCTTCTTCCTTTCTCTTTAATGTGCTGGGAGAAAAGATGATTCATTTTAGCGTAGCATGAGCCACCATCATCCCAGGTGGCTGTAGAGTCCACAGATTGCTCGCGTACATAGTTACACTGGAGACGAGAACAAAACAACAAAGGGAGACAGACGTATTTACACCTTTTCAAAATCATCCCAGTGCGCGTCTCAAAAATCAGACTTCAATCCCATTCAGTCTCCTGCCACTTTCATACCTGCAAAATATAATCAACAAAATACGATACAATGGAAAAATCAAATAAGAGGACAGCTGTTAAGGATTGTTTTGTCAAATATTATTTCCAAGGTCAAGAAGTAACTTCTTAACTTTAAGCCAACGCTGATGAGAAGTTATTGGATAAAAAGCTTTCATGTCAACAAACTGGAGGCCTCTCTTTCTCCTTCTCTCTCTCTCTGTACAGGAAAGCTGCAGACAGAAGGGCCTGGTGCAGTCATGCAGGTGTGTGTGTGTGTGTGTGTGTGTGTGTGCGCGTGTGTTCAGTATGCAGTTGTGTGTGAAGTTTGACTCTGTTGTGAATGTGTGTGTGTGAGTAGCTTCGCAGGGCTGGGAGGAGCTGCAGTGTGTAAGTAGGACAGTGCTGACTGATGCTGCTACCTGAATAAAAGCAAAGAGTCAAACACTCGGCTGTTACTTTGTTTCATAATTTCATGAATATAAATTTAGCCTTGTGAACCCAAAGTAGAGAGGGATCCGTGTGAGCGCTCACTGTTACACTTCACACAAACACTGTCGAATAGTACACTTTGTGTATTTATACTTCCAGGGATTCCCAGGAGTTTAACGTCTCTCTGAGTTAAAGGGGCACTCCGCTTTTTTCACAAAGTCAGTTTAGACATCAAAGAGCCAATAAAAACAGTTATATAATGTTTCTGTGTCTCTGGAGAAGCTTTGTGCAGTCAGGCTGAGGGCATCTAAGGAGAGATGTTGCTGTGTTGCATCATGGGAAATGTAGGATCCAGTGTTTTTGTAGCCTGTGTCATATTAGGGACAACAAACTTACATGCAACTACCAGAGAGAGAGAGGGGTGTAAATCACACGTCATTACAGAACGATATATCGGCTGTTCAGAACTTTCCACTGGAGACGTGTTTGGAACGACGACGAAGACGGTGCACAATTCGCACTTCACTGAATGTGAATTCCAGTTGTGTTATATTGCGAGTCTTTTTGTCAGTGCACAGCAGATCAGATTAGCTGTAACTGTATAACCTTGTTTTAAATTACAGGTAAGCATACAGATTAACAAATATGGAGAATACTGTACAATAATACCAAACCTGTCACCAATATTATACATTTCAGCTAGCCATAGATACATTTCATTTATATGTTATATATATACCATATTTCTAAAGTAATGTTGTTCAGATAACATGTAAATGAGCTGAGTTTCTTATCAGGAGGAGGAGAGGACCATGGATGGTGTGAGACCTAGGAAGGACCACTGCCGAGCTCCAGACCGCTGTTTGATACCAGCAGCTGTGCTAGTGACATTTCTGGTGATGTTGGGTAGACAACACCAGGTATGTTAAGCAAAAACATGTTTGTTTCCTAAACTGGCCAAGTGTTTTTTATGTTTAACCCTTGGAAACATGAACAAATTGACTTGATTTTGTTAGAAAAAAAAAAAAAGTCGTAAGAAGGCAGTGAGCAAGAAGATGGCAACGAGCATCTCATAAGAAGATGTCACCCTAAATGTAGCAAGAAAATTACTAAGTATAAGAAAATCACCAATAAAATAGTGAAAAAAAGAAAAAAAACTATCAAGGAAATTACCTCAAAAAATAATGCCCAAAAATTTGAAAAATTCTTTAATATAATTTTAAATACATAAATATATGCAACTTTGATCATTTTAAGTGTAGTTTTACAGCCTTTTTTCCCCATAGATTTTTAAAATCATTTTCTAAATCTACAAATTTCTAGCAATTTCGGGAAGCATTTCTAATCAAGTTGCTTGCCTTTATCCCAATGTTTTCAAAAGATATCCAACCAATATGCTCAGGGTTCAAAGATTTAAAAACTAAAAGAAAATTGAAGTTTATGTTAATTCTAGTTTTTAAAAGGGTTAAACTCACCACATGTTAACCACATTGTTGGAACTTAAAACTGAAACATAAAGTGTAGTATTTCAGCTTATTCATTACATATGACCTGTTCAAATCTAACATCTGTTTGCAGAAACATGTAATGCCGATGTGAAGATTGGGTGGATAATAAATATGCGCTTCAATATCCATATGAATAAATATGCTATATTTAGCTGTAGTTGAGACCTCTGATATTCCATTTTTAATTTATGTTATTTAATTATGTCCTCCAGCATTGTATATGTAAATCAACACATAGAGTGCCCGAGAGGCTTCATTGATCAGATTCAGTTGATTTAATGATCAGTGTTTTCAGCTCCATCATGCTTATCCTCGCTATTTTGTATTGTGCAATATTTATAGCATATTACAACACTCATTACACAGAAATCAAAATTTGTTTGTGTATTGTTTTTGGAAAAAAAAACATCTGCCAAAAGAATAAATGTAATGGTATCAAAGCAGTTTCAGTTATGAGGAAAGGGACTTTAAGGGTATCTTTAAACTGATTCTGTGATGATCACTACAAATGAACTTTTGTACTACTTTTGGATGGAGTTTTTATTTACCATCTCTGATGCCAAATTTATTCCAGCATTATCTCCAGCCTATAGAGCTGCTGTTGAGATATGTGAGTCTGAATGGACAGTGGGCTGACCTGACGAAATGAAAAGAGAGCAGGGAGAGCGGAGCACCCAGTTTATCAGCTCCCTGGAGTCTGACTGTCCCCTGTAGAGCCATCCCTTAACTCCCCTTTAATGAAGGTCTCACGACACCATTTCTCTTATCGGATAGGCTATTAAAAGTTTTAGAGGAGCCGCTCATTAATTCAATTTAAAATTTAATGCATGAATTTCGGCTGACTTTTGGATAATGAATTTGGAGGACTGGATGAAGTTAGCATCACAGTGATGTACTGTGGCCTTTGATAGCACAAGGGGAGATTTTTAAGGGTGTAAATACACATACAGCTGTTTGGTCTAACAGTGCACATTGACATGTTAACTGGAGCTTCATCGGAAAACCTTTGTGTTAGCCAGAGGAAAACCGCACCCTGTCAAGGGTACTGTAAAAATTACAGTTAAAGGCATCACAGGCACCTATGATGTTTTTCCAATTTTTATTGAATTATAAATAATATGAAAATGTCAAATGTTAATAACAAACATGGCTGCACTTTCAAATAATGAGGTAAATGTATCTAAAAGTAATCCCTGTTAACAAAAAACTGTAGGCTTCAGATTGTTCTGAATCTGTTTTGGGCATTGTTTTCTACTTGGCTACTTGAGTACAGCTCATGACAAATCTCTTTATTTCTTTACGTTAAGTAGTCTACGCTGCTACATGTAGCTACATGCTAACCTGGAAACATTGGAAACCTGTAATCTGGTTGTTGATGTTGTTAAATTCTCAACAGTTGAGGTCATGTTCCTGCTGGAACATGTCTGGATGTGTTTAAAATATGTAATTAGTAAAAAATATTTCATGGTAGAAAGTGCTGCTATTTGCCATTACAATAATGTCCTGGATGCATGTACACTGCTACATGTAGTTACATGCTAACATCAGGGAAACCTAATTTGTTTGCTGATGTTAATTTCATGATTTTGCGTCATATTCTTGCTGCGACATGTCCCATTGTGTTTAGAAGCTTTTAGTTGTCATTTTTTTCACGTTAGAAAGTGCTACTATCCTCCGTTGTAGCCATTTCCTGGCTGCGCGTTCATTGCTAGATGTGGCTACAAGCTAATGTCAGAGAAACATGTAATCATTGTTGCTAATGATTTTAATTTTTCCCCTATTCCAGATCATATTCCTGATGGAAAATGTCCGGTTTTGTTTTGAAACTGTAACTGGTGAATTTTTATGGTGAAAAGCACCGTCATTCTCCATTTCCAGTCCCAACTCAACAGCAATGTCTCTCTCCAGAAATCATGACCCAGTTACTCAGGATAATCCACAGACGTTGTTGTACTCAGTTTCTGTTAGGAACGAATTCCTTTCCTCTGAATTACACCCGCAAACTATATCAATGTGCAGAAGAAGTTTTCATCTACTCATGAGCTGTAACATTAGCAGGCACAGTGGTGCTAGCAGTAGATGCAAGCTTTCTTCTGCACTGTAATACGGTTAGAGGGTGTAGTTTGGTAGAAAAAGAAAATAGTTCCTAAATTAAACTACTCACAACAAGGTCTATGAATTACCTTGAGCTCTTGAGTTTTTCAAATGTACATTTTTTTGGAGCACCACAAGATAAGTGGCATCCAGTTTCATTATATTGTTGAGAAGGCAGACTCTCTTCGGCCAATATCTCCAACACTCGGAAAGTTAAACCAAATCAGTCTAGATTGATAAATAGCACAACAGCTAAGAGAAAAAAAAATGTAGTTTTGATTTGGGGGTAATCTGTCCCTCAACAGTTATTACCAATCATCCTTAGGAACACATTTTGTGCCAATTCAGCCAATAATTGTTGAGATATTTCAGTCTGGACTGAAGTGGTGGACAGAAAGAGTGGCCACGAGCCATGCCATGGCTAAAAAGTCTGGGAGGTCAAACTGTCAAGTCAGAAAGATGTCAAGATAAGATGTGTGTGAGGATGAAGTTTTAGCTCAGTTATCATCCCTTTTTCCCCGTCTTATAAGAAGTTCAGCTCTAAAATGAGGTAATATTTCAAAACTTAAATCATGAGGAAAGAGAAAAAGCCTTAAGGGACCTGACATGTTTAATGTGATGGTCTCTGTGGTGGCTGCAGGGCCCTCCGCCGACGAGCTCACTTGAGCCTCAGGCTGTGTGGTCTGAAGGATGACTCTGCAGCAAGGACACACGCACACACACACAGAGCTGTGGAGCGCCAAACAAGATACCGTGGCTTTAAGGTAGCAGCTGATCAGCAGCAGGACTCATTTATTCACACATCTAGCAGTTCGTTCAAGACAAAACACTGAATTCTGATTGATCATTTTACCAACTTTATAAAGGAGTGACGCACTCAGTGATTGATTTCCTGCTTTCTTCAAACACACCGTAAGCTTTACTGTCTCCAGTCAGTCATTTATATACGCCGGCATAAAAGTGTTTCTCGTATAAGCCAAACAGTTTGATTGATATTTGGCTTTATATGCCGCAATTAATGTTATTTCAGTCTGGAGTGAGAAAATGGCAGTCAGTCTTTATGTTCTCTTTATGCTCTCATGGTGAATCGTGGTTCCACACTGACACCTAGCGGTCATATTCTAGTCCTCTGTATTCTTTTTTTTAGCAATTAACCTCCATAGTTTTGATGCATTGGTGGCACAAGATTAAAAAATATGCAGCAAATGCACGTTCCAAATGTGTTCTTCCACAAAAGCACACCATGATGTCTGTGAGGAAAATGCTGCAGCAGCTTCTTGCTTAAGAGAGCAAAAGCCAGTACAGGGCATCAGATTTTAACTTCACACAAGCATAACTTCTTGAAACATTTTGTGGTCAACAAAATCTCGTGGGTAGTCTGTTTAGTGCCGTATACAATCTGATGCATTATGATACAAAAGCGCCGCGATAAATACAGCCTCAGAGATGGCCAAAGAACCAGAACAAGTCCTCACTGACACCAAAATCCTAAAATGAAAAAAGCTTTGTCAAGGTCACATTTAGAAAAGGGCTATTTTGGATGAAATGATGCAAAGTGTTAAGTTGAGAGTTCATTTAAAACCTGTCTGATGACCCAACTTCTTGTGTTTCCTGACCTTTCAGACTTCTTTTCAATGATGTCATCATCATCCCACATCCCAAGCATTAACTCTGTAAGTGCCATCTTATTATTTATGTTAGAAATGATGGGGAAAAAAAGAAAAGAAAATGTAAGCATGACAGTTTATCTTTCTTTTGTGGGAAAAAGCAAAATAATCTACAAAATGTACAACCACTAACTTCTTCCAGATGTTTCAAAATATTTCTTAAGGTCTTGAGGTCAACGAATAGGACTTACCTCAAATGTCCTCGTGATCTCACAAGTTCTCACTCCGAACTCGTCACATGGTGCCACTCTTTCAACCCATGACGTTTTAGGTATCCTTCTGCTCACTTCTGCTGATGTCAAGAAATGCACCTAGTGGAAAGAAGCTGCATGGTCCTTATATTTGCACAACAGCCCAGACTTTCACAATGGTCAGAATTAGGCTCCAGTTGGATGTAAAAGGTGGATTTTGGCATCATGCCCGTAGGCAGAAAGCGGTGACAGAGCAGCGCTACTTGATGAGTTCGGAGTGAGACCAGGCTGGACCACAGTGTGGCATTTCTGTAATGTGACACAAACATGGGCTTAAAGGACAGAAGGGTGGGGAGGTGGATGGGTCACACAAATAACTTTGTGGGCGAGTCCGGACTTTCACCTCCTGTATGGATGAGTGGGGTTTTCTACACCTTACCATGTGCCTCTTTGTCTAAACCTAACCGTGTGTGGCTTTGTTGCCTAAACCCAACCATGGTGACTATATTAGGCTTTTAGACGGGGTGGATCTTTTGTCAAACCATTTCCATATCAAAGACTGAATTGTAATTACACGGCAACCTTCCTTGCATTCGCCATGTAAACTGGCGATATGCCAACCCTGTGAGAACAGTGACGTCAAGGCCGCGCTCAGTGCGTATGCATCATGATTTAGACGAACAGCCGTGCATGAGCAGGACAACAATAACAACAATGGCGGACTACCGAGCTGTTACACCACCAACTACTGGCCTGACATGCATATGGCAGCATTTTTTTTTTTTTTTTGCAGATCCATGTACACAGTTCTTCACAGTGTTATGATATGGATGCGGATGTTTTTTTAAAGTAAAGGAAAGAATTTTACGTTTTTAGTGGGATTGTTCTCGTCTAAAAGTGGCCAGTGTTCCTTTTTGAGGCGGAATCAATAATTATGAGAACACACATCCATTTTATTTAATGTCAGTGAAGCAGTGTGCTTCTTAGTCTGGAAGACTGTGGCGATGAAGAAAGGAGGAGGCAGGGAAACAAAACATTTTAAGAGAAATGGAACGTAACAGCTTCAGAAGAAGAGAAGTTTCCTCCAGAGGGAGAAAGAAGCAGCGAAGGAGAGCAGAGAACTGGAGGATGAACAGCAGCTGAGGGTTTAGCACCAACGGGCGCCCCCGCTCCACACTTGACGAGTGTTTACAGATGGCCGTGACAGGGGGTAGGTAGGGCAACGGTGGCGTGATGCTGGGCGCTGTCTCCCAGAGGGCCGAGCGCAGTCTCCTCACGTAGAACCATAATGGAGATTGTCTGGAGCGGGTCGATGGAGGCAATCAATCACCGTCTGCAGGCCTTCCCTCATGGACAGCACAGCCAGCAGCAACATGCACACAGTTCATTACCAAAGCCAAACTGTTCCTCCTACATCCCATCCCCAGAGAGAACACCATCACCATTTCCTCCTCTCTGTAATACCTGTGTGTGATTTTAATCCCATATGGGTTTTTACAATAGGTAAGGTAAGAGCAAAGAACGCCAGCATCCACACATTCAGCCGAAGAAGGGAGTCCTCAGACATTCATCACAACACGCCGCACCTGTATTCAGTGTTTGAGGGATTGCTTTGACATTTTTGAAATTGCTGTGGCATTTTATGAATAGCTTTGAGTGTGCCGAGGCTGCTGTTCTTTGTTACTGCTGTGATTTTGAGACCTGACTTCACAGCATGAGGGAAATTACTCAATTTCTGCCACTCGCTGAGCACAGGAGCCACTGATGGAAAATCTAAAATATTTGGACGTATGTCACTGCCAGGAAGCAACATCCCATAAAGCAGAGGTGTTGAATTCATGTTGGTTCACTGGACACATGCAGTGTGATCTCAAGTGGGCCGAGCCAGTAAAACCTTTGCATAATGCATAGATTGTTTTTTTAGTATTTTAGTATAAATTAGTCTTTTCTGAAAATGTTTACTATAAGTTACTATTAGACCTTCTTCAGGTTGACCTATCACGTCATACTAAACAAGTCAGCAAGCAGCCAACGGGTTGCATGCCAAACTGTGAAAACATGGGTTACTCTTTGTACTTTTAGTAGTGTAGTGGATGATCAAGACAACTCTTGATAAGAAGATATTCAAATGCCTACACAAAACTGAGACTTCTTTTAGAGATTCCGTAGATGACCCTCGGGGTCAGCTAATGGACCTAACTGCCTTGTTGAACTTACGACTCTTGTGAGCAGAACTAAATTACGACAGATTTTATTGCCTGACCGACAGTTTGAGTTAACTTATGAATCATTTGGGGCAAGGAGCTGTCAACTGAGCTCCTGCAAAGACTCAAGGAGACATCAGGAGATCTCTACATCATAGAAACCGACAGTTTAAGTCTTTGTTGCACGACCAACACGTGACATACCCGCACATCTCCGGACTGTAAGAGAGGACCACGTTAACTGATGTTCATATTCAAAGCAAAACGTACTTTGAAATGTTGTGTGGAGATTTCATACCTACAGAACTGGAACTTTGCTCACCTGCCGATTTTTAAACCCAAACTCACAAACACAAGCTGTGCCTGTGTGTGTGTGTGTGTGTGTGTGTGTGTGTGCGTGCGTGTGCGTGTGCGTGTGCGCGTGCGCGTGTGTGCACGAGGGGTGTGACCTTTCGTAACCCCCTGCCAGCAGCGTGCTACACACTGAATGGAAAGACTCTTAGTACAGAGTTGCATTTTGATATCCATCTCCTCTATCTTATCTTAATTATCCGTCCTTTACACTGTTGTGTGCAGCTGCTGTATTGTTTTTCTAATTATAGGTTTTGTTGATAGACGTTTGGTCATATTAAGTACTTTCATACTTTGTTAAAGATTCTATTTGAGTAAAGGTACACAAGCACCAGCATCAAAATACAACAACCTTTAATTATATCAGTGTTTTGACACTGTGGTGTTACACTTACTTATTTTCACACATATTCATTACATTTGTTAAACGTGGTTAATACTGTTTGATTTAGTTAATGATCTGCCAAATAATTATTTGTTTTCTCAGTGTTTGGTTTCGATTAGCAGAGGAGAGCGTCATGGTTTCAAATATTGAAGATTTAAAGGCCTGTAGTGAACTTTATCAACACTTTAGATCTAGACAGTTAAAACAGTAGAAGTGATAGAAGGGAGGAGTGTATTTTTCCCGCCTTAACGGTCAAGCACCACACCCCTTTTTTCACAGGAGTTATAACCGCAGTGAAGTCGAAGGACTTTGGTCTTTTGGCTTTTTGCGTTTTTGGGTTTTGTGCTTTTGGACTTAGTATATAGTCGATTTACCAGTCGATCTTCGTTCCTACCCTCACCTATGGTCACGAGCTTTGGGTAGTGACCGAAAGAACTAGATCGCGGGTACAAGCGGCCGAAATGAGTTTCCTCCGTAGGGTGGCTGGGCTCTCCCTTAGGGATAGGGTGAGAAGCTCGGTCATCCGGGAGGAGCTCGGAGTAGAGCCGCTGCTCCTCCGCATTGAGAAGAGCCAGATGAGGTGGCTCGGGCATCTAATTAGGATGCCTCCAGGACGCCTCCCTGGTGAGGTGTTCAGGGCACGTCCCACCGGTAGGAGGCCCCGGGGAAGACCCAGGACACGCTGGAGAGACTACGTCTCTCAGCTGGCCTGGGAACGCCTCGGGGTCCCCCGGGAAGAGCTGGATGAAGTGGCCGGGGAGAGGGAAGTCTGGGTTTCCCTGCTTAGGCTGCTGCCCCCGCGACCCGACCCCGGATAAGCGGAAGAAAATGGATGGATGGATATATGCAATACACTTGAGATGTCAAACTCAAAGCCACTCAAGGTGTAATAATATTTGGCCCACAAGATAATATCAAATGTCTATTAGAGCTGGCCCACCTGTGTATAGCGCATGCACCACTAATAGTACAAATCCCTGAATGCACTGCAAGTGCATTGGCGCGTCGTTCAAGACTATAATACATCCATGGTTCAAGACCTGCAGGCGTCCCTTCCTCCTCTGTTGACATTCATCAGCAACCTCATGCTGTCAGTCACCTTTGGCAAATTTAAGCTATCCCTCCCAAAAAATGGCCAAACAAAAGGTGGACTTTGACAATAGGAGCTTTCGAAACAGGTGGCAGGCAGAGTATCAACAGACCTGGTTGGATTTTCATTAATGAAAATTAGTATTACTTTTTTGGTTGTTTTGTTGTTGGCCTGTGAAAAAAGGTTTCCATTGAAAATGAACTCGAAACAGATAGAGAGAGGGACATAAGAATTTTTTTTATTCTATTTTATTGTATTTAAACGAAAATAATAAACGAATGCCACTGATGTGTCTTTTATTTTTAATTTGATTTCTCTTGTGTTTATAATATGAATGAGCTTTGCTTGTTCCAGATTCAGTGTTTAAGCAAAACTTGAGCATGTTTTCCCTTCTCTCCAGATATATAATGATAAACTTTTTCATATGGAAACAAACTTAATTGTAGTCAATCTTTCAATAAATATTGAGTCTGCCCCCTGACTTTGTCCAACTTCTTAATTTTGGCCCACTGTGTCCATGTGTTCGACACCCCTGCCTTAATGGAAGAAATTACACTTAGTACTTACTTAAGAAAAAGTCAGATAAAATACATTTTGCAGTCCTATCGGGTTAAAGTTAGGGAATTAAAAAAACAGCATAACCTCCCCAGTGAAGAAGTGTCGACCCCACAGCAACTGCAATGAGTTCTGTACCTGATACATATGCGCCCTCTAGTGGTTAAAGATTAAACCTGCAAGTCTTTGGCATGGCAGGTGTTCTTCAAAATGCTATACTATGACTTTTTTGACATTTAGAACGATAAATTTTTCAGCCATTTTTTCCACATGCCATAGTATGGCATTTTGTGACATAATATAATATGACATTTTTCAACATTTTAAATGTTGACTGCTCTTTTGAAATTCTATACCAAAACCATCTTAAAAATGCTATATTGTAACTTTTTTTGACATTTAGAACAATGAATTCCTAACCCAAACCCCGACCCTGACTCCTTATCTAACCCTACTATAGTTAGCCATTTTTTAACGTTTTAAATGTTGACTCTTTGGACCGTTCTGTTGAAATTCTACACCATAAACTTAATCCAAATGCCGCACTATAAGTTTTATCAGCATGTGGAACAATGACTTTTTGGACTATTTTTATTACAACATTTGAATTGTTGACTTTTTGGACCATTTCCTTCACATTCTATATTATAATTTGGAACAATGAATTATTCAACCATTTTTCTACATGCTATAGTATGGAATTTTGCGGTAAACTATAGTATGACCTTTATCGACATTTTAACTTTTGACTTTTTTGACATTTAGAACAATGGCATTTTAATAGAAAAAAAAAAGATTTTTTGGACCATTTCTTCCACATTCTATATAACAATGTTCTTAAATGCTATACTGTGACTTTTTTTTTTTTTTGGAACGATTAATTTTTCGACTATTTTTTCCACATGCTATAGTATGGTGTTTTGCGACATAATATAGAGAAGACAAAGTGTTGCTCAGCCAACTTTTGGTTCTAAAAACATTCTGAGAATGGTACAATGCAACCAACGCAATGTTTCAGTAATGTTTTTGGGCACAAGTTTTCATTTTGTTCCCAGGAAGTTTAAAAAAAAATCGTCTGCAATCTCAGGCCTCAATAACATGTTCTACATGTTGCTTTGAAAATGTTCTTCCTTTGTTGTCATGTAACATTGTGGGAACGTTTTATGAAAGAACATTGTATGATCTGTCACCTCTCAAAATCATCAAAACAGCCTCAGAATGTTGCAGTTATAACGTTACGTCTTAGTTGGCATTTAACCTTATGGGGACATTATTTATTAAACATGCTTAAAACATTCTTTGAATGTTAGCCAATGTTGTGGGAACACTCCCTGCTAGCTGGGTAGACCTTGATGCAGCTAAACTTGCAGGACTCTTCATACTTTGTTACTGCACAGTGTGAGAAAGTCACGAAGTGAGTAAATCCTTCATTATGTCCACTCATCGTCAGCTTTATGCCAGATCTGAAGTTGAAAACTCCATTTCTGCAAAAAGAAAATGCCTGGGGGTTAAGATATCTATGAGTCTGAGGTCAAATAAAGTTCCATGATGCAATTGCTTGTCGTTTTCACATGATATGCATTCTTTTTTTCTACCCAGACTCCGGCTCATATCCAGTCGGGACCTGTTGGCTTCGGCTTTCGGCAGTTGAGTGAGTGCTGCGAGTGAATCAGCATTCGTGGACTGATAAAGAGAGTCAGTGTGAAAGAGCACAGAGGAGCCTGACTGTGATCACTCTGTCTGAAGTTCCATCCAAACACTGTCTGCTTACTACACAACCAAGGCGTGAACGCTGAGGTACTGTCGGCTTTTTGCAGCTTTTGATATACTGCAGTCACACACAACAAGTTTTTGGAATGCATTGCTTTAGTTTGTGCTTATCCTACAGGGTTTGAATGACGAGGCAGATTTTATGTGAAGGAATAATGCATGTAAAAGACAAAAAAACAGAAAATAAAGTCAATTCTGAGCAAATTAGCCTGCTTTCTTTCAAAAACACTGGAGGGCGGCGAGCATCTTAGTAAGAAATTGCCCAAAAATTAGCAAGAAATTAATAAGACATTACGAAAGTCACCTGAAAACAGGAAAAAATGAAAGTGCCAAAAAATATATATATATGTTTTCTTCTTCTTTTTCAGTAACATAATTTGAAATATATAATTAAGAGAATTGTAAATATACTTTTGTGGACATTTTTCCTTTTTCATTTCCATGTCACCTTTTTCTTTTTTTATTAATGATTTTAGGATTTATTTATTATTTATTTACTGATTGATTTATCTTTGCGGTTAGCAGAATATTTTTTTTTGCCAAGTTGCTCATTATGTTTCTCCTCTTTTGAAAGAAATCAGACCAATTTTCTCAGGTTTCAGACATCTAAATGCAGCACAAGAAAAATGTGGACAGTCCAGGTGTTAAAGGGTTAAATTGAAGCTGAAATGTTTGTAGCATAAAAAAGCTTGCACATGCTTTATGAGATGCACACAAGAGTTAACATACTGATATGGTAGCATACTGTTTGTGATACACAGAAATGTTTATGCTGACACACAGTAACCACTATGGGCAGCACAAAAAGAACATTTGATTAATTTGGTTTTGAATACTCAAAAACTGAATGAATGAAAGAATGAATGAATGAATATGTGGATAAATAGATTGTGCAGTTCTGGTAAAAGCAGTGTTCATGTGGTTAAAGTGTCACTGCATCTGCTTCTCCAAAGCTAAGAAGATAAAAGTGTGAGCCGAGTCTACTCTTCTGGGTCAACAGTGGTATGGGGTCACGTATTTGTGTTCCACAGAGATGGGAGACCCAGAGGCGACTGAGGAAGCCTGACAGGAGGCACTCATGGTGGGTGAACCGAAGGCCAGTACTTCAAAAGGGGGTCGACACACTGCTGCTGAGAACAAGAACAAAAGAAGTAGAGATCATGATCAGCGAGCCACACGTGTCCAGTGGTTTTACACTGACTATAATGACTGACAGCCACCTGTCAAGCAGTATATGGTAACATGTTGAAAAAAAAAAAAAAGAAATGGCAATGTTAAACACATATGTTCTTGTGTTTTGTGAACTTGTACAAATATGCCATAGTATAGTAGGTCATATAAAAGTCAACTATGGCTCTATAGACAAACTATACTATTACTTTATTATAGCATACTGTACTATGAAATTTTAATAACTTACTTAACTATAATTTTTAAGTGTTATTATGAGAGAAAGTTTGTTTTCCAAAACTGCACAAAAAAGTTATAGTAAAGTATGTCATCCAAAATTGCACAAAAACTTCATAGCACTGTATGTTGTCAAAAAATTGTGCAAATCTAGCTGTCCAAATCTACACAGAAACTTCATAGTATACTATGTCTTCCAAAATGGCACAAAAAGTCCATAGAGTAGTATGTTGTCCAAAACTGCACAAAGACTTCATAGTATAGTATGTCCTATAAAATATTTTTTAAAAAAATCATAGTATAGTATGTTATCCAAAATGGCACAAAAAGTCATAGTATAATATGTCGTCCAAATTTAAAAAAAAAAAAAAAAAAGTATAGTATGAAATAAGTATAAGTAAATAAGTATACTATGAAAATAGTATAGTATGATGTCCAAAACTGCACAAAAAGGCAAAGCATAAGTTTGTGGCCCAAAAGGGGAAAAAAAAAAAAAAAAAAACATAGTATATGTCATCCAAAATGGCAGAAAAATTATATAGCATAATATGTTGTCCTTATTAGTATAATATGTCTTCCAAAATGGCACAAAAACATTGTCATCCAAAATATAAAAACAAAATCAAAGTATAGTATGTTGTCCAAAATGGCACAAAAACGTCATAGTATAGTATGTCGTCCAAAAGTGCAAAAAAACCCAACACATAGTGTAGTATGTCGTCCAAAATGACACAAAGATGATATAGTGTAATATGTCGTCCAAATTTTTTTTTAAAAAGTCATAGTATTGTATGCTGTCCAAAACTGAACAAAAAGACATAGCATAATATGTGGTCCCAAAATGGCAAAGAAATATCGTAGTCTTGAATGTTGTCCAAAATGGCACAAAAAAGACATAGTATACTATGTCATCCAAAACTGCACAAAAACGTCGTGGTATAGTATGTTGTGCAAAATGGCAAAAAAACCCAAACAAACACATAGTACAATATGTCGTCCAAAATGACACAAATACGTTATAGCATAGAATGCCGTCCAAAATGGCACAAAAAGTATATACTATACTATGTCATCCAAAACTGCACAAAAATGTCATAGTATAGTATATTGTCCAAAATGGCAAAGAAAAAAACCACACAGTATAATATGTCACCCAGAATTTAAAGAAAAATGTCATAGCATAGTATGTCATCCAAAATGGCAATAAAACACATAGTATAGTTTGTTGTCCAAAATGACACAAAAATGTCACAGTATACTATGTCATCCAAAACTGGACAAAAGAATCATAGTATAATATGCTTCTTTCTTTTTATTTATTTTGGACCACATACTATACTATGACATTTTTATGCAGTTTTAGAAGCATATTATACTATGTCATTTTTGTGCCATTTTGGATCATTTTTAACGACATTCTATACAATGGCATTTTGGGTCATTTTTGACAACATGCTATACTATGATGTTTTTGTACCATTTTGGACCACACACTATACTATGAAAGACACATTATAGCTTGAAGAGACACATCATAGTATAGCATGTTGAAAAAAAGGCCAAAAACGTCATTTTATACCATGTCGAAAAAATGGCTGAAAACCAGTGTAGTATGTTGAAAAACATCAAATTTTGACATGTTGAAAAAATGTCTGACAACGAAATATTATAGCTTGTACAACCCGTCATATTATAGTATGTCAAAAAAAAGGCCCAAAACATCATAATATAGCATTTTTTTAAAAAATGGCTGAAAAAGACACATAGCTTGTAGAGACATGTCATAGTATAGAATGTTGAAAAAAAGGCCAAAACTTCACAATTTAGCATGTCAAAAACATGACTGAAAACGATTTATTATAGCGTGTCAAAAAAACATCTAATTCTACATGTCGAAAAAATGTCTGAAAAGGAAACATTACAGTTTGGGATCAAAATGTGTATCAGCCATAATATCTGTATTGTGTTAACATTACAGAGCTGTACTCATTGTACTACTTGTGTTTTCAGTTGCTGGAAGCGAGGAGAGCTGTCTTGGCCAAAGAAGAATTGGATGCTTGGAGAGGAATCACAATAGACATGATATCAGATGAGGACGATGGCACAGCTGATGGAAAGCTGCGTGGATTGTGAGGCCACCATTCTTTAGAAGCCAGGAGTTATCTGAACTATGTGCTATTCTTCAGGAGAGAAGGAAGGGAACTCAACACCACAAAAGGCTGCGTATTGGGTCACCGGCACCGACTGAATATGACCACGAAAAAGAAAATACATTTCAAGCATCTGATGTAATAAGTACAACTCTGTGTTGCTTTTCTTAGAAGAAAGCTTTACTTTTTTCAATATGTTCTTGACAAATGCGCATTTTTTCTCAATGAACTGATATTGTGACAGGTGTAGTCTTCAGTAACTATATAATAATGTGAATGAAAATTGGCAAATTTTGACCTGTTGAAAAAATGACTAACAAACACATATTATTGCTTTTAGAGACACGTCATTGGTCAGTATGTCCAAAAAAAGGCCAAAATCATCATAATATAGCATGTTGAAAAAATGGCTGATGACAACATAGTATAGTATGTTGAAAAGCATAAAATTTTGACATGTTGAAAAAAATGGCTGACAACAAAATATTATAGCTTGCACAGACACGTCATAGTATACAATGTCGAAATAAAAGGCCAAAAATGTCATAATTTAGCATGTCAAAAAAATGGCCACAAACCGCATAGTATAGTATGGTATGGTGATGCCATAGAAAATAATTTTCTAATAATACAAATCAATAATCATGAGTAATGGTACTGTGTAATATGATTCAGTAATTTCATCAGGACTTAAGAGTCTTTCCCTGTATCCAGTAAGTCTGTGTTAAGATATTGCAAGGGCGAAACCTTGTAGATGTTCTGACTATATCGATAGGCATAGCTGTGTGACATGTGAAATGTACTGTTTAACGGTGCGTACCCACCAAACGCGATTAAAAATGATCGCGCCTCAAGATTACATACAAAGTCAATGCAAAGACGCGATTTGACGCCTCATTTTGCCGGGCAACGCAATGGACGCGATTGCGCGGCGCGTTGGACGCGAAATTCGCGTCGCGTCCAACGCCTCACGTCCAACGCTCGAGTTGAAATAATTGAACTTTTGCGGCGTCGTCGCGTGAAGACGCGCCGCGACAGCCTATCAGCGTTGAGATCGTCATCGACGTATGGACGTCCTGGTGTTCCCTCGCAAAATCTAATCAAACCGCCAGAAACAATGGAGGAGCAGCTTATCGTCGCCGTCACCGCTCACCCAGAGCTGTACGACAGTTCCTGTCCCTTGTTGCAGGAGACGGTGGAACTCGCCGAGCTCACGCCGCCTCCGTAGGGTAGCATGCACCCAGAACCGACGTCGGCGCCTAGCCCGCAGACGACGCTGGGAACTTCTCCAGAGCAGGTGCGGTGCAGCGATCGTCAACGAGAGAATGACATGGCAGAAGAAATGTTGTTGTTTGGGCGGGCTCAACGCGCGGCGCGATTTCGTCGCGCGTCGAGTCCCATTTTGAGGTTTTTGTACGAGCGTCAAAACTGGAGCGTCCGGCGCGACGCGATTTCATTTGAGGCGCGATGAAATAATTTTTATCGCGTTTGGTGGGTACGCACGGTAAGGCTAAATGACTCTTCTGTTACTTGAAGTTTTTGGTATGTCTCTGTCCATGAACGTGTTGTGCCAAAAGCTTCTCTGATCAGATATATGTAATAAACATATATTCACATAAGGAATAACTGAGGCTCACAGAACACATTTCACTACTTCTTGAATTATTTCACAACTCGTCAAGTTATTTAACTATACATCAAGTTTGTGTTATTATTTACTAAATTAATTCACTGTTCATCGATTCATCAAGAGTAAAAACTTTTCCTCAACAGGCAAAAAATGTCAAATTTTGACATGTCAAAAAAAATGGCAGAAAACAACATATTATAGCTTGTAGAGTCGCGTCATAGCATACAAGGTCGAAAAAAGACTTTAAAGGTCATAATTAAGCATTAAGGAAAAAATGGCTGAAAACCTTATAGTATAGTATGGCAAAAATGTTAAATTTGACATGTCCAAAAAATGGCTAAAAACGATATTATACCTTCTAGAGTCGCATCATAGCATACAATTTTGAAAGGAAGCCAAAAATGTCATAACTTAGCATGTTGAAAAAATGGCCAAACTGCATAGTATAGATGGCGAAAGATGTCAATTTTTGACATGTCCAAAAAATGGCTGAAAACAACATATTATAGCTTGAAGACTTGCGTCATAGCATACAATGTGGAAAAAAAGGCCTAAAACGTCACAATTTAGCATGTGAAAAAAAGGCAGAAAACCGCATAGTATAGTATGGCTAAAAACATCAACTTTTGACAAGCCAAAAAAATTGCTGAAAACGGAAATTAGAGCTTGTCGAGTCAAGTCATGACATACAATGTCGGAAAAGCCCTAAAAAGCCATAATTAAGCATGTCAAAAAAGGGCCAAAAACCGCATATTATACTTTGTTGAAAACATCAAATTTGGACAGGTACAAAAAATGGTAGAAAACAACATATTATAGCTTGCAGAGTCGCATCATAGCATACAATGTTGAAAAAATGGCCTAAGACGTCATAATTAAGCATGTCAAAAAATGGCAGAAAACCACATGGTATAGTATGGCAAAAAATGTCAAATTTTGACAAGTCAAAAAAATGGCTGAAAATGACATTTTATAGCTTGTTGAGACACGTCATAGCATACAATGTTGAAAAAAAGGCAGAAATATCATAATTTAGCAAGTCAAAAAAAGAAAGGAAAACCAAATAGTATAGTACAGTAAAAAACTTCAAATTTTGACATGTCCAAAAAATTCCTGAAAACGACATATTATATCTTACAAGGTCGCGTCAAAGCATACAATGTCGAAAAAATGGCCTAAGACGTCATAATTAAGTATGCCCAAAAAAAGGACAAGAACCACATAGTATAGTGTGGCGAAAAACAGGCCTACAACTTCATAATTTAGCATGATGAAAAAATGGCATACAATGTCAAAAAAGGCCAAAAAGGTCACAATTAGCATGTCAAAAAAATGGACAAAACAAAAATTTTAGCTTGTCGAGTCGCGTCATAACATACAACATCAAAAAAAGCCCTAAAAAGCCATAATTAAGCATGTCCAAAAAAAAGGGCCAAAAACCACAGTGTACTTTGTCGAAAACATCAGATTTGGACAGGTACAAAAAATGGCAGAAAACAACATATTATAGCTTGCAGAGTCACGTAATAGCATACAATGTTGAAAAAAAGGCCAAAAGGGTCACAATTAGCATGTCAAAAAAAGGGCCAAAAACCACAGTCTACTTTGTCGAAAACATCAAATTTTAACATGTCCAAAAAATGGCTGAAAACGACATATCATACCTTGTAGAGTCCCATCAAAGAATACAATGTCGAAATAAAAGGCCTAAAAAGCCATTATTTAGCATGTCGAAAAATGGCCAAAAACCACATGATATAGTATGGCGAAAAAATGTCAAATTTTGATATGTCCAAAAAATGGCAGAAAATGACATATTGTAGCTTGTAGAGTCATGTCATAGCATACAATGCCCCAAAAAGAGGTCAAAATCGTCATATTTAGCACGTCGAAAAAATGGCTGAAAAAGACACATTACAGATTGTAGAAACACCTCAGTATAGTATGTCGAAAAAAACCCATAAAATTGCATGTCAAAAAATGGCTAAAAAGGAAATATTATAGCTTGTAGACACGTCATAATACAATTTGTCATAAAAAAGGCCAAAAACATCATAATATAGCATGTTAAAAAATGGCAGAAAACGACATAGTATAGTTTGTTGAAAATTGTCAAATTTTGACATGTCCAAAAAATGCGACATATTATTGTCTGTAGAGACACGTCATAGTACGGCATGTCAAAAAAAGGCCAAACACATCATAATACAGCATGTTGAAAAAAAAATGGCTGAAAACGACAACGTATAGTGTGTCGAACGTCAGATTTTACATGTCTAAAAAATGGCTGAAAAAGACATATTTTAGCTTGTAGAGACACATCATAGTACATTATGTCGAAAAAAATGGCAAAAACATCATTTTCAACATTGCCAGTAGAAAAATGGCTTAAAAGGAAATTTCATAGCTTGTAGACACGTCATAGTACAATGTCAGCAAAAGGGCAAAAGATTCACAATACAGAAGGTTAAAAAAAAGAAAAAAAAAAAAGAAAACAACATAGTATAGTTTGTCAAAAATTGTTATGTCTTTTGCAGCCATTTTTAGGCATGTCAAAATATATTATGGCTTGTATAGATATGTCATAGTATAATGCAAACAAAAAGGCCAAAAATGGCATAATATAGCATGTTGAAAAGGGGCTTAAAACGACATAGTATAGCTTGTAGAGAGACATCATAGTACAGCATGTTGAAAAAAAAGGCCATAAACATCATAATATGGCATGTCTAAATAGGGCTGAAAACAACATACAGTATTATAGCTTGTAGAGTCATGTAATAGCATACAATGTCGAAAAAAAGGCCTAAGACGTCATAACTACGCATGTTGAAAAAAGACCATAAACATCAGAGTATTGTACGTTTTAAAAATGGCTGAAAACAGCATAGTATAATATGTCAAAAAAAAAGTAAAATTTTGACATGTCGAAAAAATGGCTGCAAATGAAATATTATAGCTTGTAGATACACGTCATAGACAACTGAAAAGATAGAGCAGGATCAAGGATAAATGTAATTTCTTTTTTTAAACTTGACTAATAAATCTAACTTCTACAGTATTATATTATAAAAACTGTCTATGATATACACACGTGGACAAAATTGTTGGTACCCTTTGGTTAATGAAAGAAAAACTCACAATGGTCACAGAAATAACGTGAATCTGACAAAAGTAATAATAAATAAAAATTCTATGAAATTTAACCAATCAAAGTCAGACATTGCTTTTCAACCATGCTTCAACAGAATTATTTAAAAAAATAAACTCATGAAACAGGCCTGGACAAAAATGATGGTACCCCTAGAAAAGACTGAAAATAATGTGACCAAAGGGACATGTTAATCCAAGGTGTGTCCACTAATTAGCATCACAGGTGTCTACAATCTTGTAATCAGTCAGTGGGCCTATATATAGGGCTACAGGTAGTCACTGTGCTGTTTGGTGACATGGTGTGTACCACAATCAACATGGACCAGAGGAAGCAAAGGAAAGAGTTGTCTCAGGAGATTAGAAAGAAAATTATAGACAAGCATGTTAAAGGTAAAGGCTATAACACCATCTCCAAGCAGCTTGATGTTCCTGTGACTACAGTTGCACATATTATTCAGAAATTTAAGATCCATGGGACTGTAGCCAACCTCCCTGGACGTGGCCGCAGGAGGAAAATTGATGACAAATCAAAGAGACGGATAATAAGAATGGTAACAAAAGAGCTCAGAAAAACTTCTAAAGAGATTAAAGGTGAACTTCAAGGTCAAGGAACATCAGTGTCAGATCGCACCATCCGTCCTTGTTTGAGCCAAAGTGGACTTAATGGGAGATGACCAAGGAGGACACCATTGTTGAAAACAAATCATAAAAAAGCCAGACTGGAATGGAAAACTACATGTTGACAAGCCACAAAGCTTCTGTGAGAATGTCCTATGGACAGATGAGACAAAAATGAAACTTTTTGCCAAGACACATCAGCTCTATGTTCACAGACGCAAAAATGAAGCATATCAAGAAAAGAACACTGTCCCTACTGTGAAACATGGAGGAGGCCCTGTTATGTTCTGGGGCTGCTTTGCTGCATCTGGCACAGGGTGTCTTGAATCTGTGCAGGGTACAATGAAATCTCAAGACTATCAAGGGATTCTAGAGAGAAATGTGCTGGCCAGTGTCAGAAAGCTTGGTCTCAGTCGCAGGCCATGGGTTGTAACAGGACAATGACCCAAAACACACAGCTAAAAACACCCAAGAATGGCTAAGAGGAAAACATTGGACTATTTTAAAGTGGCCTTCTATGAGCCCTCACCTAAATCCTATTGAGCATCTTTGGAAAGAGCTGAAACATGCCGTCTGGAAAAGGCACCCTTCAAACCTAAGACAACTGGAGCAGTTTGCTCATGAGGAGTGGGCCAAAATACCTGCTGAGAGGTGCAGAAGTCTCATTGACAGTTACAGGAATCGTTTGATTGCAGTGATTGCCTCAAAAGGTTGTGCAACAAAATATTAAGTTAAGGGTACCATCATTTTTGTCCGGGCCTGTTTCATGATTTTATTTTTTTTAAATAATTCTGTTGAAGCATGGTTGAAAAGCAATGTCTGACTTTAATTGGTTAAATTTCATAGAATTCTTATTTATTATAACTTTTGTCAGATTCAAGTTATTTCTGTGACCATTGTGAGTTTTTCTTTCATTAACCGAAGGGTACCAACAATTTTGTCCATGTGTGTATAATATGTCCTGAAAAATGGCATAAAACTATCACATTATTATATATTGTCCAAAACAGCATTATAATGTCACTGTATAGTATATTTTCCAAAATAGAATGCCACAATTTAGTATGTTGTATATATATGTTTATATGTTGTAGTGTAAAAATTCAATGTATAGAATGTCTTCTGAAAAAGCATGACATAGTCATCGTATAGTATGTTGTCCAAAATAGCATCAAACAGTCAAACTAGAGCCTGCTGTGTGACTGTGTTGTTGATTTTACCTGTGAAAGGAGCTGAGGAGGCTCAAAGCCTCAGCTGTGAGGAGGGTACGATGAACGGCACTGTGGCAGAAGGCTGCTGACGATCTGCAAGAGACTGACACTGTTAGACAGACACACAGACACTTTAAATGTTTCAGACATTATCAAGAAAGGTAATAAAGGCTTGTCCAAAGGCAAAGTGTACTGTATGAACTACACCGGAACATTTTGGAAAATGCAAATTTCAAATAGATCCTACTCTATTTGAAATTTGCATGCTCAGTCACCCAAATCACAAAATAAGCCACACAAAGTATTATTTATAGATATTTACAGTATATATTAACATAACACTGTACAGTTAAAGCTTTAAAATACTTGGTATGTACACGTGCATATCAGGAAGCAAACAGGCATCGGACACATTTAGTGGTATGGCGTTTAACAGTCTGGATGTTTGAAGAGCAGGGCGTTAGCTCAGAGGTGCTTCTTACAGTACGCTAACTCTCAGCACAACCAAGGAAGGTTGAAGAACAAACAAATAAAACTGTGATTACAGGATGATACAGGGATTGGAGATTGGAGTTTCGCTAAACAGACATTTTGTGAATATTATTTGATTTTGAATGCAGGGGGGGTGAGCCACAAAGCCCCTTTCTGTTGCTATAGCAGAATTAGACTAAAAACCAAACAAGACACAAGGTTAAACAGAAGAACCTACAATCTATGCAATGTAGCCTTGCAGAAAGACCCACATTTTTCTTGCTTATTTGTGTATTTATTTTTGTAGATGGGGCTCCTCATCATTGGTCTATTAGTGTCATTAGACTTGACAATCACAATCCGAACATGGTTGTCAACTGATTTCAATCAAAGCTGCAGTGTATATTTAACCCTAGTTTCTTTCATGGGTTTCCTCCAAAAGTGTGAAACATGTTCCAAGGGTTAAGTATGGATATTCTAAATCAAGCCAGTACCTGCAGCATTCTCTTGCTTTTGGAATTCAAACCTTTTATAATTTTGACAAAGTTAACCAACAATTAATTTGCACTATCCAAACAACTACAGCTCCCATGAACCAGAGCATGACTTCTGGTTCCTACCTTATTCATGATATCTACTACAACTCTCCTTATACTGTTGAAATTTCTGTGGAAAGATGACATCAATCCATATGTGGACTTGCCACAAGCTAACTGAATAGCCTAAGGTCCGCTTCAAAATGAGCTTGTGGGGAATAATACTAATTTTAAAAAATAATGACTTTGTACCTCTATTTTAAAAGGGTTAAATCCTTGTCTACACTAGAGTGTGGATACTGAACTTGAGAGACTGATCAGGGGACCTACCGGAGAACAGACCCAACAGGTCGGGCAGGGCTCAGACAAATATTTGCAAATGATGTTCAGGTTCAGTTTCTTCTACTGAGAGAGGGACCAAATACATAGAGTAGTCTTAACACCTTTAGTTTCTAGTGTGGCTACTACAATCTTGTTGAACAAAGGTTTCTAGGTTATCTTTTTAATGTAGCTGCCTTTTAAAAGTTTTAACATAGAGCTTTTTTAAGGTGTTAAGATAAATATCCCATATGTTTTTGTTAGAATCTTATTTATATGACTGAGTTTTACCAGTGCTTAAACTTTCAGTCTAAAGAAGTGCTGGAACAGGTTGCATGAACTGGTCTTCACTAAGCCTGGTCCTAACTGCTTAGTTGATCTCTGTTATGACCAGTCTTTAAAATGGACTTAACCTCGATTAAAACTTACGCCTATTCTAAACTATGTCTGGTCTTAGTAATGTGTGTTCATGCGAATGCCCAGTGACTGGCTAATGCCAAGCAGCACATGTTGCTAGATTGTTTAACATTCTCCCACTGACTTGCTAATGTAGGAGGATCAGAGAAAAGGAAAGGTAATTTGACAGACATAGAAATAAGAAGATTCATAGAGCTGTACAGGAGAGGCTTGCCTATGTTTCACTGACAGTAGCTGGTAAGTTGAGCTCCACAGGTAACCTGGGAGGAACAAAACAGTAAACTTGGCTGTAGCTTGCAGTGCATGGATGGAGAATGTTCTGATAACAGTGGTACTAAAGAGCAAGAACCACATCAGCATCTGAATGGACCAAAGTAATAATTCCAGATAGGTTTATACTGCTACTGATGTACTGTAGCTGACCAGCTTATTAGCTACTGTTAGCTTAATAACTGATATTAGCAGTGCACTTTTCACCAGTGAATGTTTGTTTGGTTGCTGGTTCAACACACTGAGGTGAAAGCTAAGACTTGTTTCCATGTTTGTAAGTTAGCTGGATAAAAAGGAGACTATCAGCAAACCTAATGTGGCTTGTTGTTCAAAGTTTGTGGCTCCTTTGCTTTACACCCGCTCGTAGCTAGGCGTAAGACTGGTCTCTGGTAGTAAAAGGCCTTGATGGTGCCACTGGCATAACTATTAGTTTGGACTTATAACACCAAGTTACGGACGACTTAGCTCAAGACCAGGTTAAGCCCTGTTGGTACAACTGGCCTCTGTTCCTTGGTTCAGCGCCACTAAAGCTGAACCCAGTGCATTAAGACCAGCTCTGTTACTCACGAAATGTCTGTATGGGAAAACTCCTTTCATCTGTGTCATTTAAAGGAATAATGGAACATTTTCGGAAAACTATCATAATGAAAACTATGAAATTATCACCGTCACTAAAACAATATTAAGGAAAGTGTATAATTATCTGACTGAACAAATACATTTAACACTGTAATATTACTCTCCAACTCTACTTTACATCTATTTAACCTACATTTAGCGTTATCATTCAGCCCAGATATGGCTGCCAGTATTAATACACCAATCAAACTGCAGACTGGCTGAGCTAAGTTGAACTCCTTCCTTTGGGTGCCATCTGAGAGAAAGCCCACAGAGATTCCTCTGAAACAGTATATCAATGAAACTGCACAACTGGTATTCCAGTAGTTGTACCATGGGGCAGATAACAACATTTGACAGACTTAGGTTTGGTTAATATTTCGCTTTATTAAAATTTAGCTTAAGTTGGTATTTTGGCAGAGAACAGGGAGATGCTTCTGTAAGTGTGTTTGTGTGTGTTGTATCTATTTAGACAGAGCCAGGGTATCACAGAGAGGAGATCAAACTGGTTTCCTTGTTTTATCTCAACCAAAATACAGGTTACAGCCACACAAGATGCTAACATTCCTTCTATTTGAGTCCACTTTTGAATCAACTCAACTTTGCATCTACTAATAATATCTTGAATGTCCTTTTAAGTTAAATTACTAACTATCTGAGACAATGACATAGATTCCACCAAAAGAGACCACACTGGTGATTTCTCTATATATTAAAACTCAACGTTACTGCTGACAATTTTCTAAATCTCACTGTGGTGTTTTAAGTTTGTCAGCGTTTTCCATAATTTCCAAGTGACCTTTATTTTTTATTTTACCACTTTGTTAAAATTAACTTGACACACTTTGCATGGCCACATCTCAACAATGTAACAAAAATGAATGCTGACATGATGTTCATAATCACTATGTCCTTGCACATTGTCATTTCAGTCAGTGAGCAGCTCTTAACATTTGTAACTGGAAGAACGTTAAATCTGACAAGTTGATCTTACTCAATGTGTTAGTAACCCAAGAAAACATGTTTTATTTCTATTTATTATTTCAGTTTGGCTTCATCATAAGATGCTCGCGATGGCGTTTTGTTAAAATGGAAATTAAAGCTACACACTTAATCAGTTTTGTTGCACTTATTTTTTTTATCTTACACAATCAACTTGCTAACGTCTACTGAATAAACTACACTGTTCAGTTAAATCAGACTAAACTTGGTTTACTTCAGTTGCTAAGGAAGAACATCTTAATATTACTTGTCATTTTTAGTTTCAAACAACTTCCCAAAATTATGTAAATGCAACTACATTTGTAGCAAACTTAACAATTAGATGTAAAGTTAACATAACATTAGACTAATAGTTATATTTAATTACCCTGGTACTATTTTTTCAGAGTAAGATCAACTTGTCAGATTTTACAGTCAATTTTACACCATGTGAATTAAATGGAAACCACTAACTTAGAAAAAAGATAAAACTCAAAACTTTCATAAAGCATTCAAAAGCACTCTTAAGAAAATGGTCAGCAGTTAAGTATGTGATCTGTGCTAAATTGTTTCAACAAGTAAAAAAACGGTGTGGTTTAATTAATTAAAGGGAACTAATGTAAATTTAACTATCTGATTCATATTACACATGGAGGTCAAGCTTAAAGATCAGGGAGGGATGTGAATGACCATCCAGTCCAACACTGTGTCTAAAATATGTTGTGGTCATATGTCTTTCACAACGTGCCATTAAGAAATCCTCAGTCAAACAGTAGCATACAGAAAAAGGACAAAGGACTCCTCCTCAAAAGCCACTTGCTCATTACAAATCTGATTGCAGATGTAGAGCTTTATGATTTGAGGTAAGGGAAAAAAAGGCAAGATATGGGTCTATTATAGCAAAACAGAGCCAATCAGAAATCTGGAAAATAAAGGTGCCTGTCAAATGAGTTTTTGCCCCATGTTGCATATTAAAAAACTGTTTTAGGCAAGAGGGTGCAATCATTTACAGTGTTAGACAAGAGTCAATAGTTACCAGACAACAGTGATATTTGACTTAATAGATAAGGAAAGAAAGAAGAAAAGTGATGATTAGAGGTTCTAATGATACAAAGGGATAAAGGAAGGTGAACATTGTAGAAAAGCTGAAGGAGAAGTGGGCAAGTCTTTGCCAAGTCTGTATTCTGGACAGCACCCAGACAAAAAAAATATCTACGGACAATTACAAGCATTATCAGACTTTGCTGAGTCATTACCCAAACCCAGTGAAAGCAGTCCAAGCCAAAAACAAAAACACACAAAACCATCATTTTAGCCCAAGGTGCAGATGTGAAAAGAAAAATACAGGAAGCACATTAACAAAAGATTTGGTTTCCAGACAGGCATTTGTTATTAGGCTACACTGTGTAGGTGCTGTACAATCATTTCTGTAAGGCACACACAGACACAGGGAGTACGGTATCATGTGTGCTGAACTCATATATCTCACATACCATGTTAACCAACAGATAAAAGTAAATTTTAAGAAATTTGTTTGCAATAAACTAAGGTCAAACATGAAGATCAGCATCAATTGTAAATCCAGTACAGAGATGCAACTGTATCGCTGACTACCTTGCTAGCTAACCAAATGTGATGAGTAAACAAAACAGTTCCTAGAAGATGTATTGTCAATAGTTTGGAAATGTAACTGATAACAATTCTTCTCAGAATTCCTTTAACTTCTAAGCTTCGGTCTAACTTGAGAGATCTGTTCATTAAGTCAAAATAAATATTACGATGTTAATGGCCATTCTTGTTTGGTTGTTGACTCATTGCAGGCTGAATGAGGAGTGTCACGTTCCCTGAGTTTGGTGCAGTGCCGTGAACAAACCTTAACATAACCTAAATACATTCATTCTGTGTCACTGGATGAACCTCTGATGATGGCCTCAGAGGCACAAGAGGGTGCTACATTGGAGACTGTCTTCCCCCCCAAAATACGACACCATAGGCCGTTTGTACAAGGAGCTTATTAGGACCTAGATTTATATTTAGGGTAGGTGGCGACCTTGAGTGTCCGAATTAACTACGTCAGGAGCAAATAAGGAAGTTAGGTGACAAAGTATAAAGGGTGCAGGCATGCACTGTTTATACCTATACCTACAAAAAGTAATGCACAACAAGTAATGTAGTTGTAACTGTGTCTAATTGTGAAGGCTGCGACCACGTCAACAATGAGCTGATGGGAGTAAAGAAGGAAGGAGTTTGTGTAAGGAGCCAGATAAGGGTAATGGATGGGTCATGAACAAAGAACTTTCAAACAAAGGCTTTGCCCCAGGAGACTGACAATCAGAATTCTGTAAGGCCAAGTGAACTTTAATGAACTGTCATTTTAAGGTACGTCGTCACTGTAATTCTTTACCTGAACTTAACCAATGTAACTAACCTGTGTAACTTCGCGCTAAGTACTTAACTCTATGTTAAGTATGTACGTCTGTTGTGGGGCACTAATTTATTAGGTATTATACAAACCGCTGTATGTGTATTTTAGTAAGATGTTTGCATAGGGAGGTAACCGAGATTGCTCTAAATATATCACCGTTTTTGATCCGTATAAATCAAAGGTCCTCATTGAGTTATTTTTAGTTCATTCATTTAGTGCATTCATAACATCACGTTTTGTACTTAACGTATAATGGGATGATATTTTGTTAAGTACATGCAATGATGATTCTTTTGGATTCTAAGGTCTCCTGCAGAGTTCTGGCTAATTAACTAAACCTAACCACTTGGGGCACTAATTGTAGAAACACACCTGTGGATCATGTCGGAAGGTAGGAACAAATGACCTATGTGGTTGTATGGGTTGGAGGACTTGTACTCAGTATAACTCTGAAGTCATCTATGATAGTTAATCAAAATAGCCTTAAATCACTTTTCATATCAGTTTTAAATTTAATTGTTACTTCAGCAGTGCTTTTTAGTAGTTGATATACATAAAGCAAGTTCACTCCCAGTCCCATTGCTCTCATGTACCATGAGAAGACTATGAAATTCAGCTGATCCTACACTGGTCATATGCCATGTTCAAGTGCTCTCTTTCCTCCTTCTCATAAGTTCTTCCCTGCCTCGACCTTCCATACAGCCTGCACCTCTATCAGATCAACTTTTCATATGAAAGGGAGAGGAAGTGCACAGTATAAGAGCATCCAAATGTGAGCATGCATAGCAGGGTACATGGCAATATAAGAACAATCCACTGGGTGGTGCTACAGATAGACAATTGCTGAAGGCTGAGCTGATGATGGCCACAACCCTGGACAAGAAACGAAGAATACTCATTGAGGTGCACCCATGAAAGAAAATACACTGTGTGCCCCAATGACTAATCTGTCACTTCTCATCCACAACTGTCTCACATACAAGTGCGTGGGTAAGAAAGAGATTATAAAGTGAGATCAAAGGTGAACCACTAAAGGAGTCAGTATGCTTCAAACAAAGGGCTTGTAAAAATGCCAAACAGTCTCTCAAGCACCCTATCCTCAAACCCTTCCAATGTTGTCCCCCTTAAGTCTACATTGTAGACTTAAGGGGGTTGTGTCCAACAATTTTCCTAACTTTCTCGAACACAACAATCCAACCAGGATGCCACCTTAGTCACAGCTATTGGCCAGGTGTGCACAGGTGTAAAAAAAAATGGCAGGCTCTGTTTTACTATTTTTCACACAGTTATCACTGCCACTGATTGCACTGTGGTATACAAATGCCTTTGAGGACGGATCAGTGTATCCCCTTTCTTGGATAGTGATAGGTAAAAATGAACGAACAAATCCATTTGAATGACTCCTTACCAGGTCATCCTGTTTTATGTGGGAGTCCTCATCAATCTGTTACTTGATGTAACATAATGCGGAAACTGCAATGAACGAAAGAGTGAGGTCCAATTAAATCAGTCTCAATCAAGACTTCTGCAAGCCAAGGCCAATGGAATATTCAGACTGTACTCTTCAGATGATCATTCTTTAGAAATTGAGTGTGTTGATTAGTTTTAAGTTGTGATGTGGAATTACACGGACACTCGAAACTTGGAAGGTTTGAAAGGTTTGATACAATTATACTTATCAACTCCAACGAACCAACACTGTGACAAAAATCAGCCCTCCCAGTATCACTCTAGGACAACAGACTTGTGTGCCCATCTCAAACAGGTAACACTTTTGCCTTCAGACGTGCAGATGACCCTAACAACCTAATTTGTTTGAATCATACTGAACCTTTAGGCATTCCAAGTACTTCATCAAAAAAAGGACAATGCTTGCACTGAAAGACGTGATTTACAGTGTTTGTGTACACATTATATGAGACTACCATTTAAAACAGAGTGAATATTTTATTGAATATAGAGGACGGTATTTAATGTGTCATGGCCCTCATTCAAACCAATGAAAGCATCTGCCAAATGTCCAGCCAATATCTGAATGTCTCTGTGTTTTAATCACTTCATGCACGTGTGGTCTCAACCTGAAGAACCTAAATGCTAAAAACTCTCATTAAAAAGTCTCTAGTAACATCCTCCTTTGGACCAATAAGCAGTCTCAGAATAAAAGGAAAGTTGGGCCACTTGTGCTCCTTATGTCAAATCCCTGAGCAAAGTCACTGAACATTCAGAACCCATTGGCCAAAGCTTAGGCACAGGAAACAGGAACTGGGAAACAGGAAACCACTCTGTCCTCCTCTCTGTGAGCCCCCACTCTCTCAGGTGACAGAAAGAGATGAATGATGGGGGTTGCAGTTTTATTGTCAATAAGGAGCCTGGTGGATTGGCCTTTAGAAGGCTTTGAGTAAAGGATTCATAGTAAGGGGTCAGTGCCGGGGCCGGTAAGAACTGTAGTATCTGGGGTAGAGGGGCGTGTAGTTGGTGGAGTGGCTATAGGAGGTTGAGGTGCCAGAGGCGAGGTAGGAGCTTGAGGGAGTGAAAGCAGAAGAGGAGCTGTTGTAGGCAGGGGAATGGCTGTACGAAGTAGGGGAGTAGGAGGAGGAGTAAGGGGAGGGTGAAGAAGGACTGTAGAGGACAGAAGAACGTGAAAGTGTAGACAAGGGCCGAGTTCGGGGTGAGGGGCTCCATGTGGAGCGCCTGATGCCCAGAATAGGGGACCGGTAAGGAGAAGAGGGGGCAGATCCTGGTTGGGAGGGCCTGGTGGTGGTGGTGGATGGGGAAGAGGTATGAGATTCTGGTGTGTGGTGCCTGGAAAGGCCCGAGCTACGAGGCAGAGCAGGGGAGATGTTGACACTGAAACTGTGGGAGTCAACCACAAACGTCCGCACCCCTAGGGTCCACTGGGAGTGAGCCACCTTCACAGGGGTCGAGGGTGGGGTTTGCGCCGAGGGAGAGGACGGGGCCTCCAGACATGGGGGGCTTTCTGACACTGAAGGGCCAGCCAATGCGGCTGGTGATGACGGACTGCGAGGGGGTATGTTTGATGTAGGGGAGGTGAGAGCTGAAGCTAGAGCTGCAGCTGCTGCACTGACCAAAGATGGGCTAAGGGGCACGGTGAGATCATCAGGAAGAATTGAAGAAGGACTAGGAAGGCCAGAAAGTGGGAGGGTGACAGGGGTCAAAGCTGAAGTGGAGCCTTGGGCTAAGTTGGAGGCCACAGTCGAGGCCGGGGGACTTACTTTGGGGGTGCTGGTCTTTGCGCGGTACAGCCTGCTCCCACGGGTGCGGTGGGTCTGCTCTTGATCGAAGGCCAAATCTTCTAGGCGCTGGGTAAGGGCCAGTTTCTGCTGAATGGCCATCCGCAGGAGGGAGTTCAGAGTCTTCTTCTCATCTTCGGCTGCAGCCAGCTGCCTCTGCATCTCATCCAGCTGGGTCACGTACTCGTCACACCTGAGGAGAGCAAGGTATCAGCAAGTAAAAAAGGTTCGAATGGAAATTACCACAAATAAAGTGAAAAATTAGGCCATTAAGTAGGAAATTCACTAAAGACCCTCTCCCACTGGACAAATAACCCACTGACATCTGGCTCTTGTCTTTAGTGGGAAAGGTTATAATCAGTATTCCCAGGAATAATGACTCTGCACTAGCCAAGGGTATTAATCAGCTCCATCTGTGATTGTCTCTGATTGGCAGTGATGATCGGGTGAACTCCCATGTGGACAAGCTGTCACAAATTACGTTCATTCAAGCGGTGCTCAACAAAATGAAGCCTACACATATTGGTATACTGAGAAATGAAAATGAAAATGAAAAAGCTGAGAACACCTGCTCTTTGTTTTCTTGAGTATAATGGGATAAGCCTTGATATTGAAATTAAAGCTGCATTTAAGGTATACATCAATCACATTTGTTTGTTTACAGTAACTTCCAGATAGAAACCTACCAAGTCACCTACATAATATGAAATGGCGCTGAGCAAACGTTGCCTCGATTGGTAAGTTTGTAGCCACGTAGAATAGGCTATGCTGGAAAAATTTGTATCAGTTAAAGTGTACCCTACATATATTTTATAGCTATTTCTTTCTGTAAGATAAAGTAAAGCAATATCTCAAGATGAAGGAATTCCTTTAAATTTGGTACAAATGTCCACTTGAACTTAAAGAACTAATTAGACTTTGGAAGTCAAAGGTCAAGGTTACTGTGACTCAGCCTGTCTCATTCTTGTGACCACCATATTTTAAGAACACATTGAGGGGATTCCTTCAAATTTAGCATGAACGTCCACATGGACTCTACAGGGAACCGATTTGATTTTGGTAGTAGGTCACTTTTGAAGGTCACTGTGACCCAGCTTGTCTCATTTTTGTGAATGCGAAATCCAAAAACACCTTCAGAGAATTCCTTCAAATTTTGTACAAACGTCCACTTGGACTCAACAGAGAACTGATGTGATTTTAGTGGCCAAAGGTCACTGTGACCCATCTTGTCTCATCCTTGCAATCACAATATTTCAAGGACACTGAGGGAATTCCTTCAAATTTGGCACAAACAACCGCTTAGACTTAATGACAAATAATCTTTTGGCTACTCAAAAGTAGAGCTTAGAAGAGCTGCTCTATGGCTTTATCACTGCTAGAGACATGTCTGCACACAGTCAGCTGTGTCATTGTTAATCTAAATAGAGTATTGAAGAGTGGACTTGAATCGCTTATATTTCATTTTTACCTGGTGGCAAACATGGCCCGCAGAGAGGAGAAGGTGGCAGCATCCTCCTTCAGGGCCTTCAGCTCATTCCTCAGCTTCATCATTGTGTCAGTCACCATGGACTTTTCCGCTTCATACTTACTCTTAAGGTTGGCCAGAGCCCCCTCTGCAGTCTAGGTAAAGGCACACACACGTACATACACAGATTATAAATTCTATTTTCTGTGTTTCTGATTTGTCTTTCCTTATCTTAGTGTCTAATTCCCACTGTTACATTTGACCACATGAAGCTTATACTGTCTAAATCCACCACTATCAAAAGCAGAGATGTAATTTCTTGCTTCAATGTGCCACACCCCAATGACAATGCATAGTGCGGTGGGTGCTTCCAGCAACAGCTCTTCAGGCAGGTCTTTAGTACTCCTCACAGGAAGTGACTCATAAACCATGTATAGCCTGAATCATTGTGGCAGTGTCATCGTCATTTTCTTGAGTATACTCTGCGTAAATCCAAATTGGTACAAATGTATGAGGTCTTCCAGTGGTACACATTCTCTCAGCACATCTTAGCCATAGCTGCTGCATTGTGTCACTGATAGACACTCTCCTTAGGGAGAAGTCATATTATACAGGCAATATAAACTAATAGTAATTGGGGAAAGGTTTGGGACAGCCAAGTGAGTCCTTCAATCAACCATATTGGTCGATGTGTTTCAGAGGAGGGTAGGCCCATAAAGAGACTATAAACTGCAGGACTAATTTCTTAAAGGCATTTTTAGTAATATGAGTATTTTATTAATTTCTTGTGGCAAAATAAGTTGTGTGAGGCTGTCAACTGGATATGGATGCCATGA
The DNA here is from genome assembly GCF_008729295.1 of Plectropomus leopardus. Classification (NCBI taxonomy): domain Eukaryota; kingdom Metazoa; phylum Chordata; class Actinopteri; order Perciformes; family Serranidae; genus Plectropomus; species Plectropomus leopardus. The sequence continues at coordinate 21,873,847 of NC_056484.1, read as the reverse complement.
TATAGTTTTTCAAACTGTTAAAGAAATCTGGGATTCGTCTTTGCTGAATGAAGTAAACCACTGGTGTTGGTGGTAGATGCAAAGGCAAAAGAATCCATAACTTAAATACATTGTCCTACATGCCTCCATTGAGCAAGAATCTCTTTATGTATGAATTATGGTCTTTTGATAAAATAAGTTGCAAGTAAAGACCATGTTTGTTCATTTTCTCATGGGAGACACTGACATAACCCATAACCAATTAACCACATCTCATGTAATCTTATACTTACAGACTATGAACCATGCAGCAGCCTCCAAGGCTGAAAACTGAAGCTACCGCCAAAAAATGCCAAAATCTGCAGGTTACGAGAATTCGGTGCTAAATTTCAGACAGTTTTAAGACATGCTGTCATTTGTCATACCAAAACTCTAACTGTAGGCCCAATAGTAATACCAAATACACGGCCACATTATTCACATTACTCAGTGCAACACAGTATTACACTTGTCAGTATTGTTCAGCTATACTTGCACCATGACCACGCTACCTGTCGTACCTGTTTATTAGCCTTGAGGACCAGTCTGAGGGTGGCTATCTGCTCTCTCTTGGTGCTGAGCAGAGACTTGAGCTTCAGGATTTCCTCCATGCAGCCCTCTTTGTCCTTGTCCAGCAGAGGGGCCAGCTCCCTGGCTGCCGCTCTCTGTCTAGACAGCTGCAGAGACCTGTCTACTGCCCGCTGAAGGTGCTTAACCTGGGGGAGGAGAAGAGAGGTAGAGATGGGGGGTGAGGACAAGAAGAGATAAGAGGATACAAGGGAGAAACATTTAAGAGAGAAGAGAAACAAAAAAAGACAGGGAAATCCATTGGCACCAGCATGAGACCAGTGTTTTTTTCCCCCGTTACACGTTTTTTTGGGGGGGAATTTTTCCTTAGACAATGTGAGGGTCAAAGGTCAGAGGGATGTCGTATGCTGTAAAGCCCTCTGAGGCAAACTGTGTTTTGTGATCATGGGCTTTTTAAATTGACTTGACTATTTCTACCTGGTCTCTGATGATGGCGTTGAGGTTGTAGATATTCATGGGCTCCCTACGCAGCTCGCCAGCTGGTTCCAGGGCAGGTGATGAAGATGATGACGATGATGAAGAGGCACTGATGCTTGGTGAGCGGGTCGGAGGCGTGCAGGGTGGCAGGCTCGGTTCGGATGACACCTGGTGGCCCTCCTTGTCCCCCTCCTTCTCCTCTCTTCTCTCCTCCCCAGATAAGGGCTCCTTTGACGGAGACTGCGAGGGGCTGCGTGACTCCCCAGGAGTTAAGGTTGTCGAAGCGACAGCAGCCAGCCGCCTGGCAAGGCGTGGTGTGAGGAGAACTTTGCTGTTGTCCGAAGACATGGCTTTAAGACTGGCACTGAGGCCTCTGAGGCCTCTACCTTGTCTGGAAGAGAAACAGAGTAAGCTATATTTTTTTAACCTGTAGAACCTTTATTATGTTTGTGAATCTGAGAAATTCTGTCTCATCAGCTGATGTTACATGTATCCCATTAACCCTTAAGGACTGGCACATTTTACAAGCTTTTCATTCTTCATTTTTTGATTGAGATTAAATTTCGGCTGTCTTCATGTGTATGATGAAAATTTTGGTCAGATTGTGTATTTTTGTTTAAACTCTGCTCCTACAACAAGTGAAAAATACACTGTGTTAAGTGCAAAAAATAACAACAACAAAAAGCGCCATTGAAACGCATTCAAAAGAAAGTGGCATCATGATAAAAAGCTGGCACTTAAAGGGTTAAAATTCTGAAAATTAATAAACTCAATGAAAGTAGAAAATCATATTAATGTGTAATATTTTTGAGTTTAAATTTTGAAAAGGGCGGTACCAGTGTGTGTAATATTAAAGCGGGCCCTAAGGGTTAATAAGACAAAAGTCAGACCTGTAGTAGTCCAGCATGACGCGGTTGGGCGTCTCATTGTTGCACAGGCAGACGTGGTGGTAGAGCTGGGCAAGCTCCTCGCTCAGCGTCACCAACTCATCCTGAGCTGCGGTCAACGCACTCTGGCTCTCATTGGCTGCTGACTGAGCCGCCTGAAACTCCACCTCCAGACTGGAAATCTGACAGAAGAGGAGAAGTCTGTTATCTCTGGAACCATCTGGTATTCTACTCAAACAGACACAGTCAGTATGACATGGTTACCTTCTCCCGTCCCTCCCGGCAGTTCTTCTCAAGTGATGCCACCTGTCTCTCAAGTTTCTGGAGTTGACCGTTTCGCCTCGGCTTCTCCTCCGCTGCTCCTTCCATGCACTGAGCCAGTCTATCACGGAGGACCTTCACCTCCGCTTTGAGCTCCACCACCTCTGTCACAGCCACACGGTACTTACACTGCAGGATCTCCAGACCTGGCGTCTGGTATGAAAACACCTGACTTTTGCTCATTGTCTCACTCCTATTCTCGTCAGTTTCTCCTTCCTCCTCAACCCCCTCCTCGTCCCTCTCCAGCTCCATCAGGGCCTCAGCATTGAGCTGCGAGGTGGCACTGGTGTGGCCCTCCTGGTTGAGGTGGGCCCTTCGATGCAGGCGGCGGAGGACAGTGACTCTCCGGCTAAGGCGGAGGGCCCTCTCGTGCTGCTCGTTCAAGGCCCCCTGTGTGTGCTGAAGCTGAGTCTGGGACTCCTGCAGACTGGTTATCAGTGCTACCTTCTCGCGTTCAACCTGAAGGGACAGCAACAAGATTAAGTAGAAGCAAGGCATGAGCCCAGAATTTTTAAATATTTTTTACAAGCCCAGACCATTTCACAAATCAAATTTAGACTTAAATTGGCATGCGTCAACTTTAATTATTGTGCTGCAGTTTAAACCCTCTAAAAGGTAAGTTTGGCAGAGGTGGTGTTCAGATATCACAAAGTTTGCACTGACTTCAGCAAACCCTAATTAATCTATCGCAGTAACCAAAGAGAGAAATCTGATCCTGGTTCTGACCATCCTTTTATGCTGATTTGAATGGGAATATCCATTCTACTCTTATTCTATTTCTACAGCAGGCACAGTGGTCCAAATGCACAGTGCTTCGGCAAATACTTCAATGTTTCTCAGTCACATCTCGCATCACCTTAAAAAAAACGCAGCAGTAAACCATCAAAAACTGTCTGAGATCTTTTAAAGTGCCCTTTTACCTTATTAACCCTTTGAAACCTGAGCAAATGCACTCAGTTTCTTTCAAAAATATGGGAAGAGGGCAACGAGCCACTTATGAAGAAATAACCCAAACATTTGCAAAAAATACATCAAAAAAGAAAATAACCTGAAAAATAGCAACAAAAAAAAAGGAAAGTCCGAGTGGATGACCTGATCATTTAAAAATAATTACTATTTTGTAACACACTTACAAAATATATATTTAAATATTCTGATTATAAAAATAGTTTTCTGTACTAGTAATAATATGATGATGATAATAATGATAATAATAACAATAATAATAATACATCCCGAGATTTTTTAATGTAATTTTCTAAATCAACTAATTTCTTGCTATTTGTCGGACATTTCTTGGCTATGAATTGGCCATTGCCTTTTCACCCTTGTTTTCCAAAGAAATCAAACCAATCCAAAGGTTTTAAATACTTGTGAAAGTCATCTGAATGCAGCACAAGAAAAGTGACGTTAGTCCAGGTTTCAAAGGGCTAAAGTAAATACTTGAGGTTGCATCAGGTTTAAAGGAGCAACATTGTAGCACAAAGGTGGATTCATTAACATTTTAGAGGACCGGCCCGGAGAGCAGCAGGAGCAGCCGTGAAACCCACCCATCCAGTGGAGAGTGGTCGATAGTGTAGTGTGTCAGTGCAGATATAAATAAACTCTTCCTGCAGCTCGGTCTATCAGCAGCAGCACGGAGCGAGAACGGATGGGATTACACCGACAGGAACTGAAGCAGATGCACACACACATGGATGTGTGTATACAGAAATGAAACAGCTTTGTGGTGATCTAAACATGATCTGATGCTTTTAGTAATTGGTTCTAGGCTTTAACAAATACCTGGGAACATATGAGAGAAAGGTTTTATGAAAGAAAACAAGCGTGAATGTGTGACTGCGTGTGTGAGGAGGAGACAAAGGGATGAAGTGAGAGACGGAGAGCTTTACGCAGTGGGGATACTGTATGTCAGCAGGGTTTTACGGTAAATGATTCAAAGCCCTGTCTGCGTAAAGAGGAGTCAGCGGTAGCTTTATAAAGCCAGCAGACACTGAAAAATGAATAAAACTGTCACATGATTTCACATCACAATAAAAATAGTCACAAATTAATGATCTGGTACAACAAAATTTGACTGAATGTTTGAACACCAGCCCAGTTAAAAGAGGAAAATGTTATGTAACATTAGTATATTTTATATGTACATATTGACATTTTGAGGTGGACTTTGTCATCCAGAGGTGGAGGAATGGTGGATGGTGTGACACCTAGAAGAGACGTCTGCCAAGCTGCAGACAAACAAAAAAATCAGCTGTGATTTGGCGAGCCAGAGTTGTTTTTAAAGCGGTGACAGTGCAACATTTTTTTTTAACCAAGACGCGCTCGCTTTCAGGACTATGCGCCCAAAAACCAGTAATTTAAGTCTAACCACATGTTAACCACAGTGCTGTTTAAACATAAAGTTTCAATGTATACGCCACAAAATGATGTATATGTAATTTAATGTATCTGTGGCTGGCAGAAACGTACAACGCTGACAATTTTTTTGGTGCACTTTATGCCATACATTTACAGGAATAGTTGCAGGAAAGTAAGGAGATGAATATCAATCTCATGTCTATGTGTTAAATGAGGTACATGTTAATCAGTCAGTACATGATGTTAGAAAAAGTAGAATTATTGTGTTGGTCTGACTAAAACTGGACTTTTAAAATACATGTAAATGTGTTAGTCCGACTCTTGATTCTCAAAATCGGACAAACACACCCAGATAATTTGATTGGAAGTTGAGCTATTCAGTCATGTAAACACCTAGATTGGACTTTAACTGGACTCGGTGTTCTGTGCATGCTCTTTGTCACTGTGCTGGTGGTTAGGGATTGGTACTGTTCGTTATTTATGAGGAGGGAAGGGGTGCTGCATGTTCATGTTTTAAAATGTAAGCACTGAAGAGGAACCTGTATTTTTTTTTTTGGCTTAGGTGAGGGACATACAATTGGAAAAGATAGTGTTGAATATTTATTTTAAATACAAAAGTCACACCCCATCCAACCCCCTCCATTAAAAAATAAGTACAGTCACACAGCACGGGCACAGAGTTAAGTGATGTACTGCTGTAAACGGGGCTGCAGCAAAACATGCTTTAGCTACTAAAAGAAAGATTAATACCAGTTTAAGTGTACTTTTTATTTGAAATTTTGCTCCACTCCCTTCCACATCAATTGATGGAGGCAGCAGTATAGCAGCAGCTCCACCGTTCAGTGGAGTAAAATGATGTTTTTCTCAATGGAGTCTGCTGTTTTTGATACAGCTTCAAACAGCTATAAATCCCTGTCAGTATGAGCTGTCTTACAATAAGCTAAAGCGGTGAAAATATCCGGTGCATCATCAGCATATTGTTTGATCTGTCTCTTGCTCCTGCTCCCATTTGATGGCTTTCTTCAAGCAAATCCTTTGTAAACAGATCATCAGACATTAATCAGAGAGCAGACTCACCGTCATCAGCTGCTGCTTGAGCTTCTGGATTTCGGTTAGGTTCATCTCGTTGAAGAGATCCGACGCCGCCACTCCCTCAGCTTTCCGACCCGGCCCTCTGCACTCTCCGTTAGCTCTGGGCACCGATGCCGCAGCACTTCCTGCTCCAGTCCCACCCTGGAGGTGGCCGTTACACCTGACAGGTCACAGCGTGGCATTTTTTTAAAATACAGGAATTGACTTTGCTTCCCACATGGCAGGTACGTAAATTTAAGATTTATATTCAGCCATCCAACAGGTTCTACTTTCCATGATATTTTAGGAAAAAGGTATCCAATATAGGGTATAAAACCCAACTGCCAAATGTTGCCAATGTAAGTTTCTGCAAACCACAAATACGTTACATTTGCACATATATAGCAGATACATTAAATCTTTTCATCGTTTCTGGTTAACAGGCGGTTATGTTTAGGCAAAATAACCACTTGGTTAAAAAAATACCTGGTTTTGGGGGCAATATCACCAAGATAAAAACAGCAGCAGATCCCTAAATTACACCCAGGTTTGGGAGCTGAAAAGGTGCATGAAACACATCAACAGGTCTGTAGAAACATCCACGTTTCGGTAAAAAAAAAAAAACCTGCTTCTATGCTTCTATTCCCCCCGATGGGTTATGTGAAATTCACCTACATTTGGATGCAAAAAAACACTGGAAAAAGGTCACAGGTTCCTAAAAAATACTCATTTGGGGACTGAAAAGCCACAGAAAAAACAGTGATTGGTCCCCAGAAAACACCCCCATTTGGGAGCTAAAAAGCTGCATGAAAATTAGCACCTGGCCCTAAAAATACCCACACTTCAGGGCTGAAAAAGTTGCTGGAAAAATGACGATGGGTCCCTTTAAAAACACCCACATTTGGGGGCTAATAAGCCACACAAAAAAAACAGCATTGGGCTCCTAAAAATTACCCAAATTTCAGGGCTGAAAAGCTGCAGGAAAAACAACAACAATTCCCTAGAAAACACCCAAATTTGGGGGCTAAAAAGCCACACAATAAACAGCACCGGGCCCCTAAAAAACAGCCACATTTTGTGGCTGAAAAGCTGCAAGAAATAACAGTAACACGTCCTTTAAAAACACCCATATTATGGAGCTAAAAAGCCACACAAAAATCAGCAATGGGTCAATAAAAAATACCCATGTTTGGGGGCTGAAAAGCTGCAGGAAAAACAGCCATGGGTCCTTAAAACACAGCCACATTTTGGCTTAAAAGCCACAAAAGAAACCCAGCCCCCTAAAAAATACCCACATTTTGGGGCTAAAAAACCACAGGAAATACAGTGATGGGTCCCTAAAAAATACTCTTGAGCAGTGGTCTGCAGCTTAGGAACATGCTGTCCATCATCCCCTCCACCTCTTGATGAAGTTATCTCATATGCTACGTGTATATGACACGTTTGAGACATACAAATGTAACGTATCCATGCCACCTTAGTTTTGTGTGTGTAATATCCACCTCATTGGCTCCTCTGTGTTCGGAGACAGCAGGGTCGTGGGGGTGGCGGTGCCGCTGGGCGGGGCTGAGGTGAAAGTCAGGTGGGCACTGCCTGTGTAGGCCACGTCACACATGCTGAGGTGGTGGACCAGCTCCCTGCGCAGGTGGTTCTTCTGATCCCGCTCGCTCTTCAGTGACTCCAGCGCCTCCTCCAGCTGGGTGTCAGAGATGTCCTTCAAACGCAGAGCGTCCCGTAACTGGCTGTTGAGGAGCTCCGTCTCCTCCTCCAGGACTTTAATCTCATGCTTCAGGCCCTCATACTCCACCTAAACCAGAGTGAAGCAACAGAGTCATCAACGGGATAAAATCAAGAGATTGGCAATGTACTGTATTATTAAAATGATGGAAATCTTAATCTATATTAAAGGCTCAAATTAACTATGTGGGTGGTGCCTGTTGAGCTTTCTTGTAAATAAACGCAATCATGTTTACACCCTTGTGGTCTGACAAATGCACTGAATGCATTTCCTTCCTTTTTCAAACACTGGCAAAGCAAATTTCTTTAATACTTTAAATTGGGCATAGCATACATCCATGTTTGTAAACTTGCAGTCTTTTTTTTCTTTGCCATTGATGGTGCAACCATAGACTGTACAATTAACACAGATGGCGTAATAACAGTTTGAAAAGTGAGAAAATCTGATCAGCGCAAGAGGAAGGGGTGGTGGATGAGTCACACCAAAACGTTCTCATCCCAAGTCATCATATATTGCAGCTTTGTCAGTGGACTAATGCGTCGACATATTTTACTCTCGGTATCCACCTGCGTCTGCTGGTGACGTTTCAGAATGCTGTAACCAATGCAGGGTAAAATAAAAACACAAGGAAGCCAATGCTGTGAAGTCCCAGTGTATCATACCACTGCAAAATGTGGCAGCTGGTGTCTGGATCTTATGCTAAAATTTTAGAAAAATCTGCAGTATTTGAAGACTTCAGAATGAGAACAGGATGCTCAAACACACACTTTCATCCAGAAGACTGATGCTTGTGTCCTTTGGAAAAACTAACCTAACCAAGCAGTTTTGCTGTCTAAATCTTCAGTAATTTTGGTTGAAAAGTCTACATTTGCTGTGAAGACAGGAGTTTACTTTGAAAATCACTGTAACTTGTAACAGGCAGAAACTGGCACATTTAAAACTGATGCTCGATTGGTAACTAGAGGGTCAGAATTTGAAGCTTTGAGCCAGTGATCAAGCTGCCATATTCGACAAGTGAGAATGATAAAGCATATTTCTAGGCTTTAGACCACTCAAAATGCTTTTACACTACATTTCACATTCACCCATTCACAACCCACCCTACCTCTGCGCCACAGCTGCCAGAGAACATGTTGCTAATGCTGGGCCCTGACGTCTGCGTTTGTGAATCATCCGTACCTGGTTCTGCTTGAGTGTCGACACCAGTTTCTGCAGAGAGATGTTCTCCTCCTCCAGCTCGGTGTAGTCCTGGAGTAGCCGCGACTCTCGAAACTTGTACTCCCGGATCTCCTCTCGCATCCGGCTGCGCTGCAGCTCCAACATCTCATTACTCTGCTGAGACAATTCAGAGGAACAGAGCTGGAGCTGCATGCTGTTTATCACACTGATACCCCCCAAAAATGACAAGAATCTGCATGACGGTAGATGAGTTTGACAGAACTGTTGAAAGGGAGTGAAGGACTCATTAAGATGCACTTCCAAAGAAAACCACATGGTCAACTTACTAAGTACATCTTTACCATGTCCTGTTAGTTTCTAATGAAAAGGTTCATGTTAGTGGCAAGTATGTTTGGTCTTTGACTGTACCTCCCTCAGCTCCTGCAGCAGCGTGCTCAGGTGCTCGTTGTCGGCCTGAGCGGTGGAGGCGGTGGCCCGGCTGTGCTTCAGCGCCGCCTGGAGCTCCAGCAGGCGGCCCATGTAGTAAGCCTCTTTGGACGCAGACTCCTGCAGCAGCGTCTCCTCGTTGGTCTCTCCATCCTCTGCCACCTTACGCTGGGTGGAGTAGGCCTGGCCGAATGCCTGGAACATGCAGGAGAGGAAATGATGTGTCATCAAGACATTAGTAGTAGATGGGTTGTTTGACATTTCTGTTGGAATAAAATGGTCTCTGAAAGGTCAGATATGACGTGACCTTCAGATACCAAAACTCAACAGGCTACCAACAAAATACTCAAGAAACTCTTTATTTGTGCAGCTTAAATTTGGTACAGGAACAATGACTAAAATGGTCAATTGAAAGAATAATTGATTTTAAATCGTAATTGTGAGAAATCCACCTGCTTTCACTTAACATTGAGATATGTTTGCAGACTTCAAGCTTTGTGTTGATATTTGCTGGCGTACAATAAGTACAAACCGAAGCTGTGCTGCCAAATTTTGCCCAAACCCTTAGAATTAGAGATCTTAAAGTTTCTAAACATAACAAATTTGTCAGGCTAAATTTTGAGAAAACGTGTCTTTAGTGTTTAAAGACGAATACAAAGAGCTTGAATAAACTTAAACATGGTGTATACTGTATCTTAATGTCTCTGGCGGTGTAAAATATGATGATCAAATGACTTTTCAATCTAACAGCTCATGGATACAGGGTAAATTAAAGGTAAATACTTACAGATAGACAAAGGATTTAAGTGCTTAAAGTTAGACGTGTGACATGAACTGCGGTCTCCTAGGGGGGAGCTCCTGTGTTTAGTTGACCTTTCTAACACCCCGACCTCCTGTCTATGCAGCTCTAGAAGAGTGACAAGATTAAGCCAATGAGGTCCAAAGAGAGGTGAGTCAGCATCAGTGGCCTCATAATCATTGAGCCGCTCCACACAAGGAGCCCATCCCCTGCTCCACTGAACACTGAGGGAGGAAATATATTGACATAAAAATCAATGAGAGGGCCCATGCAAGGCTGAACTCAAGGTGTAGAGAGAGAGAGAGAGTAGAAAATAAATGAGAAAATCGCTCTGTTCCCCTCTTGTTTTATGTGTTGGCTCAGAGAAAAGTCCAGTCAATGTGTGATTGTGCCTTTAGGTATGGCTGCAGGAATCACTGCGTATGGGCAAAAATGTACCATGCGTTTTCCCACAGGAGCAGAGTGTAAGTACAGTTAAAAACAGTCAGCCGGGACGCAAACACCCACGGCTGTTCTCCGTCCCTGTGCTCACTGAGCCAGTGATGCGTGCACACACGTTGTGCTCTGTTTACTTAGGAGATTAATGAGCCTCCACCGAAACCCTTTATACCCACTAACATAAAGTAGTCTCCTACAAATTAAGCTCTTTAGCAATTAGGACTGTTTTGGGCCAAAGTTCAGGAGGAGGTGTGAAAGTCTGGAGATCAGGTGAATGGGTGAAAAAACACACAGCTAAACATTATGAAGCTATGTAGTATCATTATTGTGTTTGAAACATATGACTATAAAATATTTCATTTTTGATCCTGAGATGATGTAAATATTGTCAGATTTTTTATCTAACACTGTGCTTATATAGAACTTGTAAGTCATGTTTTTGTTTGCTTTTTCTGATATAGAAAGTACATCTGCATACTTGATATAAAAGAAAAGCCTAAGTTAAGTCACGATTCTGGCATCGTTAGCAGCTGCCTGTGTCTCCTATAGGAAGATCTGCTACTGGGACCAAGCAAACTTGGCCCACCTGCCTTAAGAGCCTGCTCTAGTAAACAGTGGACTTCAAATTAATATCATAATGTTGCTTTGAGTCTGCTGGATGTCAAAACTGTTTGCTAAAATGTTCACCATATCAACTTTAAAGCGTGACAATTAAGCGGCGGCAATCTCCAAGGCTGAAAATGAAGCCATTGCAGAAGTGCCAAAAAACACTGCAGTTCCTTTACTGGTGAGAGATGAGACTGATGAGAGAGTCAATCCCCATAGACCCACATGGTAAAACTCCCAACTTTACGACAAAAATAAACATGTTCACAGCTTGGTACAAGAAATGGTTTTGGACTCTATAGCTAATTATCCCATATATGACAGCTGTATAGGGGGTGATTTTTATATAACTATAAATTTAGGGGTCAGAGGGATGTTGTAATTGAATCGAGTTGAATGGAATTCACTGAATTGAATTAAATTAAATTGAACTGAATTGAATTGTGAATACGAACACTCTTAGCTGCACAAAGTGCGAAGATTTTTGTGTTCAAAAATGTGACGCCTCACATTCGATGCAAAGATGAGCTGCACTTCCAACATAACAACAACAAGCACAATAACATTTCATTGCCATTGGACAGTTTTCATTTCTCTCAGCAGTGACTGTAAAAAGATCCCTGAAGGCATCATGAGCATCCAACTGGAAACATTTTAAACCACAGCAGGCGATATATCTATACAGTAGTGCATCATATCAGGGACAAAATATTGATTTTGCCCATGAACTCGCACTGTAATGTCCCATAGCTAATAAACACTGGAGAGGAGTCACCGGATATGTGTGACATGAGCAGGGCAGCCATCTGTTCATGGCCACGGCTCTGCCACACAAGCCATTACTTTGACACAGCACACACAGAGCAACAACACGTATGGCACCATAACGACATCCACAACAATAGCCTCAGGCTGCAACATGCCATCAGTGAAATATGACTGGCACACATTCAACTGCCATACATCAGTGTGCAAGACATCCAGCTACAGAGATTGTAAATAAACTCCAGAGCAACAAAAGAAGAAATGACCCAAAAAGCAAGAAATTAATAACAAATACTAGAAAAATACCCGAAAAATACAGTAAAATAAGAAAACAAACAAATAAGGACATTACCTGAAATAAGTGCTTAAATAAATCAGATTTATTCTGTAACATAATTTTAAATTTGCAATAATCAAAATAATGATAAATACAGTTTTTTGCCTAGCTTTTTTTCCCCTAGAAATTGTAGCTTCTTTTTTTTAAATATATTTTTAAAATAATTTTGTAAATCTACTGGTTTATTGCTATTCATGAAACATTTGTTCAAGAAAGAAATAATGCCTGCACAGGGTTGAAAGGTTTAAGAACTTGTTAAAAGGCTTCTGAAAACAGCACAAAGAAAGTGACATCGCTCCAGGTTTCAAAGGGTTAAGATACTGTTTCTGATATTCCAGAAAAAAACAGCCATATAGTATTTTTATGCCTTAATGTGGTCTAACTAGAAGAATTATGCTAGCTGCCTGCTTATAGACAGCATTTAGTCTGTTTACTTCTTCAGTCAAGACTGAAATATTTCAACAACTACGACTGGGTTAAGCATATTATGCAGGCTGACAATTTCACCCGGGTTACATGAAATCAGAAAGATGTAGGACTCTTACATTACATACAACTTAAACCCACGAAATGTCAACGCCATTTGCCTTAGTATTTTACATCAAATTGACATCGACATTGGACATTTTAACCCAACATCACAACCAAAACTCAACAAAAATATCAATGTTTAAAGATGTTGGTTGCCAGTTGGGAATGTACAATGCCATATTAGGGCCAATGTGGATAGAAAAGGGTAAGCACATCGACAGCAAACTTTTTTTAAAAATTCGTATCCCCCTGTATTATTGTGTGTCCCCTCTCACTCCTGAAGTTTTTGCAGGTCTGTGAATGCAGCACACACAGAGCTCTCCATCAGCTCTTTTTTACCTCAGCATTGGTTTGTGACTTTTTGGGTGAATAGTTTAATATTAACTATTAATGTGACTGACATTCTGCTGCTCCGTCTGTGCCCAGAGTACGCTCTGTGCTCCAAGAGTGTAGTGTAATAAATAACCGAATCGTGTATATATTTCAGCAGCGCTCACAATGAACGGTCCAGTTCCAATAATAGAAAATCCATTTGTGGCAGCACAGGTTTTAGTGCCAGAGCACTAGTTGGTTGATTTGGGGGTTATCAAAAGAAGACATTTTTCCCCTCGAGCCCTACATGTCGAGCAAAATGAGAATATTTATCTCAGATGATAAAAAGTTGGGGGTGCAACCCGGCTAGCAGCGAATGTTAATCTGCCACTTTGCTTCCACTGCAGATCAGAGACCAGTGTCCTACTTAGCTGACATAGTGCCTTACTGCCAACTGTGACTTCATCCTGTCTCAGACTAACAGAGACAAGGACAGGGAGGCAGAACAGTGTCCCACTAGCCCACTGTGAGAGAACACACTGGCCTCACAGGACAGAAATGAGCAATGAGAGTGATAAAAGGAATTAATCATATTTATTTAGATAAGTACATAAGCACACCCACAAGAACACTATTAGTTTTTCCATCTCCTAGATCTTTATCACACCACTTCACCTCCTTCTTTCACACCGTCTATTGTTCTCGTTTATCTCTGTCTGTCTCCCCTGAGTCTTCTGACAGTTGTTCTGCCAGCATACTAATGCAGCCAGACTCAAGATTTTCCCATAAAAACCATCCCTGGCTGAGTGATGCTGTGGGAGCAGTGGAGACGTCTGAATGAATATATGTGCAGTCTAGCTGCAAGCGAGGGTTTTAAACTGAATATTCATCATGTGGGAAAAGTGATATCTGCACTCGCAGATATCACTTTTTCGCACGGTCGATGCTGCAAAATCGGCAATGTATTCGACAGAGTTCTTTTTTCACAAACACCATCCTGGAATCATTAACTTTACCATGCTCAACAGACAGATCTTTAGGAAAAAAGATCATCTGTTGGAGAAATAACATTTGACGTGTCTGGATCACATAATGTTTATTTCCTAAAAGATTTGAGTCAGTGTGACACCCAGCAGTATCCCGCAGGCCTTCATTTGACTTAATCTGAGTCAACACGGACACACAGTCTGACCACACAAAGGCAGCATAGTGAGAAGGTATTTCTAACCCCATCATCAAATTATCTCATTCACAGTCTTGCTTCTCTGGCCATTTTTCTTCAGCCCATTCGAATTCTCAGGTTGTCAAGTGCCGACGCTTTGTCACGCCTCCTCAGTGTGTGATACCAACACCAAAAGCACACTTTGGCATCCTTTAAGCCCTTCTACTACTGGACAAGAAAAAAAAAAGACGCCAACAGCCACCATCATCTGGTCTTTAACTGGGAAGGTGACAATCCATTGGGCCCATACCCACTTAGCCCTAACATAAGCCATGTTCAGCTCACTTGGGTAAACCCACGCATATGGACAAGTGGCATGGGGCCATGGGGTAACCTGTGGACAATTGTAAACCGCCCATTTTTCAGCCAATTTACTGCTCATACAGACCCTGCATACAAGTGCTGGTTGACGCTGAAGAAGTCACTGGCGTTTATTAACACATGGTCTGATCGGCTCCAACCGACAGGGATAGAAATTTTAATTTTCACCCATTTTTCAGCACACTGCAGTGATGCACTGCCTCGAATTCCATCCATCTCCATAAGAGCAACATTTAAAAAATCCATCAAATTTGTAACAGAAACTAAATAAGTAACAGATATAAAAAAGCAAGTAACCACTGTAACATTTTCGCTGGGCTCCATGCTGCTTCCTGAGCCCACTCCCATTCCCAAATAGTTAACCTTGACCTGCTAGGTCAGTAATTTTAGCATCAGACACCAACGCAAAAAGACACCCATTACTATTACTATTTGAAAGCCTGAGAAGAACAGGTTGTCATGATGAACTTTACCAAGTAGTTTTATTGTCTAAACCTAACTGCAACTGTTTGACAAAATGAACTAAGTTACAACACGTTTAACCTAAGAGACAGCTGTGTGTCACACAGAAACCACAAAGACTGACCTTTGCATCAGTGTGAGACGCAGAGGGAGCGTGACAAAGCGTCAATCAAAGGCGACGTAGGCGGCCACATATGAGGGATTTCTGGGAGGTGATAGTGCACGATTTCACAGAGGAACAAGAGAGTTATGCGATGTGATAACACCTCTTGTAACACCTGCTGCATCATGCCCGAGGGAGCCAGCACATCATGACCTATGAAAGTGGGAAAAAAGTGTTTCGATTGCAGTTTTGTGAAGATGGCTTTATCAACCACCTCATGCGAAATGAAAGTTTTTTCCGAAACAGACATGTTTACATTGGGTATATTTTATATTTGCAATTTCAATTTGCTTAATTTGAGGGTTAATGGGAACCCACCTACCATTACTCTAAGGTACATGATGTCATCATCTCCTTCTTGACTTGAGTGGCAAAAAAAACCTGACACATGTCACATTGTCATGTCAATCAAGAAATAGAATTTGTTTCTTTTACGGGGACTGAAAGGGCAGGAATTTTGCAAATATACATGAGAGTACATTTATCACATGATAATAGCGAATGAAAATAGTCACAGACAAACTCAACAGCAAGAAAAGACTTTTCACATTTCAATGAACTTTGTGGTGACATTACAACACAAACAGATCAGCAAGCCTAAAGAACAAATCTGTCCAATTATTTATCTCACCACAGACAACAGTAACAGAACCTAAACCTTGACACTGATGTGTTAGAGGAGTGCAGGCTTTGGCCCCACAGTCTGCTGTGTCATTTCTCCATAAACCTCCCACCATGACGTCTGGTCCGATCGATCGTCACTGCATGCTAAATATCACTGCCTGTGTGTGTGTGTGTGTATGTGTGTGTGTGTGTGTGTGTGTGTGTGTGTCAGACCCCTGCTGGGTGAGTAAACGCAGATGGGCTGCCAGTAATGTGAATCAAGGTCAGTTCACTGCCACTGAGACTGCAATAGGTGCTAAGAAACACACACACTCACACATTATTATTTAAAGCCTGTTTCTGCCATGCAGGGAGTCTGATTTAAAAACAGGCAGACAGCAGGCGTTCCCTGACCTTTCCAACCTCTTCCTGCCATCTGAAGGCGCCTGCACACAAAGATTTAATCACTGGCTTCAGATAAATACAGGTTTAGAGGTTTACGTCAGTTGTTTTCTAAAATTATTTATTCGAAAAGTTTTTTCAAATAACACCTAATGAAATGAGGTTGAATTATCTGACTCCCAATGGACAAAGCCAGTCTCCAGGCCAGTAGTGAAGCATTTACTGAAAGAGTAGTGACTATGTCCTTTAAAAGAGGCATTCAAAAGACAGCTATATATGGACTGACTTGTGTTGGCTTTCCACATATTCAGCGTCTCAAGAATTTGCTCCCAAAGTCTGTTTTAAGACTGACGACCGGAAGCATCCTTTTTTATGAGTGGCAGACTGCTGCCATGTGACGTGGACACTGTCACCTGCCCCACTTCATCTTAGCTATACTGTAGCTACCTAAACCCATTTATGGTTCTTTGGCTTGTCTCCATAGAAGAAGCCTTTTTGATAAAACCTTTGATGGTCCCACCTGGAAGAGTTGCTAAGGGTTCAACCTAGAAACCAACATAAAGGGTTATACCAAAAACCATTTGTGGAAGATCACCCGGAACACCTATTTCCCTTTTCCCACCAACATGGGACTGGTTCTGTTCTGGTTTCCAAACCTAATTTTGACCCAAAGAGAGCTTTTCCACTTAAAATCAATTGATTCACAACCCGAAATACTGATTCTCAGCTGGAACTAAAAAATAGCATGTTTTCCTTGAGGCTGAAAAGAAAGGACGAAGAAGACAACAACGGAGAAGTCAAATGAAAAAATGTTGGACAAAAAAGACAGGAAGTGTTCTCATAAACAGTTGGTCCATGCATGTTTTGGGGTAAAACCAAACATCTGCGATAAAAGAACAAAATTCTGTATGTAATCATGCATCCTTGATTACTATGGTTCCATACAAAACTGGTGAAAGTGCCAGCCAGTCTGTTAGATAGCACAAAGGTACCAAGAGTCCTAACAAAAACCGGTTTAAGAACCAGACCTAAATTGGTTGACAAGGGGTATGAGAGGCTCTAGAGAGAGAACCCTTATCGGATAATACTTCCACCAAGATCTCTCTTTTGGGCTCTCCAGAACCGTTCCACCTTAGATTGTTAACCAGAAATCATTGAGGGGGTTCCACTACCAACCCTTTTATAGGAGGAACTCTTAAAACAGCAATATGACTAGAAAAGTCCTGAATCTCTCACCCATTATTCATGGTTTCAGCTGAACAGGTAAGCCTGGGGCCTAAAAGAACCACGTCCAGCAGCCTTGGACTTCATGAAGCTCCTAAAAGGACTGGCTGAAGTGGTCAAGTGCAACCAGCAACACTTGTGGTTCACAATCACATTTTTAGTGGGTGGAGATGTTTTAAAAAATACTATTACTACTGCAGCCTTTACTTTTTCAGTAGTGCAGTAGGGTTGGGAACCAAAACTTGGCTCCAAATTAGAACCATATATAAAAAATACCAAGTACTTGTACCCAGAAAAAAAGGCAGGTATTGTATGACATGAAATGACCTTAAAGACATCAACTACGGCAGACCACAACTTACTTTAAGAATCCTTTCTTCACAAAAAAAAAGGTTCTTTGGATGAAAACGTTTTTTTAATAGAACCATTGTCTTACAAAGAACCTTTGAAGAACCTTTATTTCAAAGAGTGAACGCTAGTCATACTATACATGTTTTGATATATGCAATTCTTGGTAGTGTGGGGGAAATGCGGAGGTGAAAATTTATTGTTGTACCCCTTAAAACTGCTGAAACTAAAGCCTGGGTGGTGTGATTAGTGACCCCCTGAAGGAGATAATCAGAGTTATAGCCTTCATTTATTAGAGAAGATCTTTCTCTCCGTCCTTTCTCTCTCCACATTAGCTGTTATCTGTGTGAACAGCTCGAAGACGCATGGATCAATATAAAGCCTGCAGCCATGAGAACAGTGTCCTATTTAATCTGGGACTATGAGACAAAGAAAGACAAAGACCGCAACAAAGGAAAAGGGAAGCAGAGCCAAGGATAGGAGGAAAGACATAGAGCAAAAGACGTAATATGAGATTCTTGTTACTGGACAGGTGCACTTGTAGCTGGAGTGTTATGGACCCATGAGGAGCTGATATGAGATATATTCTTCCCTGTGACAATTATTTGGACGGTTGGTTGACGTTTCTGTAGACAGGGCTAAATCCTTTGTCTGCTCATGCAAACTTCTTTTTTTGGTTATTATCGCCACAAGGCATGAGTCTGGAGGGGCTATTGAATGAACTGCAGTTACAATAAAGTTAAATAAAAGTAGCTTCTCTCATATAATAAAGCTCAATACACTACTATTATAAATAAAATACAGCTATAAGGAAGTTAAAGTACTTTTAACATGAAATTTTAAAAATTATTATATCAAAGCAGGACCCATATTGCTTTTTTGCTGGTTTCTATTGTGCATTTAGCTCTTATACTGCATATCAGGGCTGCAACAATGAATCAATCAAATCGATAATAATTAGAAGTAATAATTAGAGGTGGTGTTCGTGCATTTTTCATTTCTCATATGGAGTATATGTACATGTGAAAGCCAAAAGGTCATTGCTTTATCAGACATATAGTTGTTGTAGTTAAAGTCCACTTTAACTACATAACTATATTTTTTAGGCATTTTTGCCTTTAATTGATAGAACAGCACAAGTGTGAGAGGAGATGATGTGCAGTAAAGAGCTGAGGCCAGAATCGAACCTGTGGCCACTGTGGCAAGGACACAGCCTCGCTCTGTCCACTGAGCCACCAGGCACCCCAGTTAAAGAGGACTTTCACGGGGAATAGAAAAAGATGTACTATTATAAAAATGTCACAAATCTACAGAATACTAAGAAGCCGGCAATACAATTCTTTTACACTAAATGTGGTGTATCAAGTACAACTTCCATAAATCAGACATTTACTACAACAATACACACACTTCAGTTGACACTGTGCACACCGAACATAACGAGCATCCTGACACATGTCCAGTTTCATGTTGTAGTGAAGAGGAAATGAAATACAATCCTGTGCAGTAAATGCTCCTCGCTGGCTTCCTTTAGTCCCCTCTGCACCTCTTTGTCCTCAAGTCATAACAGCCGAGGTGTGTGTATGTGTGTGTGTTTGTGTGTGACAGAGAGAGAGAGAGAGCGCTGGAGGGTGGGGAACGGCCACACTCGTTATATATCCAGTAGAGATTGTGTAATCCTTATGGGAAGAGCAGGACAAAAGAAATGATCGACACAGTGCTGCATCCATCTCTTCCTCTCTAACTCCATCATCCCGCTCTCATCATAGCTGCTGGAAATTTTCTCTCCTCTCCTCCCTCCATGTTCTGTTCAGTTCAGGAATTAAAACGGGATAATCAGAACAAGAGAGCATGCTAGGGAGAGCAGGAGGGATGGAGGGAGTAAACGGAGAGGGGGAGGGCTCCTTTGTTTCACTTTCATCCAATCTTTTTATCCGTCTATTGTTTCAACTGCCACACCCTCCCCAATGACCTCACTTTTTTATCCACCAAAATAACATCCAAGAAAAAAAACAACAGGGAGAGGAGAGCAAGTGCTTCTTATATGAGCTCTAAAGAATCAAAGCATCTGTTCTTAAAAATAGAAACCTAAATTTAAATCATACAACCATTACATCATATCAGATGGTATCTATTGTGTATTATACATCTGTATTCCAATCAAAAATAACAGGACTTCATGCATCCAGCTACCTCAGTTAAACACTTTTGGAAATAACCTGATGCACTTTCCTTCCAAGAGTGAAATGAGAGGAACAACATCAATCTCTCAGAGTAGTGATTTTACACTTTAACATCACAGTCAGAAAACTTACATTTCCTGAAAGCTCTGATATTTGAAAACTGACACATGGCAGTGATTTGTTTGAATTGGCCTGCAACGATTAAAACATCTGCCACCGTATGCTGATTTTCTAATTTTGGAGCTGGAGAGTTCATTGTGAGTACTACTGGAAATCATAATATACCTTTCAGTTATGAATTGCACCACACTCTGGGAGTGCAGAGTGCACTCTGGGCAGAGACGAAGCAGCAGAACATCAGAAAGTCCAACAAACCCTGGACTTTCACCCAGGAGCCCAGTGTTCACTTCCTGTGTGAATGTTGAGCCAAACCATGATGTTTTTTTTCTATCCATGTGCTTTTGTTGCCTAAACCTAACCAATCATTAGTTGCCAATACAAAACAAAAGAAAAAAGTTAACTTTGCTATATTTCGGATGCACATATTTTGTAACCTTTACACAAGCCAGTGTGAAATCATATAACAATTTTATCAAATGATGGAAAATTGCTAAATCATGAACTCAGGAATTTTTCAGAAACTTGGGTAAAAATTCACCCATCAATAGTATCACCACCCAGAGGGAAGTATGCATCTACTGCTAGCTCACCTGGCACCACCGAGCTAGGCGACATAACAGCAGGAGGACGCTATTCATGTTCACATCTCACACTATCACAAGCCTCTCGTCCATCGAGGAGATTCACGATTTCTCCTTCATGCTCATGCAGTTGGCAGGTGTAGTTGAGTCAGAAAAGAAAAAACACAGTTCCTACATGAAACTGCTAACAACAAGGTTTGTGGATTAGTAACAGGCTCATGATTTCCAAAAAGAGACATTGCTGCTAAGTTTTCAAAAGTGTTTTTTGGCTCAACAAGCTGAGTGCCATCTAGTTCCATTACATTGGAGAGAAGGCAGACATTTCTATGGCCGATATCTCCAACACTCACACCAAAAATATGTAGACAGATAAATATATTCCTACAGATAAGAAGAAAAATATGTATTTTCCTATAGAGGAAACACCAAAACATGGAGCTTTGAGGTCAGGAAGCATCATTAAAATCACCATTACATCATACCTAGTGAATAATTCACCACGCCCTCTCTGCTCTGTTTGACTGTGTGTGCATGTGTGTGTGTGTGTGTGTGTGTGTGTGTGTGTGTGTGTGTGTGTGTGTGTGTGTGTGTGTGTGTGTGTGAGAGAGACCCTTTTTCAGACATGCATCTTTCAGACAGCCAGTCTGCCCCTAAGTGCTTCTGAGCTACGGCTGTGTCACATTCATAACGAACAGAGAGCAGAGGAGACAGTAGGGACCACAGGTCCAGGGTCTGTCTGAGACACACAGACTGCAGCAATAGTATCTGGTACAACTTATACAACACAATCCAATACAAGTAAAAACTAAAGCTTCAAAAATGACAGTTGAGTCGACCGTCTGTCCCAACAATCTTTTTAATGATAACTTCTTCCTCTTGAGCCAGAGTGACTTTGCAGTGACCTGTTTTTGCTGTTTTATCTTCCCCATTTCCTACAGAGGAACAGGATCCATGAACACACCGCATCCACAGTGACAATAGCACAAGCAAGGAGGCGTCCCACTGGCTGTGTGACGTCACAGAGGAGTAACAGAGCGTCTCGGGGGGTCACTCTGGCCCGTTCTGTTTTTAGCCTCAATGGATGCACTCTCTGCATTTTTCATCGCCGCTCCACTCGTCACACCCACACATGCATCCCCTCGCAATGCTGTCTCAGTATGGAACCGCACAGCACCTCTCTGTGAACCGTTTGGACATGAACTCTCACTGTGACAAAGGATAATAACAACACCATTACTTCAGAAAAGAAGCACTGATTCCTTTCACTAAAGACCCTTAGTGACTAAAACTAGCCCCAATCTAATCCATTGCTCTATGGATTCCTGTGCCTGCTATAGATACGGTTTGATGTCTATATAATAAGGTTTGGCTTATCAAAGTCATTATGCTGTGCTGGGGTGCTACAGGAAATATCCACATTTTAACCAGTTTTGTAACTGGTCCCCACATGCCTTTCGACATCATTTACATTGCACTTCCCTTCACTGTATTTTTTTCTGCTTTGACCTTTATGTTGTCTTATCCTATTTAAATATGTTGGTCTGTAAGCTGACCCTGCAAAAGGACAAGCAGTTATGAATGACTGAATGAATGAATGACACTATTTTCATAATTATATATTCAAAATAATTTTACAGAATTATTTTAATTTTTAAGCATTTTCTTTCAGGTCGTTTTTTGCTTTGTTTTATTGCTGGTTTGTTTTGTTTGGGTTTTTTTTGGTAAATTTTCAAATAATTTTCTTGAATTTTCACAGATTTCTTGCTAACCTCTGGGTCACTTCTTCTTTTGTTGCTCATTACCTTCTTTGTATGTTTTTGAATAAAATAAAGCCAATTTTGTCCAGGTCTCAAAAGGTTAAATAAATAATGTTATTGTATTTCCATCTTTGCTGAGCAGGTTTTGTGTGAAAGGAATTAAATGCCTGTCCCATATGGACGCCTGTCCCAAATATAAGCCTGTTGAGTTCACTGATTAAGCAAACAGTGGCCCGGGCGATTAATTGAGGTTTTACTGTATACTATGCATATACTTATTTAATCAAGCAATGGACAACCTCCAGTGCTAAAAAATGCCCCATACGGAAGTGCCACAATCTGCAGTTCCTCTAATGGCCACTTGAGGCTGGCTCCAAGAGTGAGTAAATCCACATAGATCCTCATTTTAAAATGCCCAACTTTACGGTAGAAATAGACATGGTGGGGTGCTGTCAGTTGACAACTTGTTACCACATAATCATGATGTAACCCCAGATTCACTGAGTCGCTTTAGTCGTAGCCGTACATGTTACTATTCAGGTTGCCCAAAAAAGTCTTGTTCAGCACTTGGTTGTACTACAAGATGAGTTGCCCTTCACAAAACAAAGAGATGGAAATCCTTACATGAATATGTTTGAAACTGTGATTTAATTACAACACTAAAATCCCCTGAGTGAATGAATAAACCAAAATTATTTACATATTGGATATTATCATGTTTATAAGATTCACTAACACTTTTTAAAATCATTTTGGTACAAAATAAGGCAATGAGCTAACTGGAACCTCCTTTCATTATCAAAAAAGAAATCATTTGGCAAGATTTCCCTTCTTTTATCCAATTTACTGTGTCCGTATGAGGAAAGTTGGTCCTCATGAATATATGAACAGAATAAGACAGTGACTCCTGTCTCTGTGTCTGTTTGGACATATGAGGACACCATGTTGACCCCAGCAGATGCCAAGTGATGCTACAACAGGATGACACACCAGTAAAAGAGTAGAAGAAGAAGAAGCTCTGACTCACTTAATCTCAACTGTTGAGGCGCAGTGCAGTTTGATAAAAGGAAAAAAGTAATAATGCTTGTGCATCTCAAGTTCACCATAAGGGTATTATTTGTGTAAAAAGACACAAACATGCTTCAATCAATTTATCTCCTCTCCGTAGGCCACCTGAACTGGCACCGAGCCCGATTACAAACCGGCACAGAGTGTAGGCGAGGCTCACTGTACAAATCAATGTGATGGACTCCTGTAGAGCTAATTAGCAGCGAGCTGTGGCTAGCTCTTTACAGCCCGCTGATGGAGGCGTCTGAGTCCTCCCCCTACAGCGAAGCTCACGATTATTAAATCAAACCAGCCAGTCCATGTCACCCAATTACCTAATGCACATGACAACAACAACAAAATGGTATGAAGGCTGAGAGTGAAAACATATGACCTTCATTACTGCTTTGAAAGAAAAACATGTTTTCTAGCAGACATAGTTGGCCTTCTAAATCTTGCAAACAAGGTGATACAACTGCCTGTTTTAGGGATTTTTCTAGAAGAAAAAGCAAAATGCATCCAAACACTTCACTGGCAGTAAGGAAATAAATCTTACTTTAAGAACACAGTGTTCATTTCCTCAATTAAATTTTATGATGACGTACAGTATATTAGTTTACAACTTTATACCAACAATCAAAGCAAGATGGTGCCATGTCATTATTCCGACGCTCAGTTATTCCGAAACCCCAGTGGTCCTAAAAAATGTCACATTGGACCAAAAGCCTATTTGTCAGTCAGCCTGTTATCCCCAAACAAATCCTTGTTCCGAAAACTACGCATAGCCAGCTAAACCTAAGCCTTAGTAGGACCAATGGGTTATGGTTTCGGTAAAACAGGGTCCTTGGAAAAATGGGCTTTCAGTCCAATGAGACATTGTTCCGACCACTGAAGTTTTAGAATAATGAGCCACTGGAACAATGGGTTACCAGTTCATGGAAGAAAAACAGATTCATGGACTCAATCTTGTCCACGCATACACGGGTATATTTGAAAACTTATCTGTTTCTATGCATGTTGGTCTTTCCATATGCAAACCATGCCTTAAGTAACTGTTAATGGATCTTTTGTAAAACTCAATTCTGAGGCCTAAAGGACATTTTGTGCAATATTGAAAGTAACCAGCATAGTGCTGGTTCTAACCTGCTAATAGGACCTTTTACATGTTTACACATAAATGTACAGTTAGTCTTCCACTACACAAAGAACAAAGGCGTCAGAATGCGCTACAGAAGTCACTGCTCAAGGCAGTCTTCTGTCAATAACTTTTTTAAGGTTTGTGATTGGCCAACAACTTACGGGTTACAGGTGTATCACCACCTGGTTTGGCATGCTCTTGACAGGACTTCAGTTGTGTTTTGTGCTTTCATTTGGACAGGGATTTTTGAGAATGTAGGAAGGAAAAACCCTGTTTTCAAAAGTACGTTTGGATTAAGCCTAAATTCATCTACAATCAACTGAAAATTAGACCATAAAAAATCATGCTGGAGAGCCTACACTCTATTTTGTATCTAAATGTTCTCAAACTGTTTTCATCATTCTGAAACAAGAACGCAACAAATGTTGAGGATGACTGATTTGATATAGTCAGACTATATATATTATATTACCTAAGAATAGACAAAACCTGTCTGATGTTACTATTGCTATTTTGCATGAACAGCATTACTATACATAAAACCTGTTTTTGTTATATTGTGCTGATGTAGAGTTCACAGAATCTTCTACATTTAAATCAATGTATCCATACACATTACATTATATTAACATTAATTTGTTAATGAAAGTTGCTCAATGGCACATGAAGCCAAAAAGGTTCATCATCATGTGTAAAAGTGCCCAAATCTTCTGGTTGAGCCCTCTGCTAACTTGAACAGGGATAAAAAATGAAAAAAAAGAATCTTTCAAAAAGAAAACTACAACTTTTGGACTGAATGGATCAAATGCTGATAGTAGATTAAGTAATTTCGTGGAGGTTGTGAGGCTTAAAAAAATCTATTCGCTGATTTATAGACATCTCTTTCACAATATAAGCCTTTAGAAAAAAACATTTTTGGGCCCCATAGCATCGCACCCAAAAGTTTTAATTCCACAGTCTGACCACTATGTCAAATTGGCTTCAAAGCACGCTGCTGGGAGTTTGATATAATGTCAATCCATCAAAGACAAGAGAGAAAAAGACTGGTTGGTGTGCCAGACCAACATCATTAATAGAAAAAACTCAGAAGTGCAACATTGACAATTCTGCTTTTGAAGAGGCTGCAGTTTGGTACTTCGGGGGACGGTGTCCTCTGAACAAGGTGCTATGCAAATGACCTTGCGCACTGTAGAAACACCATAGTTTATTTAAGATGAGCTAAGGATGGGCACACAGGGTGCTCATATTCAGCCTTTACACTTACATAAACTCTGCTTTTCCATGTTTTATAATTTAAAATTATTGAGTTTATTCCCGATGCATAATGACATGGCAGTTGGGGAATCAGTAGAATCTGTTTTAAGGCGATCAATACGCTTAATTGTCATACGGCTCAGAATTCTTTGAAAGCTAAATCTCAGTGGCACTGCGCTTTCAGAAAAACTAATTATGAGCAAAAAAACTAATAAGCCAGACATTAGCCTTCTCATATCAGCATAACCATTTTCCCCAAGCAGTATGCATCCTGACAGAGAGGATCGATTGCAGTCCAGTGAGCTGGAATGAGCTGGAATGACATGAAATGAGAGGTTGTGAGTTGGTGGGGCGGAGTGAAGACTGAATGAAGACAATGTGTGTACAGACAGATGCAGCTACAGAGTTTATAGAAAGTAAAAATGTTAAGGAATGGAGAGGATCTTCTGAAAACAATGTTTTTGTTGTGTTAACCTCAAAATGTCCCCTTGTTTTAACCATTTGAAACCTGAGCAAACTAGCTGTTGTTAGTAGAGAGTCTGCATAGGGTGGGAGGGAGGGGAGATGGATGGGTCAAACAAACTCTGGACTTTCACTCAAGAGACAAATGTATCTGTCCAATATGAAACCAAATACCAACTGAGTTATTCTAATAACAACATAGCGGCGTGTGCTAATATGCCTAGCAGTAACGTACATCATGTGATGTGCAGCTACATTATGTTAGCAGCAAACAGACTTATTCCAAGCCAAACAACAATGTAACAATGGAATATACTGCATTTAACAAATAATACTTGACACGCCATCCGTGAGTGTCCAAAACTGTAAGAGCACAAGGTTATAGTTTTTGACGTGTAGGGTCACTGACCAAGTGTTGGTATTTGATGAGCTGGCAGTAAGAATGTGTTGGAGCTGCCAGTAGCCAACGGTGCAGCACTATGATTCTACTGGGCAGCTTCCAACAATGAGTGTGTTTAAGCTTCACTTTCCTGCTGCCATTTACTCCCACAGTCCACTGCCATCAATAACAACGTGCGCATGGGTTACCTGACTGCTTCAATAACACATAAAACTTTTGCTTGTGCTCTATTATAGTTCTCTTTGAATAGTTTGGAAGGCATTCTCCACACCTCGACATCACTCTCTGTCATCAGGTCTTCTTTTTACATGCATACATCATATGAACAGTGCTGTTAAAAAGTATTTGCCCTCACCAATTACTTATTTTTTGCATAATTGGCACACTTAAATGTTTCAGATCATCAAACAAATTTTAACATCAGACAAAGATAACCTGAGTAAAAACAAAATGCAGTTTTTAAATGATGATTGCATTGATTATGGGGAAAAGGCTATCCAAACCAGCCTGGCGCTATGTGAAAAAGTAATTGCCCCCCCTTGTAAAATCATGAACTGTGATTAACCACATTTTTTGGTAAGCCGAGTTCAATTTCATTCGCCACACCCAGGCCTGATTACTGTCAGACCTGTAGAATCAAGAAATCGCGTAAATAGAACCTGTCTGACAATATGAAGTAGGCTAAAATCTTAAAAGATCAACACATCATGCCATGATCTAAAGAAATTCAAGAACAGATAAGTAACAAAGTCATTGACATCTATCAGTCTGGAAAGGGTTACAAAGCCATTTCTACAGCTTTAGGACTCCAGCAAACTACAGTGAGAACCATTATCCACAAATGAAGAACACATGGAACAGTGGTGAACCTTCCCAGGAGTGGCCGGCCTGCCAAAATTACTCCAAGAGCACATTGACACCTCATCCAGGAAGTCACAAAACAGAGAGACTGGTGACTGCTGACCAAAAGGAACACAAAGGCTTGTCTCACATTTGCCAAAAAACATCTTGATGATCCCCAAGGCTTTTGGGAAAATATTCTGTGGACTGATGAGACAAAAGTGGAACTTTTTGGAAGGTGTGCGTCCCATTACATCTGGCGTAAAGCTAACATAGCATTTTAAGAACAAGAACATCATACCATCAGTCAAACATGTTGGTGGTAGTGTGATGGTCTGGGGCTGCTTTGCTGCTTCAGGACCTGGACGACTTGCTGTGATTGATGGAATCATGAATTCTGCTCTCTACCAGAAAATCCTGAAGGAGAATGTCAGGCCATCAGTTCGTGACCTTAAGCTCAAGGGCACTTGGGTTATACAGAAGGACAATGATCTGAAGCACACCAGCAAGTCCACTTCTGAATGGCTCAAAAAAAACAAAATGAAGGTTTTGGAGTGGCCTAGTCAAAGTCTGGTCTTAAATCCAATTGAGATGCTGTGGCATGACCTTAAACAGGCCGTTTATGCTGGAAAACTCTCCAATGTGGCTGGGTTGAAACAATTATGCAAAGAAGAGTGGGCCAAAATTCCTCCACATCGATGTCAAAGACTCATTGCCAGTTATCGCAAACACTTGATTTCAGTGGTTGCCGCCAAGGGTGGCACAACCAGTTATTAGGTTTAGGGGGCAATTACTTTTTCACATGGGCGATATAGGTTTTGAGTAATTCTTTACCTTCAATAATTGGAATGATCATTTAAAGCTGCATTTAATGTTCACTCTCAATGTCTTTTTTTTTAAATCAAAGTTTCTTTGATGATCTGAAACATGTAAGTGTGACAAAATCGCAAAAACATAAGAAATCCATAAGGGGGCAAATACTTTTCCACAGCACTGTATAAACTGGTACTGCTGCATGTTTCCTCTAAGCCAATTTCACTCTCACTCACACACACACACACACACACACACACACACACACACACACACACGCACTGACCTTCAAGATATAACTGCACAGTCAGCTTCGGAGTCCAACCTCGTGTGTATTATAGCTAACAAACTGGTGAATTAGTGCGACATACATAGAGACGTGTCGCAGAGTAATATGAACAACATCATCTGATATTGCGCTACATGTTTAGGCTAAATACAAAGTATGTGAATGATCACATGGTTGAGGATTGGTTATGAGCATAGCCTAGAGGTCAAGAATCAAAAGTTTTTCTACCTTCAAAGTGCTTTAGCAGGTATCAGCCTGTGTCACGATACTGTATGGCCCAAACACAACATGAAGCTGGGTGCAAAGTGTCCTTATAGTTCCTTCACCTTTTCTAACATACACATTACACTGTATGTGTTGTAGCTGCTGTGATAGTGGGCCAATCACACATCCCATTAAAAAGAAAGTGTTCGCCAAGTTTGGCTGCAAGCACAATCATACAAATAGCCATTTTTTTCCAAGGTCTGGGTACAAAAAGGATTGCATACAAGTACAATTTGATAAGCTAACTTTCCATAACGCTTGGTACTTAGTTATTTTGTATGATAACCTAAAGCACTAGTTCCCAACATGGGGGTCCTATAGTTTATTGGTGTGCTAGGATCTGTGGTTTTCAGACAAATATAGTCTACTATAGGTTAACATTTTATCATTAAAAATAAATACCCTTAGTCCACCAACAGACTTATGTCTTACTTACTTTCTAGTTTTAGGTAATAATAATGTAAGAATAATGTAAGAAAACTTTTTTTTTAAAAGCATTAAAAAATAACAATAAAATAAGTTTAAAATATACTAAATGGACAAAAGTATTGGGACACCTACACATTACACCTGCAGGAGCTTTTATGACATCCTATTCTAAAACCATAGGGATTAATATGGAGTTGGTCCCCCCTTTGCAGCTATAATGGGACTGAATAAAACACCTGAATTCAATGATTAAGAGGTGTGGCCCAATACTTTTGTTAATTTAGTATAGATTATTAGATAGCTAGATAGATAGATAGATAGGTAGACAGATATACACCCTCTCTCTCTCACACACACACACACACACACACACACATACACACACACACACACACACACACACACAGACACATATATATACATTTAGAGGCTATGTAATAAAAAATGAATGCCATGATGATTTTTTTATGTAAAGTAATAGAACAAATAAAAGAATAAAGTTATTTTCTTGACAGTAATGGGCTTCCATACAAGTACCCTTGTAGGCTAAATGATATTATTTGAAAAGTTATGCCATGAGCTGGGCCTGCCTGTGTATTAGCTGTCCAGCAGGTGTAGGCTAACTACAGGTAGCCCATTAGGCCTAAATCACACAAAGCAAGTGATGCACATGTATTAATATGAACTCAAATAACTTATTTGTAAAGTGACAACGTGTCCTTCCCTGAAACGGCGCAAATGCAGAAACAGACTAACGATTGTCAGTACTTCTGAGTCCTAACTACTAATGCTGGACTTCCTGAGTGAGAGCCATACCCCTGCCGAGCCCACCTCCTGCAGCTGCTCCAGCTCCAGCCTCAGCGTCTCCTGCTCGGCCTCCAGGTCCGCGTACTGCTGCTTCAGGCTCTGGTTCTCCTCCAGCACCACCAGCCCGCACTCCGCCGCCCGGATCTTCTCGCGGTTGGCCTCCGCCAGCTCCCGGGTCAGGCGCTCCACCTCGGCCCGGCACTGCTCCACCGTGTCCCCGCATCCCGCTCCACCGGCGGCCATCGCTCCCCTCTCCCTCCCCCTGATGCCGCCCTCTCCTCCTCCTCCTCCTTCTCCTCCCTGCGACGGCTGAGCGCAGAGCCCGGCCGGAGGGAGAAACAGCTGAGGTAGACAACAAACCCCCACCGCCTCCTCCTCACAGGAACCACGCCGCGGCTTCAGATCGCGTCCAAAAGACAAATAAACATTGATATGGAATAAACATCCGTGAATGTCCTCAAAGCGCTGACATCATCCGTAGAGAAAGTCATCTTCTGCTCCAAACGATGCATCCGGCCGCACACTTCTCCCCTCCCTCCGCTCGGTTTTTCTGCTTATTCACCGGCGGCAGGACGCCATCTCCGCCCGCGGCCGCGAGGCAAGGCACGCTCCCCGCGCTCCGTCATCCTGCTGCAGGCGCACACCGTCTGGATCCTCAGAGAGCGGAGAGAGCTCTGCCTCCCACCAGGAAACACAGAGGATCAGGAGGTGGATGCGCCCTCTGGAGATCACTCTGATCACCATAGACAAGTGTCTCCTCAGCATCACCTTCCTTTTTGAATGTATTTATTATAAATTTGAGAAAAGGGAGCGATGTGCAAAAAGAAATGGAAAGAAAATGACATAATCAATGTTGTAAGACAGGGACACTCAATTTGCTTTGCTTGGGGGCCACTTTTGCATAATGACAAGAGGACAGGGGCCTGCTGCAGTGGCTCCATACATGTTTCTAGGATTTTAGGACATTTCAAGAATTTTAGCATTTCTTTGACATTAGAGTGTTTCTGTGGATTGTAGGACTTTCTAGGATTTTAGGACACTTTTGGTATGTTTGCATCTTCCTATGATTTTAAGACATTTCCAGGATTTCAGGACATATCTCGAATTTATCACATTTCTGGGATTTTAGCACGTTTCTGAGATTTTAGGTGTTTGTTAGGAAGTATCAAGGATTTTAGGCCATTTTCAGAATCTTAGGACATCTCTGGGATTTTAGCACATTTAGCATTTTAGGACATTTCTAGGATTTGAGGAAATTTGGAGGATTTAGTTGCTTAGCGAGTACTTCTGTCTGGGTTGCGTGGAATCCTCAACTGGCCCTTTTTTTGATTGACAAGCTCCATATTGATGCTGTTTTGTGCACTCTGACACCTTTTGTTCCTAAAAGTTCAAAAACAAATCCCAGTGAGAATCACTTTATTTTTATTGTGAATTGGAAAATGTTTGGGGGGGGCCACCTGGCACCTTATTAAGCGCCAGATGTGGCCCACGGTGGGCTGTAAGTCGAGTATCACTGGTGTAAGAGCATTTATTGTGCGCAGCCTCCATACTGACTCATCTCTGTCCTGTTCTATTTGACCACTTTTCCTTCATCTCCCTCAGTGATATGATTAATACCGTTTCCCTTCCTCACTCCTCCAAGTGCAACCTTGACACTGTCCCTCTCAGATTACTTAGACAAGCCATTACTGTTATTGGACCATCTTTGCTTGCTACCAAGGACCAATCCCTCTCATCAGGCCATGTTCCTGTTCCCTTTAAGTGGCCACAGTTTAACCCCGTCTAAAGAAACCACAGATCCTAGCACACCAGCAAACTATAGACCTATTTCTCAGCTTCCGTTTACATCCAAGAGTTTAGATGATGCTGGACGACCACTGCCTGCTCAGTTTGGCCAAGGTGCTAGAAACAATAAAAAAGTCCAAACTTGTAGAAATGATTCTGCACACTTACATCTCTGCAGGGTTTCACCTGATTATGAGCTTTCAGTGTGTCAAAACTTCATTGGACCACACAGGAATCAACAATCAACAGGCAGGTGAGTCTAATCACTGGCAGTATGCCACACACATACATAGATGCTCATCAGGCCATGTTCCTGTTCCCTTTAAGTGGCCACAGTTTAACCCCGTCTAAAGAAACCACAGATCCTAGCACACCAGCAAACTATAGACCTATTTCTCAGCTTCCGTTTACATCCAAGAGTTTAGATGATGCTGGACGACCACTGCCTGCTCAGTTTGGCCAAGGTGCTAGAAACAATAAAAAAGTCCAAACTTGTAGAAATGATTCTGCACACTTACATCTCTGCAGGGTTTCACCTGATTATGAGCTTTATTTGTCAAAGCACTTTGTAAACTGTGCTATATAAATAATGTAATAATAATAATAATAAATCTATATTAGGATAACTGCTGTGTATTTTATAATACGTTGCCTTTACATTATGTTATATAACATAGCATTCATACAATCATATTATCACTTTATACTTTTGGCAAAAAAAATGCACTGTATCTTGAAAACAGTAGTCAACGCAACCAATTCATACCATTATAGAAAATACAACCAATAAAGCCATGAATACATCAAATAACATACAGTAGATGTCATCAAAGTTAGTTGTCATGAGTATAAAACATTTAAGGTTCATCAATAATCATACAGCACAAGGACATCAGGGCCTAAAGCTGTTTAAAAGCCCAATAGCTGATCTGAGATATCTGTTTGATTTTGCCCTCTTAGAGAAATATATATCCATATACTCCATGCATTCAAACAGAGGAAAGAGACGTTCACCATTTATTAATATTATTACTGGGACACTGGGATCAATTGGTGTGTGTTAGTTATCAGTTTTTAAATAGAAATAACATTTTCGTACCTGATGATATCTTAATCTCATGTCAATATACAGTAGTAGGTAGCAATGCATTTTATTGTAACATTTTATTTCATCAAAAAAAATAATATTTTACAACAAAATTACTGTGTAACCCTATCTTTACAAAAATGTGGACACTTTATGTGCGTGATTTATTAATTTTACACAGTCTATATGGACTGATCACAGTGTGAGGAGCAGATGATATATATATTTATCCTGCAGGGGGCAGCAGCCTGCCGGACACGCGTTTATCCTACCACAGAGCATATGGAGAAGATGTTCTGCCTTCAAAGTAAAAGTAAGAGCATATATTGAGAAAAAAAAATTAGTTGATTGATATTCCATTCAGTTTTCACCGTTAAACTTTAGATCAGTGGCGAGTTGGCTGTATAAAGCTGGGGCTCAAATCAATGCCAAAACATCAATATTAGTAATATCGACCTCTCAGAAACCAGACATAACACATAATACAGTTGAGATGATGAGTACAGGACGATTGCACAGACTCCTCTATCACCCGCAACAGCACGCGCAACACCTATTCGGTCTATTCTGCGGGCAGTTACGCACTCACCGGCCCCAAAACCTTTTTTTAAATATTGTTTCACACTCACACACGCACACACACACACACACACAGAGAGAGAGAGAGAGGGAGAAATGAGAGAGAGAGAGAGAGAGAGACAGAGATTTTTAAAGAAATTTAAATATATTTAAACTCACTCGCTGTCAGGTGGAGGGAGCGGGCTGTTCCCTGTCCTGCTGCTCCTCAGGTGTGGATGCAAAGTTATCCAACATAGCCGGCACATTTTCTGTCCACGGTCCAATTTTGACATTTCAGTTTACTAACTTCAATTCGGTTAGTCACTAGCTAGTTTTGACGGCGGCAAGCAGTAAAAGTTAGCTGGTAATGCCGCGGCCGCACGCGAGCGACGTCAGTGACGTAGTGTCCGCGCTTTCAGTGATAACCTTACGTTGATGACCGACCAGGAGATTTAATTGAATGAAGGGTGAGTCTGAGTTCTCCATAATACATCCATGGATTCAATTCTTGAACTCAGATTTTCTGGTAGGGCTGTAGCCCAGCCAAGCCCCACCCTGCCGCCGTTTATGGTTTAGATTTATATTAGAAGTCGACGAAGAAAATTATATTATATATTATAATTAAAATATATTTAATATGTAAAAGACAAAAGCCACTTGGGTGAACTACCAAAGATTCAAACTTATTTTTTAAGATGGCACAAACAACACATTCATTCGCTCACTACTTCCCTTTGCCACGAGACTGCTCAAAATTAAATCAAAAGATATGATTGTACACCAAAGCATTTTCCTGTTTTTGCTGGTTGCAAGGTTGCAAGCTGCAAAGTGTTTGATTATACATTTAAAAATTGTAGAATAAATGCCTACTATAGACAAAATATACAGTATGAGCTATTTGCGATTCATATCAAAGCAACAGCCAAATGTAGAACTGTGTGTGGCCTTCTCGACTTTTTTGACGGATAAATGCAGTCATGAAAGCTTGTTAAAAAAGAAAAAAAAATCACGTTTTGCAAAAAAAAACACAAAACCCCTATAGATTGTGGCTTTTTTAAAATTCTGAAATAAAACCGATGGGATCTTTTTAAAAAATAGACAAGAGCAGCAAAAAAAAAAAAAATGTTACTGTGGAAAGAAGCAGGATTAAATAACATTTGAATACGTAGACAGAAATATGATTTTTATTATTATTATATGTAATATTTTATTTCTATTCTCTCACAATATCTTACTTATATATTTATTTATTGATTTAAGACTGTTTTTCATTCAATTAGTAGTCAGTTCGACTGCTACTTGAATGAAAAAGCGGCACTTTTATTGTGAAAAACATCACACCGGAAGTAGAATCTTTGTTGTGGCTCGCGGAACACCGGCTATATCATCTTTGCGATAGTTACGCCGCGTTGCACGTTGCTAGTTAGTTGCAATGCTGTAGCTATTAGCACGATAGCCATTCCTTCGCTGGGAGGGAGACCCCACGTTTAGTTCGACCACCCTTTGGAATTAATTCTCACTCATTCATAGTCCAACCAGAAACCGACTGTTGGCCAACGGAAATTACCCAAAAAACAGCTAGCTGACGTGTTGTCTTGTCATTCTGCTAGCCCGTTAGCCCACACCCCTAGCTAGTTAGCTTGCTCCCCGCTAGCGTTCTACCGTCTCCTCCCTCAGCGTGACCCGTCTCCTGCCCGGCCGGAGGACCATGGCGATGAGACAGACTCCGCTCACCTGCTCCGGTCACACCCGGCCCGTGGTGGACCTGGCCTTCAGCGGAATCACCCCCTACGGCTACTTCCTCATCAGCGCCTGCAAGGGTGAGAACAACGGACAGTTTATGGATATATTTTTAACGAGAAGTCGAAAAAAGGTAGACGTTAGACATTGGATGTGGTTCCAAGACATAGTTACCGTTAAATACAGGGTGATGACTACTTTACCTCACATCCTGAACATCCTTGAACATGTAAAATACAACAAAAAGAGGAGCTAAAAACATATCAACAACAAAGAAAGAAAAAAAGACATAATGAGTTCCATCCACAGCTTAGATTAATCAATGTACACTTACGCAAGAGGGTAATGATAAGTATCAGCTTATTAAATCGTACCCCTGTATTACATAATTAAACTGTTATCATACTTTAATATGATTGAAAGGCTTGTCATACATCTACCAAGGTACACATACACACACCTTTTTGTAAATATTTAAAATTCTGACCATAATATTACTTATTACACACAGGTATGAATAGACTCTTGTATATCTTATACAAACTTACAAAATTATTACCAGTAGTATCTATACATACATACACACACACACACACACACACACACACACACATATATACATATATATATATATACACACACATGCACACATATACATACCTACATACACATATAAATATCTAAACACACACAAACACATACACATGACCTCATAAACCAATCAACTCCAAGTATTGACCAAGTATCTTAATGTCTTTCAATACATCTGATATACAGGAAAATATTCAAATGTAAAATATGGATGTACTCGCATAGTCAGGTTTATTTATACAAACAAACTGCATATTTACACATCACTACAGTATTATAGGGTTGGTGTAATGTCCATTCTGTCTGATTCATAGAACACCGTTGGACCTTCAATATTGCCACTGTTACAATGCTAATGTTACAAGTATTAATATAGTATTAACAGACACCTGCTGACTGCAGTATTTTCAGGTTTACTCACAGCTCTCATGTGCTGTTATACTGTCCTCAGATGCACAGTTAACTTTTGTATCCTCCTTGCTTTTCCTTTTGTCAGATGGCAAGCCCATGTTGCGCCAGGGAGACACAGGGGACTGGATAGGAACGTTTCTGGGTCACAAAGGCGCTGTCTGGGGAGCCACTCTGAACACAGACGCCACCAAGGCTGCCACCGCCGCAGCTGACTTCACAGCGTGAGTAGACTGTCTGCTTCAGCACGAGGCTCACAGGCTCCTGCCCATCTGTGTGTCTTGAAAAGATGTCTAAACTAATCCTTGGAAACGCCTTTCTCTCACTTACTACTTTTTAAAATTCATGTAAAGACAGAGTTTTGTGATCTTTTAGGATAAAACTTACTCTGGGGGTTAACTGGTGTTTGTCACCATGGTAACCTGTGCTGCACGGATGCTCTGGAGGAGATTAACTTCAGAGCATCAAAACACTTCAGCATCATTTGTAGCAACCAATCAGCTCCTTGGAAAAATGGACTGATCTTACATTTAAGACCTTCACTTTTTTTCCCCAAATTTTAATGTTATTTACAAA
Organism: Plectropomus leopardus; assembly: GCF_008729295.1. Lineage (NCBI taxonomy): Eukaryota > Metazoa > Chordata > Actinopteri > Perciformes > Serranidae > Plectropomus > Plectropomus leopardus. The sequence continues at coordinate 21,837,179 of NC_056484.1, read as the reverse complement.
TACAATTGGAAATCAGACAGCTCAGCAATAGTCGCACCCTATGCAGCCCATCAAGTTCTTTCAAAAAGCCAGCAAGCGAACTAGCGAGACACACAAAAAAAACAAAACAGAGCAAGCAAACAACAAAAGCAAAAATTGCAACAAGAGCACCTACAAAAAACAAACATACCACAAAACAAAAATAGATAGCTACACATTTAAAATCAAGATCCTGGCATGGATAAAGTAAAGAGTTCGCAATAAAGTGACAATAAAGTGAAATAGATCAGTAGAATCACTTTGCCTACCATGATAATTATGTCCAAGATTGAAGAAAACAGGAAGTGTAATAGACCATATCAACAGACATTGGTTAATGAGTCTACTTGTACTTGTACTTTATTTTATTCTGGTTCATTTTATTTCCTTTTCTATTATGCAGGCACTTATGCTTAACCAAATAACCTAATTCTTCTTTTAGAATCAACACCAGATTAGGGTATCACATTGCTGAAACTGATGCTCGAATCTCCGACTTTTAAGGGGCAGCCTTACTTTTCATGCAACTTCATCCTATTTATTTGCATTTTTGAATTAATGAACAAACCCTGCTTTCAAAATCATCTGCAACATGAATACTGTTATTGGAGCTCTACAAACTGTCATTAATGAAAAGATGTCCTGTGTGCTTTTTCAGAAAGGTGTGGGACGCAGTGAGTGGAGACGAGGTCCTCACACTGGCGCACAAACACATCGTCAAGACTGTCACCTTCACACAGGTCAGTGTGGCGTCTGGAAGAGCTGTTTAATGATCTTATCCTTTCTGCACGTATTCTGTAGACATTTATATGGATGTGATGATTTGATTTGGATGTTTCCGAAACTGATATTGTCTCCGGTTCTGCTCGGCCTCTCCTCACAGGACAGCAACTGCCTGCTGACTGGAGGAAACGACAAGCTGCTGCGGATCTATGATCTCAGCAACCCTGAAGCAGGTGAGCATGCATGTCCCAGAGGACACTAGGCAGGTTTCCACTACAGATTTGCATAACTTTTAAGCAGAATTATCTTAAGGTCGATAAAACACAATTGCGAGATGACTGCGTTTCCACTGAGTGATGTTCTGCATTGCAATGGATGTTCAAAACAACAGCAGATTTATTTCTATTGCAGCCACCACACTAGCGTCATTATTTCCAATCCAAGGTGACATAGGCGTGTTATGAGAGCGATAATAGAAAGGCAAGCCCCTTATACGTGGGCTTCAGGCTGAGGTCGCATTTCAAAAAATCAGGTCTGATTTAGAACCACGTATGAAAGTGGCCCAAATCTGATTTGAAAAGGTCAGATTCAATGTGATTTGTTTCGTTTACACGGTCATTAAACAATCACATCTGGGACTGTAGAGGGGAAAAATCACATTCGAGCCACTTGGGCCCGCAGTGTGAACGCAGCTCTGGTAGCTTTGTGAATGATTAAAAAGACACACACAAAGTATTCCTAGTCAAATCTTGACATTTGAGTTTCTGTTTTTGTCCTCTAATGTAGCTGATTGTTGCATCTGTGTGCCTTTCAGCTCCTCAGGAGATCGCAGGTCACACCTCAGCCATAAAGAAAGCCCTGTGGTGCAACAACGACAAGCAGATCCTCTCTGCCGCCGAGGACAAAACCATCCGGTCAGTGACGCAGCTTCTCATAACAGTCTGTTTGCCAGCCTATAAAGCCCTATTCTGTACCTGGAAATGTTGAGTACCCCAGGGTTTTATGTTAGAAATGTAAAGTCTGGGTCCCCAAAATTAAGGAACTGAGGGATGCTAAATTGCATTTGTTGGACAATTTTCATAATGTACCTAATTTAAAGAAATGTACATAATCACATATACTGACAGTATTTCAGCAACCGCTTGGTTTATTTGGACATTATCAAGCTGGTTTGGGGGGTTCTTGGGGATGTTGAATCCATTTCTCAAATTGTAAAATTTTTTTTTAAACCAGATGTTTGCATATTTTAACTACAGTTGGACTGATTTTGATTCATATTTATTTTATTTAGACATTTTAGAGGGCACTAAGTTGACTGGAATAAATAGGTAACTTACTTTGTTTTATGTATTTGAAATAATTGAAATAACCTTAAATCAGTTAGATTTTGCACAATATTTATAAACACATGAAAATAACAATGCAGGAAGTTTTGTTGCAAAGTTTATAAATGTTGTTAAGAAAGAAAAGAACCATGGGCTGAGCCATTCATCAAGCCATTCCATATTGCAGTATTATAGAAATCTTTATATTTATTCATCCTTCTTGAATGTAACTTTCAGTGCATGTTTCAGGTACTTATGTAGACATTTCATGCAAGTTTTGATAATTGGTGCAACGGTTGTGGAGTGAGGTCTGTTTATGTGCTGAGCCACGCTAATTTTTGAAATTCATTGGTCAAGATGTCAAAAAGCATCATGTTATTTATTAAAACAAATTTAAAATGACAGAAAATGCAATTAGGTGGCTCTTGACTTTTGTTTATGTGCCAAACAAATTGCATACTAAATCACTGCTGCATTATCAGTCTAAAAAAACACTCAGAATTGGATCACTTTCCCTCGTCTACTTGTTGTAGTTTATCGTTGTTTGTGTGTCAGTGCCTGAATGTGACTCTGCTCTTTGCTGCCTCAGAGACGGTCACCTCTCTGCCAGCAAACAAAGATTAATGCCTCTTTGTGTGTGTGTGTGTGTGTGTGTGTGTGTGTGTGTGTGTGTCCAGCCTGTGGGACAGGAGCTCCATGGAGGAGGTGAAGACACTGACGTTCGACACTTCAGTGAGCAGCATGGAGTATGTGGCTGACGGAGAGATTCTTGTGATCACATACGGAAAGACGATCGCTTTCTACAACGCTCTGAGGTACTCTGCGCTGCCTCCATACACATCCTGGAAACTAACATCACGTCCACTGATGGGTATAGAATTCAAATGTGATATGTCAAATGGGATTCTGTTGACACTACATTTCTGAAATTAGTCAGTAAAGCCGTTACAGCCAGGTAATGTGAGTTGAGCTGAGTTTGGCTGAATGAATCAAATGCAGTCTAGGCTCAACTCCAGCGGTGAAATCAGCACGCACACACTACAAACAATAATTTAATAATTTGCTTTGCAAGATGGGCTGAAGCATTAATGAACACCAGCCAGCCACCACACAAGCCCTGCACTCATACAGCCTTTTGGATAATGATGGGTTTCATTCATACTCGTGCTGCAGCAGACAGGCTGCTCTCCTCTGCTGGAGACAGAATGTTTCACAACACAGCCGAGCACTCTGCTTTTCTATCTCCTTACGGCCCTGATTCCAAACACACGAAACCAGTTTCTGTTTATCCCTCCTAAATGTTATCCCAAACTGAGATAAGACAAGATTCCAGACTTTAATGACTCTGCTTAAGTTCCATTTAATATTGCAATCCAGTAGAAAAGGAAATCAGTGAATAGTGTGGCATACACCTGAGTAAAAGCCAAAATAATTTCCCCCTCTTTTTATACAGTAAAGAATTGATTTTGAATTTAGAATCAAATCTTCAAAACCCCAAATATTTGCAGCCCTAAAGGATACATTCAGCCAAGTGTTCTTTCTGGAAAGCTTTTTTTTTTTTGGTAACGGTGACTTTGTAATGCGTTATTGTACATAATAAACCTCTTTCGTAAGTATAGAATGACAACACAGAGACAAAGAAATGGCAAAGATGTTGTAGTCATGTAGCTTCTCCACAGGGACACAGAGTCGGTATTACATCAGAGTGATTTTTGATATATTCCAGTCTGGACCTGATAAAGACAGTGGAGGCCCCGGCTACCATCAACTCAGCCTCCCTTCACCCAGAGAAGGACTTCTTTGTCGCCGGTGGAGAAGACTTCAAGCTCTACAAGTTTGACTACAGCAGCAAGGAAGAGCTGGGTGAGCAGCAGAGAGATTTGTTTTTCTCCTGTTACACTGAAATTTAATGATAATAATATTACATATCTTCATCATATCTTCATCATATCACATCTTCATCTATCATATATCAGTTAAACTTAAGAAGACAAATTTGCAGTGTATAAAATCATAAGTACAAAAGTCTAGTGTGACTGGAAAAGTGGTGGATAGGGATCAGACTGAATATGCTAGTTTAGTTAGTTAGTTTAAATGTGTTTCTAAGACAATTTAAGGTAACGACTCCAGGGTGTAAGGCTGAAAGTAGTTTATTGCATTTTTTTTAAAACAGACTTGTTCAATACACAATTTACAAAAGCCAAATTCTAAAGTAAGTGCTACATTTACACCCGATTTTGTGATAGATCGTTCAAAAATATAATACAAAGTTAACTTAAGAGATAAAAGGTGAAATATATGAAACATGGAAAAACAGGATGTCTGCATGTGAAGCATTTTTTCTGTCATAGAGGCTGAGAGAAACTACAACCAAACGTAGAGTCTCATGTTTAGTTCTTACATGTAACACTGTCTGTCCCTCCTGTCTGCAGAGTCCTATAAGGGTCACTTTGGTCCAGTGCACTGTGTCCGTTTCAGTCCGGACGGCGAGCTGTACGCCAGCGGCTCCGAGGATGGCACGCTGAGACTGTGGCAGACGGCTGTGGGGAAAACCTACGGCCTGTGGAAGTGTGTCCTCCCTGGTAACTGACTTTGAGCACTTGTTTATATAATCAAATCTTAAACAAGCTGTATGACATAAAACACAAAATCTTCTCTTTCAGCAAACATTGACCACCAGTGCTATAAATACTGAAGCCGGTGCCAAATGCAGGTCCTCCAATTGCCACAAAATGCTGTTTAACATGCCACCTGAAATCCCTTTCTTTGGTAATACAAAGTCTGACTTGCTAGGACCAAATTTCCCATTATTTCCCATGATGCAACTCAACAGCATCTGGTGTTTTATGCCCACCATACACTTAAGATTTTGCAAAGACTGGGGACTATTTACAAGACTACTATGAGATTCCTTTTGAGATTATTTCTGATTCTGCTCCTGGTGGAAAATATTACACCACACTCCCTTTAAGAAATATGACATTTTAACAAATCCTTATGTGCTGCAAAGACACATAACTCTAGAATCACAAGACAAAACGTGCCATATGGCAACAGCATTCTTGTCAGTTCAGCATCAGTATAGTTCATAAAGATAAACTGTGTTTTGTTACATTTTGGATTTTGTCACTTGGACTTGCTACCAGCCTCTGTTGGTTAGCTGCACTGTTTTAGTGGATGGAGACTGTGATCATGAGAGAACCATTGCAGAGAATGTCCTTCAGAGCCGCTACGATAGAGCCTTCTTTGCATTTTTACACAGAATCAGACAACAGCTGCATCATACCGCTCCAGTGTTTTTCCAGTGATTTTGACCAAACGTCAAGACGAAAAAGACCACAAAATGACCTTCAGTTACTCACGCTGTGTTACCTCGATTTGTGAAGAAAACTTTGGTTTTCTTGCATAGCTGTAAGTTGAACTAAGAATCCAAAAAAGGTGAACATTCTTGATGAACTGAAGTCAAAGGGGGCTGCTTTTAACATCAGCAAAACTATTAAAACATCTGTTTGCAAACTCTCACACAGCTTGTGCAGTATAATCAAAGTCACGTGTGCGCTCAGGCACACGACTCAGGCGTGCATGAGACCGTTTGTGCTGTTTTAAATCAAGCTGTTTTAGCCGAAACGCATGTGTCTGGGAAGCACTGAGCATACCACTGGATAAATGAGACTTGGATTAGACTGCGGGAGTTACGTGAGAGTTTGTAAACAGATGTTTTGACGTAGCTTTGCTGTTGTCATATGTGGTACACTGTGACTTCAGTGCATAAAGTATGGTCACCTTTTATTTTGGATTCTTCATTCACTGTGGACTCACACAAGAAAACCACTAATATTCTTTACAAATATAACACATGGTGAGAAATTAATATCAAATGATATTTTGTGGGTGAAGTGTTCCTTTAAGACGGCTTGGACTGAGTTTTATAACCACCTTACACTAAACAATTAAAATCACCAGAGCTACTGCGTGATTTTATTCCAACATTGGAAATGTGTGTGAGGCAGTCAAATTGCTTAAAAAGTCGTGTGGTTTATAGCCGGCATGAATTGGGACCTCCATTCTTGGTAGACACACGCTGTTCAAACTCCTCATTTCCAGTCTTTGTGTTTTGAATTTGTAGAGTAGAATTCCTCATGATGAATAAACTAATAGTCTTGTAGAATTAAAGCCCTTTTTGTGAAGCGGGTTTATTCAGTTTGCCTTCACTAGAGGGGCCACATGATGTCGATTTTTCCAGCTGCTCATGTCTGACGTCTGTACTGCCACATGTGCTTGCTAACATGAATGGAACATGTACCAATGAAAGCCACCAGCTTAACTGACTTCTATCATGTTGCATTTAAACTTGCTGGTTGCCACATGTTTATGCTTCCTCCACTCCACTTCCTCTGGAATATCTTTTTTTTTTTAAAACAATACATTTATTGAAGTTTCAACTTCACATCAAAACATGCAGATAAGTGTACAAATACACATCCCTTCACACAGTCACACACTCCCACAGACAAAGAAATAATAATAGCAATAACAAGAGGAAGAATAAACTACACGTCAACCGAAATACATAAATTAATTAATTTTATTTTAAAAAGTAATAAAATATAAAATAATGATATATTAAATAGTATAGTCAGTAATATAACAAAAATTTAAGTTATACAATAAAATGAGATAAAATAAATTTTAAAAAAGGCAGGATCAGTACTTTTCAGCCATCCATGTAACATCTCCCTGTCAGTCAGCGATACATGTCTCATTAGCCAAGATAGACATACATATGTCCCAAACACAAACAAATTCTTTCTGTTACTTATGGAATTTCTGGTTCCAAAACACGAAGAGCGGCAAGGCTTTAAAAGGTCCACTCAGAAAGTTTAGGTTAAAAAAATGTTGTGGAAACTGTGATGGAATCCTCCCATCAGCAGCTACTTTAAATGGCTTTGCTTTTTTCCCCTACAGCGGCAGTCAAGTCTGTTTTCTTTGCATAGTCCAGTTTCACGAATCACAAATTTGCTGCAGTGGGGCTTTACACACCCTCACTCCAGATCAGGAAAAACTTCAATTTGGTTTTAAGTATCAGTCTGATTTTTTTTCTATCTTGCTTGCTCCTCAGAGGACCTGGGGGCTGAGAACTCTGAGCAGCTGTACACTTCGCCCCCGGAGATCAAGGCCTGAAGAGCGAGCAGCACTATTTGGAAATAGGATGAGAAGAGAGAAAGATGGGAAGGAAACGAGCGGAGGGGTGTTCCAGCCTTCTATCTGGCCCCAGCAAGGAGCAGAGTCCAGAGCATCTCCATCCATCAGGGACTGATGTGGATATTATGACTGCCCTGTCTGTCATAGACAAACCCAATACACACACACACACACACACTGATTTCCTGCAGTCACGTGGACAGTATGGGCTGCAGAGTAAAGCAGTAGAGCTGTGAGCATCAGCTCATCGCTGCCTGCTTTCTCTCTGATCAGCCCACATCTGTCTGCCTTATTTTAACCCCCCACCCCCGAAAATCACATGACGCTAAGATCAGTTTTGGTTTCAAAATGAAATCGTTATTGAGCTGGACCTAGGCTTTTGTTTTCAGTTCATCGTTTCCAGAATATCGTCGGTAGTTGCACAGTTTGTGCACTAAGTTAACGCGTTTTCATTTCTTCTGCTGTTGTACTGGTTGAGTATATAAAGAAAATATTGTTTTGTGACAAAGCAGAAAGGGAAGAAATGTCACTGGGCTTTTTTTCCATTTTGGTTTTCTGTCTTCATTTGTGTCCAGTGATGAAATAAACAAACACATTACTTTATTTGTAAGTAATGCATAAAGAGCAAACTGGGTTTGGTGTTTTTAATTCTTTTCTTTTGTTTCAGATGTTCCAAATGAGGATTAAGAACGTCAGGTTGTTATTTTACAACCCCAAATCCAAGAAAGCTGGGACGCTGTGTAAAATGTAAATAAAAACAGAATGCAATAATTTTCAAGTCCTTTTTGAACTAGATTCATATACAGTACAAAGACAAGACATTTGATGGTCAAACTGATAAACTGAATTGTTGTTTTTTAGATATAAAAATACACTTATACCCCTTAAACACCAAAATTGGCACATGTATGCTGGTTTTTCAAATTGGTGAAAAGTTTAGACATTCCATATTGGTTTTCAGCCTCATCCCTAACATTTCTCTGGATTCTCTGAAGATCTTGATAGTGTGGATTGAAGATTCTTTGCAGCTGTGTATTGAGAAAGGTTTTTCTTATACTGTTGGGCTACACTGTGAAATCTGACAAGTTGATTTTACTGTTAAAAAAATATCTACTGATTGCCTTGGAAAATGTAAGATGAATATTAGTTTTAATTCATGTGAATTTTATATCTAATTGTTAAGTTTACTTAAATTTTACTTATATTTACTTGATTTTGTTAAGTTGTTGCAACTTAAAAAGTTTAAATCAATCTAAAGTTGCTAAAAGTTTTAGCAACTTCAGTAAACCAACTTTCCAATGCTAAAATAAATATCGTTCTGTGGACACTTTTCCCTGTTTTAGGATATTTTTCTAATAATCTTTTAATCTTCCCCTCTTTTTAAAAACTAATTTTTAGGTAATTCTCTGCCCTCCCTTAGTAATTTCTTGCAATTTGTGGCACATTTCTTGTTGATCAATGACATTTTCATGTCTTAAAAAAGAAAATAAACTTATATGCACAAGGTTAAATGTTAAATATCTTGTATTTGTACTACATTCAATTGATTACAAGCCAAAAGTGATTTGCAAATCTTGCATCCTGCTTTCATTTATTTTTACAATGTGGCAACTTTTTTGTGCAAATGTATTTATTTTATTTACAAAATTTGCAATAACAAACTATGTAACAAACTAAAAGAAAACAAACATTAAAGTAATAACGTCATGCTGTCTCGTGCTATTAAATTGCACGTGCTGTTTATAACTCGCGACGTGCGATTCATTTTCAATAGTTGCATGTTTGTTCAACCAATGACGAAGGGCTTCCTAACAGCGTGTGACCAATGGGAAACAGTAACAGGAAGTTACTTCCGGTCCGGGCCGTCCCCGCCTATGAGAAGCAGTCCGGTGCAGAGTTCACCCAAAGCAGGCGCAGCCGCTGGACAAGAGTCGCTCTCGTTTCTCCATTCTTCTGTGGCGGAGGAAGCGAAAGCAACAACAGCAAGTCATTAGTATTCTCGTTTTGTTCCTTTTTTTTCTTCTGACACACGGTTCCTACCGCGTTTTCTATTTTGTTTTGCGAGTTAACGTCCAGCAAGAGGCGCTGGTTAGCCGCTCCGCTCTCCGTGAACCTGCCCTCCGTCTCTCCCACTCTCCCCCGCGGTGTTAGCTAGCTAACCGACCCAGGCGACAGTGTAAACTCTGTCCCCCTCCACCCGCGCGCCAACATGCCGGAGTACCTGGACGACCCGTCTGTGCTCACCAAGGACAAGCTGAAGAGCGAGCTGCTGGCCCACAACGTGGAGTTGCCGAGCGGCAACCCGACTAAGGACGTGTATGTGCAGCTTTACCTCAAGAACCTGACCGCTCACAACAAGAAACATGCCCCGGCCGCGACGCTGGACGCCTTCTCCAGCGACGAGGAGCTGCCGCCGCCCGTCGTCTCCAGCAGAAGTCGTTCCTCCGGCAGGGTGAGTTTTATTAAGTGTGTCTGAATTAACGGTTATTGTAATTTGTAGACGCGTAAGTTACATGGCAGAAGGAAGAAGGGTGGTGCACTCTTCGGCAACTTCACTAAAAAGTTGTAGTTTTTAGTCTAATATTTTGGTTTACAATGTTAACTATACCATATCATGGCTACAACTAACATTTACCACCATTTTATTACTCTATATTTAAAGTAGTGTATTTAGTCACATGTCAAATGAAAAAGAAAATGCTAATGAGTTTGCACGTGCATCAAACTTCTTAAGATCATGCAATAAATCCAGACAAATCACTGAATGAACCAGCTATTCTTTTCAGCATAAAATATACATCTGCTTTAACTACAGAGTCCCTTCATCCATATTTTTTTTTGCCAAGGGTCCCCACCCTAAAAAAGTCCCAGTGTTGGTTTCTATACCACAGCCATTGATAGAAAGATGAACTTGTCTTCATTTTAGCCTTGAAGACATTTATTTTGAAACTGGACTATAAGTCGTTGTCTCCATTCTGTTATCCTTAAAGGGACAAACCATCTCAAAATCAAAACACACACAAATACACACCTTTTCCTCTTACTTTAAGTGCTATTTAATAGTTTAGATCAGGGCTGTTCCAACTTTTTTTTAACAGGGGCTGTATTACATAATGTGAAAATAGCTGGGGGCCAGCTGCTACTCACATCATGTGGGTTTTTGCAAATCCAACTGTTTCATCTATAAGTGATAAAGTATTCAACTTTCCACTGCTCCCGAAAGTGGTGGTCCTTGCTCCTGGACTTTATGCCTCTTTGCTGTGGCCTTGTAGTACCTTACAGGAAATATGTGGTGTTAGGTAACCCCTAGTTTGTTTGTTTACCATCTGTTTATGAAACAAATTTTTCGTCTATGTAGTTCCTACTTGGTGAATTTATTTGTTTGTTTGTTTTTTTGAAAAACTCAATAATAATGTCTCTTTCCAGAAATCATGACCTGGTTAACTCGATAATCCACAGTCCTTTTTAACAGTTTCATGTAGGAACTATTTTCTCTCCACCAAACTATGCCTGCCAACTGCATTATCGTGCAGAAGGAAGTGTGCATCTACTCATGGACAAGAGGTTAGAGGCATCCTCCGCAGCTGAGCTGTAACGTTAGCTAGGTCTGTGGTGCCAGGTGATCATGGAGTAACTATTTTCTTTTTACCGAACAACACCCACAAACTGTATTGCTGCACAGAAGAAAGAGTGCATCTACTGCTAGCTCACCTAGCACCACTTAACTGGATAACGTAAGTGCAAGATTACATCTTGCATCGTCAGTAAAATCAGCCTCTTTTCCATTCATAGGTGCACACTTACCTCTGTGTTGTGTAGTTCGATAGAAAGGAAATAGTTCGTACATGAATCTTCTCACAACAAGGTCTGTGGATTATCTTTTGTGACCTGGTCATGATTTCTGGAAAAAGACATTGCTATTGAGTTTTCAATTTTATTGTAAGAGGAAAAGTATGAAGTTTGAAAGTAAACTGTCCCTTTAAGGCCCCTGCTGGTCCGTGTGCCCCAGTTTGGAAATACATATATTAAAACAAAAGCTCCATGAGTGAATCTGTTGCCACAAAACTGATTCATACCTTTCAGCTTTCACTTTGTGGTGAGGGATATGTGTGTGTGTGTGTGTGTGTGTGTGTGTGTGTGTGTGTGTGTGTGTGTGTGTGTTTGTTGTGCTTTCACTGTTAGTACCTGTTAGTACTGTTTCTTCGCTGATCGAAAGTCGTTCCATATAAAGTGCAGACCTGGTGCCGAGTGGGGTTTGTCTCCCTCCCACTCTCATCATTGGCTCTTTCACATGTAAATTTCATCACTCAGTGTTTTGAATGGTCAAAAAGCTTTACCTGTTGTTACATGAAATGAAATCACACCCAAAAACTGTCACAGCACAGATAAAGGAGCTAATAGGTGTTTGTTGTGTTTGAGTGGATGATGTCGCTTTTGTTGTTTTCCGTTGAATAATGCTTCTTGTTGACGAGAGTGTTTTGACTGCTTTGGTCTCAGGCTTAGGTCTTTGCATTGGGGCATACGTTCTCAGTTTTTCAGCATTCCTGTGTTGTTTTAATAATCATAATCCTCCTCCAGCCAGCCACTGGCTGCATACTTCCGAGCCTTCATACAGGAGCTTTCCTCTGAAGCATGAGCTCTAATGTCTGCTGACTTTCTCAAGAATATGATTATACTGTGGGATAGAAAAGCTAACAACAGTTTTTGCTCAATGAGTTTCTTTTGCGTCCTTTATAAAAATCCAGAAATGACAACAGGTTATCACAGTTATGGAATGTTTGCGGACTTTGGCTCTTTTGTTAAGGATTGTTTTGGTTCTGGTACATAAAGTCAGATGCTAATATCACACATAGCCCTATAGAAAAATGATTTCATTATTTTATCTTTATTCAGTATTTGCCTTTAACCTAATCGCAGGTTATTAAAGCCTCAGCTGTATATTTCCTTTTATTGATTTTCACACCTAAATGGGGGCTGCAGATTTGTTTTTTTGGTTTGGTTTTTTAAGTGTAATGTGATAGATAAAAGTCATCAAAGATTTGTGTGTGGTGTGAAAAGAAATATTTGCAGAGTGTGATTGGATAAAAAATAAATTGATATAAATGCTTAATTGCACTATGCAGTGCACCTGTGTGGAAGCTTCTACATCGTTATGTTTCTCCACTCTTTAATGCAGGTTTATTGATAATAATGATAATAATAATGATAATAAATACACTTTTTTGGAATCATTTTCTTGTTTGTTTTTGATATGGTTTTTTTTTAAAGCTTATTTTGCGTTTGTTTGCTTTTTACTCTTTTTTTATGCTTATTTCTGGCTTATGTCTTAAGTTGCTTGTTGCCTTCTTCCAATATATTTGAAACACATCAAATTAATTTGCTCAGGTTTTAAAGCTTTAAACTTTATTATGACTGGTTCATGGAGGCATACACTCACAAGTCAGGAATTTGGTCTCTTATAGATAAATACTTTTTTTTTTTTTAAAGAAGTCTCAATCAATTATTTCTCATTTGTTTATTCATTTTATGCACTTTGTATTTTTTATTTAGTTCAAATTTAGAGTTTCTTGTATTCTTTGATTGATCAGTTATTGGGATTTTTGACGCACTGTGTTTCTTGGCTGTTTTGTGAATTCATTTAGAAGTCACACTTTAGTGATTGCACAATATGTTTAATATTTGCTCTGTGAGAAAGCCTTTGAGTGTTGTATTTGTGACTCTGACAGGTGTGCAGCAGCATGTCTCTGGTCCAGACTTGTTTAGGGGGCAGTCACAACTGAATGAAAGGTTTAAATAAAGCAAAGGTGGTGACTAAGAAATGTCATGTAGGAGGTGTGTTTTCTCATTTATTTACTGCTGCTTTTATTTCAGATAATGACTGTGTGCAGGTTTTGTATATTTCCTTCACCTGAGAAGATTTACATTGACTCCCCCTCTGCTCACAGTTCAGTGGTGATTTTCTGCTGAGCTCCCGCAGTCAGGTAAAGGTTGCCTGACTGTTTGTTTAGAGGGCAGCTGTGGCTTTTTGTGTGCTCTGAGGTGTGGACAGTGAAGATCATCAATCTTTCATGAGTTTCAGATGATGAATAAATGCTGGAGGGGATAGGTGATGTTGTTTCATTGTTGGGTGTCCCAAACCAGATGAGTTCACCAGTTGATCAGGCAGTGATACATGTCTATAGGTGGCTTCATAAAGAGAACATTCACACTCTGAAGTGTAAAGTATGTGATATGACGAGGCGATAATATAAATGTGTGGAAGAGGTGTGGTGCACTGACCCCCATGGTAATGAAACAGAAGCTTCACCCAGACCTACTGTTGGTTTACACCACTTTAACACAATGTGATCTGGATCTGCCTTCTATTGTGAAGCAGGAAGCCACATCCCAAACTGCTGGTTTTCAAAATTTAGTTTTCTTAAATCAGAGTCACAGGGCATTAACGTTAAATTTTTTGTTGTTGTCCCCAGCAAGATTTTTTTTTCTTGTGAGCTCACCAACTTTCTGAAAACTAAATCGTACCCCCATAACAAATGAAAAGCTGTCTAAAGAATTTCGTCCACTTGGTTTCACACTCACTAAGACCCACAGACTGTAAATTAATGGATATAGTCACTGTGATGTCAACCATTGGATTGTGGACTCTAGTTCTGAAGCTTCAAGTTTAGCATTTTGGCCTTCGCCATCCTGGATTTTTTGGAGCCATAAGTGACCATATTTGGACGAGAATCACTCAGAGACTCCTCAGAGAGCCTTTTAGTGCAACCAAACGCTGAACAAGCAACACTATCTTTTTTTTTTTTTTTTGGTCTTGTGTGTGTCCTGTCATTCTGTGTCCCCTCTCTAAATTCAAAAGATCTTTTCAGGAGGTCTTTTTTTTCCTCAGCAGCAGTTTGAGTCATAATGTGGCTCTGTCAGTGCAGTTAGAGCTGATCAGACCAATTAATGAGAGGAGTAGCTGTTAATAGTCACCGTAGTCACTGTAGAGTGAAGCCTATATGTGCAGGAACGTGGTGTCCTTCTAAGGTGTGTTAGTACAAACTTCTGCCAAATATACGAAGTGCAACATGCATGCTACAGTGTTTTCAGTTGTTTGTGAAGATCCGTGTACACGAGGATCGTTTTTTTTAATGTTATTAAATGAACGTGAATTGTTTTTGGGTTTTTTTAAACGCGAAGAAAAGACTTTTTCCAATTTTAGCAGGGCTGTTCTTGTCTAAATTGTAACCTCATTCTGTGAGAAACACAGCCAGATGCTAATGCACCACGTCATATGATCAATTTTCTGCAGCAGACAACAGCCTAAACAGCATTCCCACTCATTGAATAACTGGCATTTGCTGTCAAATTATAACTGTGGTCTAACTGTGGTCAACGTAAGAGTCTTGAGTCCTCTTGAGTCTTGAGAAGTTGTAAGTGTCTGACGTTGAACTGATGAGATTCTTTTGAGTTTAGATTGTGATCTAAAGTGATGGAGGAATGTGTTTTTCTGACAGAATGTACCAAGTGTAGCTGTAAGCTTGTAATGGCAGACATTGAGCAGTTTTTGGAGCAGCTGGTACTGTTATCTTACTGGGCTTGGCCTCCTAATTGAGGAAATACTTTACTGGGAAAGAGGAATTTGTGCTCGCCCTGCTACCACGTGCGTGTGTAGTAAAAAGTCAAGAGCTGCAGAAAGACACGACATGTGTGTCATTAGCTCGTCTTTTGTTTCCTCAGATAGCGCTGCGTTGTAGTGTCGATGTTTATCTTGTGCATCCCTCTGCTCCTGTGTCTCGGTGATTACAGGCTGCAGGTGGAGGCGACCCTGCAGGTGAAGAATTCATTCCAGACATTTTTGAAATGGTTAAGTGAAGTCAAAGAGGCTTTGTGTCTTCATGCATGAAGCTTCTCCTCTGTTACTGTTCTGTGTTTTTGAGTTTTAGAAGAATGAGCTGTAAATTATGAGGAATGTGTGACACCAATAATGCAAACCTTTGGTAATTTTAGCAGAGTAAATTATGGCCATTCACACATACTCCATTGTTACTCAGCCAGGCAGTGAGTTACGTCATGCAGCCACAGGTTCTGGCATGTCTCACCCTCTCACTACTCCAACCAGGCTGCAGTTTGGAGTTGTAAAGGAAAGTCTGACAGTGTTTGTAGTGAGTTTACTCCACCGAGCTAAGGCCGATTGGAGCTGTGAGCTCACACTTTAGTTATGCCTTTAAAGGCCAGGGTGTGGTCCGCAGAGGAGGGAGCATAGGGGCCTTGTTCCCTCCTCCTCCTCCTCCTCTTCTGTTCCCGCTCTCTTCAGCTCAGCTTATTATGAAACAGCCTGGCTCCCATCCAGACCAAACCCTGCCGAGGGCCCACTGCGAGCCAGACGCAGAGTAATGTCAAACTCCATCTGTGTCTCACACATTTTTTTTGCACGCTGTGATCCTCGCAGCAGCACCTCTCCACCAAGCGTATCATCTTTGCATTCCTCACATTTTCCGTTGATTTGTTTCCAGACGAATGAGCTGCAGAGCGTCGCTTTAAGCCCAGATGTTGATTTGAAGCTTGCACTCAGTTTGAGAGTGGATCTTTTGTGGTCAGACAAAGAATTACAATGAGTGGTTTTGGTTTGGTGTTTTAGGTGGAAGGGTGCTGGTCCACCTCCATCCACTGTGATCAGCTGAGCTCAGTCAAATACTAAAAGGTCTCTGCCTGCATTCCACAGTAATACACGGCCTGGCTCCAGTGTTGCCAGCTGTTTTCAGTGGGAAGTAGCCAAAACAAAAAATTTTAAACTTTTGACCCGGACTCTAAAAGCATAGCAATTAGTTGTCTCTTTTTATGGTAAAGGATTAAAGGTCTGCCCAAAATGTATTTGTAGCTCAGTGATGTTGCTAGTAATGCGTTCTGCGTCCCAGAAGCAATGAAATCTGAAAGAATGCAGTTAATTCACTATTGATGGAGGACGCAGCGTGTTGTTTTCCCTGATGATGAGACATTGTGAACAACAAATCCATGTTAAAGCCATAGAAACAATGGCTTTGCTCATTTTGAAAGTATTTCTCAAGTCACAGAAACCACTGAGAACTGAAACATGTGTTTTGGATCTTATCATACTGTCTGTGATGTGTCAGTATTTTTGGTCCAGTGCTCTGTGCTGATCTGTCACCAGCCTGCCCGCCTGCCCTCATTCCCGTCTCACTGAAGCTCTGTAGCAATGGTGTCAGCAGCATGGCAAAGACCAGCTGGCATGCAATAACCTTATCAAGATCTCGCCCGGCAGTGATGTGTAATTCTTACCTCTCTGTGTGCAACATAAGAAGAGATGCACATTTTAAATATTCTTGAAATTATTCAGTTCAGTATCATTATAGAGCACCAATATAAGCATTTCAAATGCAAGTGCCACCATGGCTCAAGGCTTCAAGAACAGGTTTTTCATTCATATGTAAATAACAGCAGACAAAAGTAGATAGCATTAAGCAGAGAACAGAAGATAATATCAATAGCTTTACTGAGTTTGTGAGGCTGGCTTCAGAGGTATTGGGAAGACAGCTGGGAAGTAGCTTTTCTTTCTGCCAAATCATTTATTTCTGTGTCTATTAAATTTACTAAATCTTATGCCAGTCTAAGTGATTACTGTTTAAGAAACTCAGATGCTGTAAGGATTTCATCTGTAACTATGAATGTTTTTTTTTTTTTTTTTTACAACAGTATGTGCAGACTAGAAAATCATTTTGTAACCTCAGCTCACCTGCTACCGGAGTCAGCAACAACAACAACACAGGTGTTAGCAACAACAACACAGGTGGTACAGTCTGAATGTAATGTCCATATAGATGGAGCACAGGGAAATGTCATCGCAAGGCCACATTCTGCAGGAAATGAAGTGAAAACATTGCATTCTTCAGTCTGCCCACAGTGTGGAGAACCACACTGCTGGATGTGTTCGGCAAAGATGGAAGTAAAAGAGAAGTACTCTACCAGCGCAGGCCTAATACTTCCTGCAGCTGCTTCAAAGTAAAAGCTTTCAAGCAGAGAGACTGGAATATGACCTTTACTGTTGCATAGTTTTTTACTAAAGTGAGACATGTTGTAGTTTGTTTACACATAGAAATATAAAAATGCAGAGTGTGCCTTGTCTCTAAGGAGTATGAATCTTCAGGTGTTAGGATTTTTACTTGAGTGTACATACTCAGCTCTAATTGGGTTATTTCTTCAAGTTGCCACTATACGACCGGTACACAACAAAATGGTAAATGTCCTAACTAAGTTTCCATGTACCGTTATTGATATCTAAATGTTGGTGGATCTGGGGATCCAAACATAAATTTTGTTCTTTCATCATCAGATGCTATGTGCAAACTGGGTAACTAACTTCATGTCTTCTGTTTTGAGTGACTATTACTGATATGGGGAAATTTTTCCTTTCAGGTGGTTGCAGAAAATGCATGCTTGTTGTCAATCAGTTGTCGTCTTTGCGGTGTGTTCATGTACAACTTTTTGGCCGAGACACAGAAAAATGTGAGGCAGCACAACAGTCTGCTTTCGTCATCACTAGTCCTTTGATGTGTATTCAAAGCGTCAGGGCCTTAAACATAGAAATTCCCATTATCTGCCCTAGGGTTAACCACACACACCTTCATCTGATCAGATAATCACAGCAGTGCTGATATTCACTACAACAGCACCCGTCATGTGGGATATTGCCTTAATACAATAGTTGTACAAGCAAAATTTATTAGTTAACAGTAGTAATTGTAATCTTTTTTTTTTTGGCACCGCTAGCACAAATAGTTCTCAAAGACTCAAATATTCCAGCACACTAGCTTGTTGATCTGTGTAAACGACATGTTGCAACATGCCATCTACTTTATATCATGTCCATTTCTGTATGTTTTCATTTATTATGCAACCGGGAAAATACAAGTCTGCTTTGGTGATGTGTGTATTTTCATGAGTTAACAGCTCGATCAGACAGTACGCTGTGACAGCAGCTGGTAATAACAGTTTGCAGTGAAGTATCCAGACTTCATCACTTACCATTTGTCCTCTTCCGATGACTATTCTACCTGAAAAAAGGTTTTAAAAAAATAATTAAAATAAAAAACAAGAAAATGTCCCCCCAAAATCCAGAAAACTGAAAAAAATATCCTACATTTTTTTATATAACATCATTTTTTAAATATATAATTATACTAAATAAAAATATAGTTTCTCTGACATTTCCCTCCCTTTTTTAAAAATTAGTTTTCAGCTCCTTTTCTTGTCACCTTTTACTGATTTCTTGTCATTTGTGGGACATTTCTCGGCAAGTTGCTCATTGCGTTTTACCCCATGTTTTTGAAAGAAATCAAACGAATTTGCTTAGGTAAGTGTTAAATAGCTTGTGAACGGTATCTTAACCCAGAACAAGAAAGCTGGCATTGATTTAGGTTCAAAGGGTTCAAATCATATAATTAAAGTGTCATCTTATCGGCCTGTTATATTGACAGAAATTTTTATTTGATATTGATATTTCATTTCAAAGTCTTTATCTGACGATAATGATAATGTGCCAGTATTCTTGTGCATCTACACCAAAAATCTACTTTGGCCACCAAATTTAGGGGCTGAGTGGCCCATGGGGATAGTGCTTTTTTTAAAAAAAATGTTATCATCGGATAGATGACAGCGCGTGTAACTGGTATGCTCACATCATGTTTGTGCAAACCCTTTTCTGCATGCCTGTTTGGTTTGCTCCGCGGCAGAGCGTCCTTCAGCTGTGAGCCGGGGAGACACAGGGCTTCATTTCAGAGGCAGCTGGCTTCAAACAGAGTAATTTCCTGTGGGCTGGAGTGTGTGAGGGGCGGCTTCAGCCCCAGCGTGTTGTTTACTATCATGAAACGCCTGCAGCATCAGCATAGAAAGAGCCACCTTTTTCCCTCCTTTTTTTTTTCTCTCTGGCTTCACTTCATCTGAGGAAATTAAAGGGAAACTCCAGTTAAAGCTTCTCTTCTAAATCACGTGTTTTTGGGGGAGCATGAATGCACGTCTCACACATGCCTCCAAATGTGTTTAGAGATCTTATGTGAAATTAAGCAGCTGTGGATGTAAAGCGGTGATCATAAAGCGTCACTTTCTGATCACTGATAGCATGTTGTGTGTAAGTAGCAACCAGGTGAACAGGTTTCTCTAACTGTCTGACAGCTCGACAAACACTGCTTTCCTCTGAGTTAATGAACTCCACTAAATGCAGTGTTAATAAGACAGTGTTTGAAGGGGTGCCAGAGGGCAGCGTGGGTAACATCCATCTGGGGTGTAAAACCTCACAGTAGCCTTAATACTATATATGTAAAAATATAGTCCTTTCAGTGTCACGGAGAAGAAGAAAAAAGCTGTAGAGACTGATATTTGACTTCTTTAGGATACCAGCAAATGTTTTTTATTTTGTAAAAATGTGTGCTTTTAAGTCTGGCATCTGACTGTTTTGAAATCATTCAGGGTTCATATGGTCATGAAAAACATGGAGAAGTCGGGGAATTTGCAAATAGCAATTTCCAGAACTGAATTTAAAAAAAAAAAAAAAAAAACTGAAAGTCTAACAATAAATTCTGTTTTTACAGTTTCAGGCTGTGATAAATTGTTTTGTTTTGGGGAATTTTGGAGGAAACATGCCTTCCAAACCAGCTGGCCCATGAGTTTGGAAGGAACTGCGAAAACATTTTCTTTAAAAATAACCATTTTCTTCTTTAAGAAGGCCCCTCCCCTCAAAAAAACAATAGAACCACAAATAAGTTGCCAGAATGTTTTGGGGTTTTTTGAATAAAAAATAAAAGGTTAAAGATAAAATATATTTTAAAATATATTTTCTTGAAAATTGCCAAAAAACTTCAAGACAAAAAAAATACCAAAATGTGATACCAACCAGATGGTTGTTTCAGAGAATGGAGGTTCTTGAACATTTGCCTGAAAGTCCTGGAAATGCATTGGTAAAACTGTGAATGAACTCTGTTCATTACTTGCTGATTACATTCCCTCAGGACACAAATAAATCCATGCTTGCCCCAGACATGACCCTGATGAGTTTATTAAAGAGTACAGTCACCAATCGGTCTGCCCTGTCCTCCTTCCACAGAAAGCCACCAGGAAAACAGACAAGATTCTGCCCGACGAGCTGGATGTGACCCTACTAAGCGACGAGGGCCTCAAGGACGAGCTGCTCAAGCACGGCGTGGACGCGGGGCCCATCGTGGGTGAGTTCTCCCGTTAGCAGAAGCAGCAGCGGGGTCATGTGAGGTTAAACACTGAGGTGACATCTGCCCTCAGGACACACACACATGACTGCACTTCACACACACGGGGGATTTGGCATGTTGGAGCTACACACAGATGGAATTCACAAGCAGCTTTGACATGTTCACTCATGGAATGCTGTGTTTTTCCCACACAGGAAGTGAATCATCTGGAATGTGTCGCTCAATTAGTTTAACATGGTAGCACAAACATATCATACATTCACAAATAAGAGCTGTTGTTCTGGTAATCACCAAAGCACAAATCATCAGATAAACATGAAAGAAGGGGAGGATGCTTTTAATGTGAGATATTGATATGATCTCAAGTATTTTACACAGAGGAAAATGTCCCCCTTTATGTTGCCCCTCCATGTTCACGCAGACCCAGACTATAGTGGCATCATTCCGCTCCTGCGTGCATCACAGTACCCCGTGGTCAAAGAAGGCACGATGGGCGCGGTGTTTAACACACCAGTGTCCACCTCTAGCATGACATATAAAATATGCCTTGGCAGCACTTTCTAAACCATAACAAAGGCATAACATGTCAATCACAACCATTTACCTTCTCTGTGATATGGTAGCTGATCTCGTCCTCTGCTCGGAGAGACATTTTGGTGGTCTTAGACACAGTAGAACCAAAGTTTCACTTTCTCTGTGCCTGACATTCTGCTGCGCCATATATATATTCCAAAAATCCCCTTAATGAACAGTCCAGTTCCGAAAATCTGTTTGTGGCAGCAGATTTTTTTATTTGTGTCAGCCTGCCACAAATAAATGACTGGGTGGGAAAACCCTGCATTCAATCTTACACGCTGACCTGACCTTTAAAATTGTTTTTTAGTGCATGAGAATTTTTTTTTCATAAAGTCGAGCATTATGCTGAATATAAAATGACATTTTAAATAGATGCTTTGCCGATTATCAACCAGTTTTGTATCATAACAATGTGGGTAGTTTGTGTAAACCTGTGATAAACTTCCCTCCATCACCAGATGTCTGCTCATTTGCAGCTTAAAATCCTCCAGAGAATGCTTTTCACATCATCATCATCATCATCAGTTTCACCAGCTCTTAAATTATTGTCTTAAGGGGAATTTCTTCAAATTTGGCACACACGTCCACTTTAACTCAAAGATGAAGTGATAAGACTTTGGTTGTCAACAGTCACTATGACCTTACAAAGCATGTTTAACTCAAAACTTCATACACCAATTATGGCAACATTTTACATACATGTGTGATAGGAAAAAATGATGAAGTGCTGATATCTTATATCCAAAAGGTCAAAGGTCAGCTTCACTGTGACACCATAATGTTCTGCCAAAACACTTTTCTGTCCATTACTTAAAGTCATATCTCAGGAACAGAAGGAGAGACAGATACTTGATGTTTGACACTAATCTTAAAACTGAGCTGACTGGTTCGATCTTCTGTTCCGCCTGGTTGAAGATGTGTGTGAAGCATCCTTGTTTTAGAATTTGTAGCTTCTTTGCAGCAACATCATTCTCTGGAGGATTTTAAGCTGCTTGGGTCAAATTCTGCTTTTGAGTTCAAGTTTGGCAACGGTGCAGTATTTTGCAGCAGGGCTCCTGGTTCTCTCAGCGGCCTCCCTACACTTGACAAGATTCTGCTGCACTTTCAGCCAGCTGTCTAACACAACATACACGTGCATTCAAATAATCCAGCTGTCCATGTGGCTCACCAGCCTTCTAGCAGTGTCAACATGATTGTGTATTTGGGCTGTGAGTGCAGCGTAGAGTAGCTGCAGCTGTTGTAGTGCTCACGTGCTGCGTCTGTTGCACGGCCAGTTTAGACGGGGTGCAACACACAGAAACACGAGAATAATTAGATGATATGTGTGAAATGTGTCCGTCGGGTTTCAGGCTCAATAACTGCCTGATCCCACCCGTCACAGATAACCACAGAAGACGCAGGACAGCTCCATTCAGTTTTAACTCAATTTATGGAATGATTGTTCAAGTACAAGTGTGGGGTTGAAAACCTCAAAGAAAAACAAATCATGTGAGTTAATTCAGCCAATAAATTTTTTGAATAACATAATAAATCATTTCAGGCACATCAACCAATCTATGTTTGTATGTAAAATCACCTGATTTCAATCAAACTGTTAAATGGGAACTTTGTTTTATCATGTGGAATACCATGTTTAGTTTAATCAATATCATTTTACAATTTGAATGCTTTGTTTTGGGTAATATTTGTGCTCTTTTTCAAACAGTATTCACAATAATTGTGAAATTATTCTTAATCTAACTTTTAAAGCCAAGCAAAATCAATCAGATTAATGGCTCATTATCATAAACCACATCAATGAGTCACATAATCACTTAATCAAATATTTGTATAAATCAACATAATGCAGTCAAGATCCAGGATATCACTCCGATTATAACTTCATGAACGTGTCAGGCCAGACGCTCTGATTCAGCTATACATTAGGCAATATCACAAAGGAAAAAAAGTTTAATTGTAAATGAGTGTGTTGTGTCTTATTTTGATAAATCGACCTAAATCATGGCATAATTCTTTTAATCATTTTAGTTACACCTTAGCTCTGAAATATCATTTCTGCATAAGGCCAATCAGTCCACACACAAACAAAATCTTTTCTTAAATCATATTTTTTTTGTACCGCAGCATCAGTTCTATAAATCACAGAAACTAAACGACATGAATGAATGAATGAATGGATAAATGAATGGATGGCTGCAGATGCTTTCATAACCACACTGCTCGCGCACTGCATCAGCAATTAACTTGCTGTCAGGCGTTATTTTCTTTATTGTTAAGCAAACATTTACATACCAGTGGTGTCTCTCTGGTTGTCTGATCACTGATACAAACTATACTCCAACCTGTTTCTCGTCACAGGAGACGAACAAAGGAAGCGCTCGCTCTCTCTCTCTCTCTCTCTCTCTCTCTCTCTCTCTCTCTCTCTCTCTCTCTCTCTCTCTCTCTCTCTCTCTCTCTCTCTCTCTCTCTCTCTCTCTCTCTCTCACTCTCTTACTCCCTCTCTCACTCTCTTTTGCTACTGAAGTGATATAAATCTAAGTCACAACAAAAGAATAAAAAAGAAAGCAACAGTCCTTCACTTTAACAATATCACCAAAGCATAAATATAATAAATATCAAGGTGATGGTAATAATGATGCTGAAATGAATGTAGGTGAAAAAACACCAACAGTAAGCCAGTTCTTTCAGAGGAGGGCTGGGCTCTCTCTGCTCTTCAGTCTTGTACGGATGTTATGTAATAATTTCCAGTTATCGGGATTTCCCCCTCACTGCCACTCAGAGACATGTGACAGGTCAAGTCCTTTTCTGCAGGTTTGATCTAATGTCTCCCCCTGCTCGTCCTCACAGCCTCCACCCGTAAACTGTATGAGAAGAAGCTGCAGCGGCTGCTGGATGACGGTCCTGCTCAGCTGCCGCAGCCCAAGCTGGTTCTCACAGAGATACAAGTCAACCACAACCACAACGGCAACTCCGAATCGGACCTGTACAGCGACAAGGAGGACGGTAAGAACTCGTGTCGCACTGTTTTTTACTGATTTTATTTTCTATACACTGCGGTAGTTTAAACAGTGTTGTGTTCTCAGTGTGCTGACATGAATAAAAACAAACAGCTGTCTGGTACGGTGGAGATCAAAAGTAACATTTTGCTCTTCATAAACTAAACCTACCCACATGTACCAGTGTGTATGACTGTGCTGTGTTTTGTCAGAAGTGGCAGCCCCACCAGAAGAACCAGAACCGGAACCAGAACCTGAACCAGCTCCGGTGGTGGAGAGACCAGTGAGGAGCCGAGGGAAGACGCCCGTCACCACCCGCACCCGCAGCAGCCAGCACCACACGGTAACTAACTGCTTACCAATATTCAGTCACGGTGAAAACAAGCCAGCACATCAGTCTGTGTACATTTACACAGTCTGTCCTCACACTGTCTGTGGACCTCTGAATGGAGAAATGACCCAGATGTCTCCAGTCCACTGTCTGTTGTCATAAGGACCATGATATCAATCTGTTTTTGCCTAAACAGATTGCTGTGATGGAGCTTTGGTGACTCAAGTGTGTGTGCGTGCGTGCGTGCGTGCGTGCGTGCGTGTGTGTTTATGATAGCAGTAGTTTGGATGTTGACTGTGTTTCATTCACTTGGGAAACAGTTAACCACAATGATAGAGGAGCGGTATACTTCCTGGACTAATTGCAGGTTTGAAAGCCAAGTTGTAATGTTTCCATTTCAAGCGTGTAATAGTTTGCCACCTTCTGATAGTTTTTCTAAGACGGTAATCAGAGCTGAGATCAAAGTCTGTAAACTCAGGTCATATTGTGTTTAACAATCAGAAGCCCTTTTTACACACAGATCGCATATACAGTCCCTACAAAGTCCCTTCTTTATGCCGCATCTGCATTTTTACACAGAACCAAACAATGAAAATACAACAATAACAACAGCAGAACATGGCAAGAACAGTTATTTACCTTCCCTGTTATATAGTGGATGGTCTCGTCCTCTGCTCAGAGGCTAAGGATCTCCTGAATCTCATCATTTTCCCAATATGAAGACATTTACAGCTCTTCTGTTGTTCTTTGAGTTAGTCGCTTACTGCTATCAGCTGCTTTTTAAATCTCCTACTATGCTACGTATAATACGTCACGCCCATAATCCTGTCCCGCTCTGCTGTCCCTTTGACATAGGAGGACAGGTAGCATTAGCAAGCTTGCTATCATGGACAAACAACATTGTGTGTTCAAGTTTAGCAATGAGAAGTTTGAGGCTCTAATGGTGTTGGTGAAGAAGAGGAAATCCCACCCTTTCAGGAAGTTTTGTTCTCAATTATTTAAATTAATTTAAGTTAAGTGAATTTGTTTATTTTAATTATTTATTGAAATTTAAAGTGTCAGTATACAGTTTGAGTAGTCTGTTAATGATTATATTTAATTGTACATGTTCTTAATCTTCATTATCATTGCTATAAAGACAGATTTTTGGAAGTATTTTATGTTATTTTATTTTATTGTAATTTAACTGTTGTTTTTGGCACTAGCAGCACATCTTGTGTGTGGCTGAGACCCCAAACTAGGGACTTGCACATGTAGTGTGTACTGTGCAATTTATGGACACTTTTTATGGAGCCTTTCATGTCTCTGCACAATGTACTTCTTAGATTTGAATTGACTTTTATCTACTTATTTTTATTTTGCTATTTATTGCAAGTGCATAATATAATATGACAAAAGAAACCTCAATCCTAACTTGGAAAGTTAGAACGGTTCTTTAATAGCTAAATTCTTATCCTGATACAAGACAGGATTTTCCCAAAATGCAGTTAAGAAACATGTTTCTAAAAGACCAACAATCCTAAAAGTCTCACTGAACTGGGATAAGACAGGAATTCAGACTTGTGAAGTTTCTATAATGAGGCCCCTGGCTGAAACATAGCAGTGTTTCTCCTTAGGCAGGTATGATGGGACTCCCGGCAGCTGGGGTTCATTATACAGTTTCCTCTAACCTTGGCAACGGAAGTGCTTCCTCATTTTATTGGAGAGCAGTCACACCCAGCTCAGAGTGTGTGTGTAGATTCAGTGTATCTGCGCCGCTCGCTACATGTCACATTCAAAGCACATGATGTGGATTAGCTGTTGCCATGCACGCCGGATGCTTCGAATCTCTTCACACACTCACTCTTCTCCACAGTGCTTCAGTCCCATCATCTTCCTTTTCTTCTGCTGTTCCACGTTTTTCTAGAGTTTATCATAAAACCTCCACCCTCACTGTGTTTTATGTTGTTCTGTAGATATTCACAATGATCCAGAGTGTTATCAGATCATGTTTGAACAGCCTGTTAAGGAAACAGCAGTGTGGACTCATCTCCCATGTGTGTAGTAAAGCAGTGTTGCTGTGGATGTGATTGTGAGCAGCTCCTCCTGCTGTTCCCTCTGTGAACGTGCACCTGTTGAGCCGAGGCCCCGAGGTGTGTGTGGTGTGTGTGTGTGTGTGTGTGTGTGTGTGTGTGTGTGTGTGTGTGTGTGTGTGTGTGTGTGCGTGTGCGTGTGCGTGTGCTGAGGTGTTTACCCTTCTTTCTTGGTATGAACTTTCTAGTAAAGCAGCAGTGGTACTGTGTATTTATAAGGTAGAGGACGTGTTCCAGTGTTGGCATTAGTGTAGTCACATCAAGTGAAAGGAATAAACAGAGTTAAACGTGTGCTCATGTGATAAGCAGTTAGATTTCCTTCTACTGGTGTTGCGTGTGTTTGAATTCCGTTTCCTTTCCTTGAATGAGTGAAACATTTGCGTCTGCCAAATCCTTTGTCTATATCTGTCTTCCTCTTGGTTTTTGCACATCGGATACCTTGCACTTTAAACTGCAAACCAAATCTATTCACAAATAAAGTAACCTGATCGCAAACTAGGGGTGGAATCAATGGGGGCCCGATGATATGATATTATCACAATTCTTAAGTCACAATAAGATTGCGATTTGAAACGCGTTGCGATAAGCTAAGAATTGTGGTAAAATACACTGTGATATGTTGCAATTTATTATGTTTTTTTTTTTTTTATCTGAAAATGTAATCCCAAAAGATTTTTTTTAATCTGTTTTATTTAATAGGCTTTCAGTCTTTTCATCTCACTTGAGTCACTTTTACTATAGCAAATTGTATCTAGAAGCCTGAAAAAGCTATTGATTTTATTATTCTAGTAGGTTACAAAAATTTTAATTTGTGTTTGTAAAAAACACAGAATGACCTCATTCTAATTAGGGGATATGGCATTTTTCTGTTTCAAACTATTGTTATTATATCAGCCTTTAAATTTCCAACAGCTGTTGACCTTTCGTCCAAAGCCTCAAATTTTTTATTTATTTACAGAGATCAAAAGCAGCAAAACCTCACATTTAAGAAGCCGTAAACAGCAAATGTTTGACATATTTGCTTGATAAATGACCTAAAAGCTTAATTGCAGTTTTCCTGTTGATTGACTGGTTGGTTATTGTCTGTGGCATTATACTGTTACAGAGCCTCAGGGAAGCAGTTTCATGTCAAAGAGGTTTTATTTCAAGTTCTATGGATTTGTGTATGCGATCAGAAATTAGCCTGTCACGGTGCAAACACGCAGTCAGTGAACAAAATGTGTAATGTAATCCACTACAACACCATCTATACCTTCATAACTTAACCAGAGTTGAATCAGCACCTCGTGTCTCTGCTTAAACACAAGTCACAAAAAACTGAGCAGGGTGAGCCATTACAGTGATTAGTTATGTCTATGTTTTGTTAATGTTGCAGGCAATATAGTCTTTTTTCATTCTGAACTTTACCAAGCAACAAAAATGCAGTACATATGGGCACGCACGGACGAATATCTGGACTGACGGTAAAGCAGACATAATGGTGATAAATGGGCCATAAGTCTAACAGGTATTCACACTGTCTGCTGGTATGTGCATGCCATGTGTGCAGAGAGACCAGTTGATGGATGAAGATGATGAAGAGCCTGTCCTGCAAATAAGGCGCAAATCCAGGAGGTTGTCCAGTAGAATGGTGAATACTGTCTACACTCCTTTGTCTGCACATCAGCGCTGTTTTTGACGAAAGCCACTGGTGTTCAGTTCACACTCTGTTCTGGGCAGGAATCTCAGTCACCTTCACACCTGGCTTCATTCTAGCTCCTATAGTGTTAAAGGTGTCGTGTCACAGTACAAAACTGCTTTATGGGCACTGCAGCTTAGATTTGATAACAGTATTTATTATGGCTCTGCAAAAGACGAGGACAGATTTCAGCCTTCCCACTGTACAAATATGTTTCCAACTGGCTTATTCACTTAACTTCATAAACAAACAGCAAATGTACTTATTCATCCTTTCAAGCTTTGCACCTCTTCTCTAGGCGGGTTTCCATTAACCTTCAAATTGCGCTAATTAAAATTGTGAATGTAAAAGTTTTTACGCTCACATGAGGTGGTATATCAAGTTTTTTTTTAAAAAAAAAAAAAACATATTTTGCAAAACTGAAATGGAAACACTTTTTGGGCTTTTCTATGTCACGTGATGCTATGGCTATGTTGTCAGTAGGAACTGGCTCCCGCATGATGCAGCAGGAGCTACAAGAGCTGTTAGTGCATCACATAACTCTTCAAAAGTTGAGCGGATCATCTGGAAGTTTTGAATCCACAATTCCTCTGTGAAATTATGGACTGTCACCTCCCAGAAATCCCTCATACGTGGCCACTCCCACGTATAAGGGGCTTGCCTTTCCATTATCGCTCGCCTGACACGCATACGTGGCCTTGGATTGGAAATAATGACGGCTAGTGTGGTGGCTGCAATAGAAATAAAGCTGCTAATGTTTTGAACGTCCATCACCATGCTTGTTGGAATGTTATCACCAGAGGAGAAGTCTCAGATCATCAGTCAGTGGAAACGCAGTCATCTCACAATTTGCTTTTTATTGACATTTTGAAAATATTGCCTAAGTTTTGCGCAGATCAATAATGGAAACCCGCCTTCTGTCTCACTTGTCACTCTTGCTGTAATTATCCCTTCCTGTCCACTGCTCTCTCCATACTCTGTCCATAGCTCTAGTCTTTCTGTCCCACCAGATAGTGCCTGAGGATCTCAGGCCTGTATTGGCAGATCAGGTTCCATTGGAGTCTATCACGAGGGTTCACCACAGACTGGACAGTCCAGTTCGGACTGAATCTCCCTCCATCTCGTCCAGACCTGCACAGGTAGCTCTGGGTCTTGGCCACTGTGGCTGTTTGTTCACTCACTGATAACTGCACAGAATCATGACTTTGTGCCAATATCTGCTGATCTGTTGAAGAGACGAGTGCTTCCCCGTCATGTCATCTCAAACTGCATCCAAGGGTGGTCGTGTGTTGTCAAATATGTGCATTATCAACCAGTCTGATGGTCACAAATGGGTTACATTTTCCTTGCTTCTTTGTCACGGTGAAGGTCTAGCACAGCCATCAGGGACTTTTGGTGCTTTACTAATTTGTTTTTCTATATTTCTCTTCGATGACTTTAATTGCAAATTCTCAGCTTTGTTTTATCTGCTGATGCAGCTGCCTCAGAGTCCAGCAAGGGACACTCCATCCCGTAATGTGGGCCATAAACCAAAGTCTGATCCAGTGAGGATGGCTGCCCAAAACACAGCCAAGGTCTGTAGAGCTGCTCACAAAAAGTGAGAGAGAAGTTTAGAAGTTTGAAGCATACTGAGGTGTAACCAGCTCTTTGGTTTCAGTTGGATATCTAGTCCTCATAATTCATTAAAGAAAGGTCTGCTCACTCACCTTCTGTCTGAAATATGTAGCTCCTAGAGGAAAAACCACAGCTGCACAGGACCCAAACTCAGCAAGGATTCATCTCACAAGACAGTCGCTCTACTCGACACCGCTGTGATGGAGGTTTGCCTTTTTTCTGTTTGCCATCTACATTACCCCCTGGAAACCAGAACAAATTGGCTTAATTTCTTTCAAAAACATGGCAAGAAGGCAAAGAGCAACTTTAGGAGAAGTGAAGCAGAAAAATTAATGAGAAATTAGTAAAAAAAAAATAATAATAATAATAATAATAAGAAATAAATAAATAAAATTTAAGTACAAGAAAATTACTTGAAATTTTTTTTTTTTTTTAAATAAATAAAGTAAAAAACAAATTAACAAGGAAATGACCTGGAGTAGTTCTTTATAATTATAATAATTGTATCTTATCTTTTATATTGAAATATTATTTCAAATGTTAAATGGTAATTATAAATATAGTTTTATATAATTATATATATATTTATATATATATATATTCTTCCTAAATCTACTAATATCTTGCCATTTGTAGAACATTTCTTACCAAGTTGCTTAT
Organism: Plectropomus leopardus; assembly: GCF_008729295.1. NCBI lineage: Eukaryota > Metazoa > Chordata > Actinopteri > Perciformes > Serranidae > Plectropomus > Plectropomus leopardus. The sequence goes on along the minus strand of NC_056484.1, from coordinate 21,806,767 downwards.
AGTCCTTTTTTCCAATTTTTTAAAAGAAATTTAAGCATTTTGCTCCAGCTTTAAAGGTGTAAATATTCGTGAAAGGCATCTGAAAGCAGCACAAGAAAAGTAATGTCACTCCAGGTTTCAAAGGGTTAAGCAAAGTAAATTTTACATAAAATCCCATTTGGTATATCCACAGTGTCATGTCAACACGTTTGTGTAGCAGTTAATCAGTGCGCACAGTGGTGATGAATTGTGGGTTATGGTGCACTGTAGGGTGGTGAAGAGAACGTACTCTTCTGATTGCATTCCTTAACCTGCTTCATGGTTCCTTACAAGTGTCAGCATCAGCCATGTGGCCTCAGTCAGCACAGTTTCAGTCCTCTGTCTGTCAGTGTCTAGTCACAGTGTTGCTCTGCACTCACAAACACTTTGACAGAGCACCTTGCTAGCTGAATTTTTACACATGGGTACTTTTGTGGCGTGTCATATCCCTGTGTCTGTCACCACATCCAGTCTGCCTCTTCTCTGTCAACAGGTTGATTTTGTTTGTGAGGAATAGACAAACAAAAAAAAACCAAAATTAGAGCAGTAGGCTTGTCACAATAACTACATTAGTGTAGTTTGCTAGTAGCCTGCAGCTGTACTTTTGGAGTGGAAGAGGTGCAGTCCTGATAGTCATTAGCCTGCCAACCCCTGACAATGAGCCAGAAAATCTGACAATTATAAGACCTGTGTGCAGCGATTGTCCCTTTTTTCTCTCCATCCCCAGATCTCCCAAAGAAAAATGAAACAACACTTGAAAGATGATACAGTGTAGCCTGCCGGTAGCCAGCAGCTTCATTTTCAGAGTGGAAGAGGTCTTGATAGTCATTAGCCTGCCAACCACTGACAATGAGCCAAAAAGTCAGTCAGCACAAAAAATGCACCATTGAAACCCATTCAAACTGCAATTTTTGATCCACCAGCCATCAAAGCATAAAAACATACACCTCTTACGACATTCTGGGCTTTTGACTTGGAATTTGTCATTTTTACTATTTTCCACCTAATTATGTCATTTTTACCATATTTGGCATATGGAGAAAATACATGCTATTTCCACTAGGAGCACTGTCACAATCACTGTTGCTGCTAATCACTGACATATCCCAGACTGTGATCATCAAAAAACAATCTACTTTGCATGTAGTATACTAATAATAATTCTTTTATGTTTATCTTTTAGTCTAAAAATATAGTGGTGTCATGACAAAAACCTGGCATTAAAGGGTTAGAATTCTGAAAATTAATGAATATTTGATATTTGGGTTAGGACTGATGTTGGTTAAAATATTGACTCAATAAAAGTAGAAAATCATATTAAATGTATGATTTTTAAAACTTGTTATTGAAAAGAGCCTTTTTTGCGCAGAGTGACAGCTGTGGACAGCTGTGTTGATTAAAACAAAAGTGCCATCTGTCTGTCAGATGCACAGAGACAGGCGGCTGAAGAATGCGGCTGAAACGTGGCTGGTGTAGACAGGGTGTGAGGTTTCAGCCAGAATTGTTTTTGATCTTGTGTATTTGTGTTGGTGTCCCAGGAGCCAGAGCCAAGAATCAAACCCTTAAGACCTGCAGCAAGGGTGCGTAGAATAGTTTTTATTTTGCCGGAATCATAGACTGTACATAAAGATGGACAACATGACAGCTGATCGCGCCATGGTGTCTGACTGCAGTATAGGTCATAAAGCACTCCCCTCCATATTAGTGAATGGACATAAGCCAAACTAAAAACTCAAAGTACACGCCAAATACATTTTTCCCAAAGATGGTTTCTGATCCTGAAGGTAGATCTCATCACCCTGATGTTTGTTCCAGTTATAATTTTAATGATAAGTTCTGTTTTAGTGATTTATTGAATTATACAAAAAGGGGATTTTCCTCCAGAATTGACAGTTGTGACAGCTAATCCATGTGCTCACATTCAATGGGGCTGCTCGTGATTGGTTGGACGTGTTTTGGCGGGGACTCCGCATCAAGGATAACGCTATTATGCAAAATCCAGCTCTCAATGATGTCACTGGTGCAAAATGGCAGCAGCCATATCTGGGGTACTTTAGCTTCATTTAAGCATAGCGGGGGCAAGTGGGAGTGCGTCATCCATCTTTATATACAGTCTATGGCCAGAATCAATCACTGAAACCATTTATATTTAGTCTGTTTCGCATAAAAGCACGTTCTTTTCCTTCTTTGCTTTATTTTGTACATTTTTGAACATGTATATTTAATAATGTAGCCTGTGTTCTTCAGGCTGGCTCTTTAACTTTTACAAAACAGAGTCTACAGCCAGCTGCCAAGCCGTCCTGCCCTTCCTCCCCTCCGGTTCATCCCGCCAAAGTCAACCCGGTCACCTTTAGCCCCATGTGTGACATCTCACCCATAAAGAGACAGGGGTGCCACTGGTCTCCATCAGACCAGTTTGATATTGTCTCTGCAGCTCGGGTACATATCTAATTAGACATCTGTGGTCACTGCTTTTCCTTCCTTTCCCTTTTTTTTTCTGTCCGTCACTTGTGTTTCTCTTTAACACTTGGATCTGAATGCTGCATTGTCTCTGCTCAAACATGAACGGTTGAGACTCTCAGTGTATAGTTCACAGTTTGGGGCTGTTAATGATCAGTCAGTTGTGTGAGCAGCTGTTGAGGGTGTTTGCAGGAACAGTTGTGTGACAGCTGAACTGCTGGCTGGTTAAACAGCCCCGACACACAGTCACACACACACTGTCTGTGAACAGGACGTTGGCCCCCCAGATGTCCCGCTGCATAAAAGGAGGCAGCAGAAAATCACCAACCTGTCCTCGTGCAGCCCTGCGAAGACGCTCAGCTGCTCGTCCACACTGTCCCAGGACGTGTCAGTGAGACAGGTAGACTGTTAGACAGCAGGGACTGTTCTGTTACATGTTCACAAGGTGGTTCATCAGTCACCATGTTGGTTTGTCCAGCCTTTTTTTGAAGTGGTCACGTGGTGAGAGGTGTCTGATATCACGCAGGGCGCCCTCTGCTGCTCCAAACATGCACCTACAGGTGGTTGTGGTGAAGTCATCTAAATGTAAAAAAAAATTGTCTGTGCTTGTTTTTGTCTTTTAGGTGGAGAAAATTGCAGCCAGCGAGCAACCCCCGAAAGTGGAGGCGACTGACATCCTGAAGGAGCTGTTACCAAATGACATCAACAGTCCAACAGGAATCACGTAAGTAACTAGTGGCCAGTTGTCTACAAAATACTTTAATTTTTAATTTTTTTTTCAACCAGCAGTTATGCATTCAATCCTTTTTTTAAAAAATTTTATTATATTTTTTATTCTTTTCATGTCAATCTTCAACACTACTAAGTACATATTCAGTGGTAATATTACTTCCCAGAAAATACTTATTAATTCGGCATATAAATCCCACTTGAGGCTGAAATTATTTTACCATAAAAAGCCCTGTGTCAACAACTGTGTCTTAAATTTCCCTCGGGATCAATAAAGTACCTATCTATCTATCTAACTGAAGGGATTCCATCGACAGAAAAACATTGTCAAAGGGCTTTTATTTTGAAAGTGAAACAGGAAAGGTTGAGTTATACAGATGTATGGTGCTAACATAGTTAACAATGCTAAAGGGGCTTTGCAGTTCAAAATGAAGCAGGTTACTCACCAGGGCGGCCTGGAGGGGGAGCGGAGGGCGGAAATAAAGGGGGTAAAAACATGAGGTTCAGTAAAGCGGTGTATGACCTGCTGACTGTGTCTTTGTCTGAGGGTCCATATAGGGCTGATTATGTATCAGTGCTAACCTGTCAGTTCATGACCTCATATTTACAGCACTTGTGTAATAAGTCCTTTGTGAACAAGGAATGGACCAGAACTGACACAGAAATCCCACGGATCCTTAAAAAGTCTTAAAATGCATTAAATGCATTAATCTAAAAATAAGGCTGTAGTTGGTATGAAAACCCATACATGGGATATATATATATATGTATATATTATTATTAATCTTTTTTTTCTGGCATTGCATTGTAAAAGCTAAAATAATGGGAAACTTTAAAAATAAATTAAATAAAAAAAGGTTATTTACATATACCTGTTAAGGTCATGTTTTATTTCATAAGAAATATTTGGGCAAAATTCCCCCTTACCTAAAGTAAGTGATGTCGGTTCATGTTTATTTTTTACTTCAGTTCTGGCTACTGTATAATTGGTCTTAAATGTCACTCTTAGTGGCATTAAGAACGTCTTGAATCCTGCTCTGCCCTCAGCTACAGGAATCCTGCTAAAAAACAATCATGGATCTTCTGAGACTGAAAACAGTTCCTCTCACTTTGAAAAAACAGTGACATTAAATTCCTTGTCTCTTGCAGCGCCACCTGTCGACGACCAATCAGAGGAGCCGCCGGTCGCCCAGTGAAGTCCAGCGACCTGTGGAACGATGAAAACTGCCTCTTCCCTCCAAAAACCACCAAGAAAACCAGCTCCTCCTCCTCCTACACAGAGAGCCGCACCATCAACAGAGTAACCAGGCTGCCCCCCTCCGCCTCTTCTACCTCCTCTTTCTCCTCCTCCTCCTCCTCCTCCTCCTCCTCCTCCTCCTCCAGGCTTCTGTCTGCAGCGCCCCCTGCAGCACAGACCAAAGCTGCACCTCGCGGCTTGTCTCTGTGGATAAAGCTGTTCCTGCTGGCCGTTGTGGCTGTTTTCCTGTTCCTGGTCTACCAAGCCATGGAGACCAACACCATCAGCCCGTTTGGACCCTCAGACACAGCAGTGGCCAGTGACAGCGCAGCGTAGAGAGCGCACAGAGTCTGAGGGGGAAAAAAAGAAGCCTGTCTGCTTCTGTTTTTTAATTTTTTTTCAAGTGTGAATCTGCATTGTAGCCATTTTGTTCCAGGGCGCTGTGAAATAACGACATCTTCGCCCCTTTTTTTTCCTCAAGATTTTCTTCTTTTTTTTCCTTTAATTCCTGAATCAGTTTCCAGTGAATACCTTGAGAGAAGCGACAGCTGTCTCATTGACACTCTGAGGTCTCCGTGACATTGTAGTGAAAGGACAGTGCGTCCCGTGCTGTCAGTCTGTCAGGTTACAACAAAGCCAGCCACACAGTAGCTTCCATAGAAATATGTGAACTCATGTTTTATTGCCATTTTTTTTCAATGTCATACTTGCATGGTGCGTGTGTGAGTGAGTGAGTGAGTGTGTGTGTGCGTTTGTAATGAATGTGTGACTGAGATTTTTTTAATTTTATTTCACATTTTGCCTTAGTGTCTGTCTGTTGGTCATTAACAGCCTTGAAGATGGAGTTTGAAGCTGTATTTTTGTTTTGTACCTTATTGACCATCTTTGTTAATGAGACAGGGAGGCTTGTTATTATAATCCAAATACTGCTAAATATTCCTAAACCCAAAAACCAATATTTTCTTAATGTTCTCTTCTAATAAACTGAATGTCCCTATGTATTCTACTTAATTATGTATTCACTGTCACAAATATTGAATATCCACTCAATAAACTATTATGTTGTTAATGTGCCTGTGAGTGATTTATTCACGAGGATATGATATGTATGCATTTCAAAATGTAAATTACATTTTGTTACTGATATCTAAAATCCTGATTTTTTTTTTGGATCAAAGGCATCCCAATCCTACTAAAACATTTAGGACAACAAATACTGAAGGTCTGATCCAAATCAAAACTTAATACATGATCCAATTTCAGAATCTGTTTTTTTATTTCTTTTTAACAACACGGTTTCAAGATTTGATCTTATCCAGTAGCCAAAATTCAATCACATTATTTTTTAACAACTGGGCCCAGCAGCTAAGGTTTAATTTTTATTTATTTATTTTTGTAGACACAAATGCTGTGAAATACAGTTTACCCCGATGAAATGTCAGGAAGGTTTGAAGAGGGCACAGTTTAGTTGTTCAAGATCCATTTTTACTATTTTTACTCCATTTTTAATAACAAAAATTACTTACGTTAAAGCCATATCAGAGCCTGGATCTTATCCTTTACATTTGTGCTTTCTGTGATAAATATCTACTATCAAAATGATGTATTTGTTAATGGTGATTTGCGTTAAACTGAATTACCAGCAAACATTGTGGCATGTAATGTTACAGTATAGGAATACTGTACATAGTGTTCAGACAGGGAGGGGAGTGTAAATAGGGGTCCAGCAGCTCATTCTGCTTCATTGTAGGAATCTTCAAAAAATTATTTTAGAATTCTTGCTGCAGGTGTATCGAAGTCACCCATCCTCCACGTCATAACAGCTACACCTCACGTGTGACCAGGTGTGCCGTGACGTCACCAAGTAATCAAATCCACAGGGTGGCTTCACTCTCAGCAGCTTTACTGAGGACGTAAATAGATACAGCTGCCGACAGGTAATCCACTCTATGTTTCTCTCACGGTTTGTCAATCCCTGACACACACGCATACACACACACACACACACACACACACAAACACACAAAATGCCATCTGTTTTTATGACTGCCACACGTGCTCAGGTAATAATTTACCTGAAAGGAAAAACTTAAGATTTTAATTTTTTAAAAAGATTTTCTTCTGAAGATTCTACAAGCACCGCCTTAATTTAATCATAGACCAATGCTGTGATTGGACCAGAGCTGATGATTGACAGCTATATGGCGTCTCCTACTGGCTAGGGAGGAGGAAAAACCCGCCCAGGCTTGTTGGTGACGTCACGAAAGGACAAATCGGTTTACCGCGAGGTCATTCGGCCTCTCCGAGCAGCCGGTTGCAGCTAAGCGGAGTCGCCATCTTAAAGACACTGAGAGAGTGAGTGTAAATATTCATTTAAAATACTACATATGGAATATTACACGGCCACTTCTTCACGGAGGACGTATTTAGAGCCGCGACTCTCGTTAGCCGTTTCGTTAATGGGACTTTTCTGTCATTTCTGTTAAGGGGAGACCTTGCACCTTGGAGCGGTCAAGTTAGCTTAGCATGTACATTAGCATAGCATTTAGCATTAGCTAGGCTAAAGAAGGACAAGGGAAATGCTGTTATATGAGTGTGTAGGCAGACCGCTTCTGAACAGGACGGCTCAGTAACTTAACGTTAGCTAACATGGACGTTACGTTCTTATGCGTGTGGCTTATAGTTAGCTATGTGTTTATTCAAGAAGCTAGCTGAGCGTTTCCTGCCCACGGTCATTCAGACGTTAATAAGCTAACAGGCACGTGACATGGCTTCAAGTGTCAGTGTGTGCGTGCTCACATCGTCCACCTAGCACGAGCTAACGCACAGCTAACTTGTTGCTCATTTGCAGCGCAGCTCCGCCAGCAGGCAGGACACCACCATGTACCCGACCGCCCTGACGCAGCTGGCCCGGGCCAACCCGTTCAGCGCTCCCCTCTTCACCCTCCAGAAAGTGGAAGAACCCCAACAGACCCTCCATGGACAGAGGACCCGCACACTGGCGGCAGCCGCCACCTCAGAAGGTAACCCAGCCGCGGAGTCCGGAGGCTGGCTAAACGGGCTAGCTGCGTTAGCTTAGCAGCGCAGAGTCGCCCGGCTGCACCTAACTTCATTGCGTAATTCAGCGCAATTACGTGTATTCTTAGGAACTGTTACCTTTGTGCGACTTGTACGTTATCCTTAAACGTATTTAATCGCTATAAATGATTAGGGACATGATTCCCGAGGCAGCTGGCCGCTAGGCCTTAGCTGCATAGAAGCTGCCTGTGGAGGACAAGGAAGGACAAAGTGGTATCTTGCCTTTGCACTGCAGCAAACTGGTTTTGACATGTCGCACCTTATTGCAGGCAGTGGATGCATAATAATTGGAACTGCAAGTCAGTTGCTGTATTGCAGTATTAAAACTACAGATTTGCAAAGTTGTTGAGAAATAGCAGTGACCCCTAACTATGAGCTGCGCAGGTGCTGACGAGAACAAATTGTCCCGGTTTGAAATATTTATTACAGGTTGTTAAATCGGTACCCAACATTACTTCAATATATCATATAACAGTTATGCTACAATGTGTCCAGTTTCTTAAATGTTAAACTTTGCCCTTTAGGCCCACACGTTTTCCGTTACTAGTTTTCAATGTCCAAACAGGCTTCAGCAACAAGTCTGCAACTTCCACCTCTGCCCAACTATTTGTTTAAGAGATATTAAATGTTTGCAGTGCATTGGAATTCGGCAAAGCTGCATTTTGATCAAACATTTATTGTATAAAAACAGCAGTTTGTAAAAGTCTATGAACACCTTTAACAATGCCCTTCATCTCTTCGGTGTTCGTCCCATGCATTTATATGTTTGGATTAACCCAACAGCAATGTTAGCTCACCACAGTACAGTGATACATTTGAATTGCAATTTGGGAGGACTAGAGGAGGCATTACAGAGCTTACTTGGCCTTGTTTTCAGACTAAACATTTACTTGTAGGCAGGTTAAAACCTGTCACACAAGGGCATGACTTATAAAATAAGATGCTTCCCTAGTACAGTTTTTGGTTGTCAGACATCAAGCTGGATTAATTAAAACCTGGAGTGACTACACTTTTCTTGTCTTGCCCCAGATACTTTTTCTAAGTATTTATACCTTTGAACCCAGAGCAAATTGTGGTGTGATTTATTTCAAAAACGGGATAAAGGCAATGAGCTGTAATAAATGGTAATAAACGTTTCACAAATTACAATAAATAAGGAGATTGAGAGAATTTTTTTTAAAGAGCTAGGCAGAAAAAATGCGGAAAAACTGAATTTATAATAATTTACTTTTTTTAAGTTATAATTTTAGGCATGTTTACAGGTCTTTTCTTTCACATAATTATCTCAGACTTTTTCCTAATTACTTGTATTTTTTTTCATTTCTTTTGTTTTTCATTGCCTTCTTCCCATGTTTTTGAAAGAAGTCAAGCTAATATGCTCAGGTTTCATAAGACTAAAGGCACAGATAATGTTTTTCTTATTAAATCAGTTCAATTTTTCAAATTCTCAGCTAGTTAAAATCCAAAGACCCAAAGACAGTGCGATTCTTTCTAAACTCAGAGATGACCTGTTCTTAAAGTTTCGCCTGTGTTTCTTCAGAGGGAGACAGTTGTGAGTTCGGCTCTCAGAAGTATTTCATCCTGTGTGGCTTTGGTGGGATTCTGAGCTGTGGCACCACACACACAGCTGTCGTGCCCCTCGATCTGGTCAAATGCAGAATGCAGGTCTGTCTTCCGTGACCCGACGCCTTAGTTTTTTTTAACGTCCCGCCTCATCCACCCGTGGTTGTATTTTTGTTTGTCTTTTTGAAAAGCACCAATTTGCATGGGAGAAATAGCGTCATCCCAGCCGTGGGTTTGTTTCTTTTGTCATTGTGTTTTGATCCTCATGATTCTAATGTGTTGGAGTGATCCTAACATGGTTGCATGATTCTGCACCAGTGTTCCTATGTGGTAAATGATTTCCGCCCACCTCGCCACCCCAGCCCCCGCTCACTCCACAGTAGAGGACTTGTGTAGGTGAAGGTCAGGAGTGTCAGACCTGACTGAGAATATGTACTGTATGTTGACAGTGCTATTTGACTTCATCAGGGTGTCAGTCTGTCCCGATTGTCTGAACATGACCTATGAGATATGAAGCATTAATGCTGACGTTATCAGACAGTCATTGTTCATTAACACAAGGACTGATTAACCTTGCACAATCAGGTAAGATTGAGTTGTAAGTCACAAGTACATTTGATGATGATGATAACGAAAACAATGTGATGTTAAAAAATGAAAATATGCACCTATTGTTGGAAATCTGTTTAAGTCTTAGGTTTTTTCCATAATGAATGATTTTAATCACAAATTTTGATAGCTATAGTGGTGGTTTCCTTTTTTTGCCAATTGACTACAAGCCACTTTGACTTGCAGAAAATATTAAAATCATTCAACAGATTTCGAGTGATTTCTACCTTCTAGGCGGCCATTGATGTCTGTACCATGTTATCAAACACATAAGTTATCTGTAGTAAGTTTCCAGTAAACAAACTTGCATATTTGAAATCAGTGGCTGCCTGGAAGGTAGGAAACAAACAGAGAAACCTGTGGTATGCTTTTAAAAAGGGTGAGCAGTAATTTGATTATTTGTAGTCAGTGGCTCAACAGGCAAATCACCACTGTAGTCCATGAAATTTAATACTGAAATCGCTTTTGTACAATGATTTAATGAACCTTTGGTGTGAGATCCTAATAAATGGTGGCATGTTAGTGACAGAGCTGTCTAATGGGAGAGTCCTGGCACTGAATTTAAACTGTCCACTCTTGGGACATGAGGAAAAATGCATTGAAAGTCAATTTTCCTCCTCCTAGTGACACCTCTTCCATTATGTGGCTCTGGATTGGTGTTGATTTTTGTCCTGTGTTGCATGTGACCCTGCATGTTGCATGTATGTTGTGTGTCCCCCTCCCTTCTACCACAGAGAGTTTCAGCTGCGAGTTTGGCTCCCAAAAGTACTATGCCCTGTGTGGCTTTGGGGGTATCCTGAGCTGCGGCATCACACACACAGCAGTGGTGCCCCTCGACCTTGTCAAGTGCCGCCTGCAGGTTTGTATGGAAGCTGAACCTCACAGTAGCAACGACTAGCCAGCAGGTCCTCCAACCTGTCAGCCTCATGGCTTCATTATCGTCTACAGAATAATGGTAGTTGTGCACAACATTAAAATGACTTAAATAATGAACAGGCAACTTTCAATAGTGCTGTTAAAAGATTTTTTTTCTCACAGCACATGTAAGCGTTAGTTCAGTTTGAAGTGTTTTACATAAAACTTCAAAATCATCAGAAACCCTCTTCAATATTTTGTTGTTAATGATTTTTATGTAGCCTCATGGTATAATTTATTCAGTTGTTTTTCAACTTAAATGGTTTTTCTACATTTATATTAAATCAGTAAGTAGCCTAGTGATTTCTAAAATTGTTCAATTTCCAAAATTAATTGCTTAAATTTGTCTGAAACCTGTGTACTTTTACACAAAGAAGAAAAAGTCGATTTTTAACTTGTGCATTGGCCCACACTAATGACTAGCCGTCCTACAAGCTCATATATATCTGCTTAAGACGTCAGCTCCCAGAGTTGCCAGTAATTTGACGACATGCTTCATCAGTGTTGATTCTCCTCCTCAGGTGAACCCAGATAAGTACAAGAGCATCGGCAACGGCTTCTCAGTGACAGTGAGGGAAGATGGTGTCAGAGGCCTGGCAAAGGGCTGGGCTCCCACCTTCATCGGCTACTCCATGCAGGGACTCTGCAAGTTTGGCTTCTACGAAGTGTTCAAGGTCCTCTACAGCGACTTGCTGGGAGAGGTGAGTCTGGATAACCATAGGCAGCACTAGTCGTTGTACTGGTTTAAGCCAGTTTTAATATATGCTAACTGGCTCAACTGGTCTTTGACACCATGGCACATTCGGACAAATTAAAAGGTGACAATGTTAATAACATTGTTAGTTTATAAACAGATTAACAGGAGTTACTAGTGTGTGACAGGCTGCAGAGAGCTGCAGGAGAGAACCAAAACGCAGGTGGCTTATAAAAGCAGTGTAACAATTTACTCGATGTTTGTGACAGTCATTTTATACATCACGTGTGGGACAAGTCTCCGTACATCGAGTATATTCGATACATGAAACCCCTTCTTGAAACTGTGACACGGTGAGTCAGCTGTTATAAAGCTGGCTCTTATGGAACACTGATATTGCCTGTGTTACAGTTGTTTAGATTTGTCAATAAGCAGCTCAACTTTTTAATCACATTCAGTTTCCACTCAAACGCAGTTAGGGATGAGTATTTTTGTTTTTTATTAGTATAATACTGAGTACCGATCAGTAGTTTTGCTGATACCTCTAAGTATGCTCTCCAAGCATTTAACTGTAGTTTTAGCTTATGCTGGTTCTATTTGTGATTTAAAGTAGCATATATTTCTGCTACTCTAAACTGAAATAAGCTATAGCTACCCATTTTGATAAGAAATATGAGGGCTCCAGACCACAACAGTTTAAATACGGTGTGGCAAATGTGTAACTTTTAAGTAAAATTAAAAAAAAAATGCATACATTTAGGAGCAGAGAGTTGCTTCATTCACTTAGCAAGAAGACCATCAAGCCTCCATGTCTATCTGGAGTGTCAAAAGTTGCAGTTAATGTCCAAACTGAGGGTGGCAGTGTTTGTTTTGACACTTAATAACTGGATGTTATCTGATCAAAAAGTTGCCCTGACTTTAGGTTGACTCATCACACTATTTTGGGGATGAGTCACAAGCTGACCCTCTCAGACCTCCGTCTTAAAAATCAGCAGAGTAAATCAGAGGGGTTGTTAGCTTTCATATCATGTAGTGTTTGGCAGAACGAAACGATATTGATAAGTTATTGTTATTTAACAGTAGATATCAACAAAAACAACAAACAAAAACCAGAGATTGACATATTAAGTTGCTGTGTGCTGTGAATTCACCACTGCGAAGCAGAAGGTCTCCTTTTCTCCCTTTGTCCTGCTGCCTGCAGCTCCGCTTATCAAACAGTATTGTGAAAGTCAAGAGCACACACTCCACACCAAAATCTGGGGGCGGAAGCGTCCACAGAAGCACACTGCACAGCACACTCACAAGCAAAAAAAAAAACACACACTAAAAAAAACCAACTGCTGGACTTAAAGCAATCTCAGTCGACTGAGAGGTCTTCAATTTTAAGGGGCAGCCTAACCACAGCCTGCGCAGAGCCAGTGGGCCGTAAGCAGGTTATGGTCATTTCACTGTCAAATCTGTATTATGCCAAAAGAATTGTATTTGTTTTGAGTTGCAGTTTCTTAAATACTGTTTGTTTCTTTTGCTTTTGAGCAACGAAGGGGAAACCTGTGTATCATCTAATCTGTCTGACCACTTGTTGTGATGTTTCACCCAACAGGAGAACACCTACCTCTGGAGGACATCACTGTACCTGGCAGCCTCAGCAAGCGCAGAGTTCTTTGCAGACATCGCTCTGGCTCCCATGGAGGCTGTCAAAGTTCGTATCCAGACCCAGCCAGGCTACGCCAACACTCTCAGACAGTGTGTCCCCAAGATGTACGCAGAGGAGGGACTCTGGGCGTAAGTCTACTGCCTTCTTACTTTTCCTCAACATTGTGTTTTGCTGTCAGTATCAGTAAGTTACTTTGAATGTCTGTCAGGTTATTGAGATATTGGAATGATCAACACGCTCCTTAGATCCACCTCTGGAGGGCGCTGTGCTCCGAGCACAGCTCCTCAGCAGCTTTCCGGCTGTACAGTTGGAGGTGCTTGAGTCATTGGCGTGTGAGAACAGTCTACCTGTCCCCCAGTCCAACTGCAACACTGGCAACCCTGTCTTTTACGGACAGGGAGCTCCCAGTGCTGCAAGCCTGGGAGACGGACACACCTCACGTAGTCACCGTTCAGACCTGGAAAGCATTTAGCATCTGTCCCAGCATGTAGATGAGTAAAGTGTAGACATGTGCTGATGCTTGTTGTAAGCTCACGTCTCCTCGCTCCTCTCACTGCAGCTTCTATAAGGGTGTGGTGCCCCTGTGGATGAGGCAGATCCCCTACACACCATGATGAAGTTTGCCTGCTTCGAGCGCACTGTGGAGATGCTCTACAAGTATGTTGTTCCTAAGCCCGCAGCGAGTGCAGCAAACCTGAGCAGCTGGTGGTCACCTTCGTGGCCGGTTATATCGGTGAGTAACAATATCTGAACAGGTCACTGAAAATCACGATTGCTCAGGAAAGCTAGAAAACCAAACAATCAGTGAAAGTTTTAAAAGATGTGGTGAAACTATCACAGTTTTGAAATTTCCAGCAGTATTAAAATATTTGTTGCTAATCTAAGCAGTAATATCAGATACAAATATGCATCATTTCTTTGAACTTGTGTGAAATGTCAGTGTGGACTTTGAGGTCCTCCAGCTGCTGTTCTCTGATGTGCTGTTTCTGTTCTGTGTGCAGCTGGTGTGTTCTGTGCCATCGTGTCCCACCCTGCTGACTCCGTGGTGTCCGTGCTGAACAAGGAGAGTGGCAGCACTGCTTTCCAGGTCCTCAAGAGGCTGGGACCCAAAGGTCTGTACCACAACACCAGTTCTCCTCTAACTCGAGCAGCATCCCAGTGCAGCATCAGGCTCTGATCAACACGCTCCTTAGATCCACCTCTGGAGGGCGCTGTGCTCTGAGCACAGCTCCTCAGCAGCTTTCCGGCTGTACAGTTGGAGGTGCTTGAGTCATTGGCGTGTGAGAACAGTCTACCTGTCCCCCAGTCCAACTGCAACACTGGCAACCCTGTCCTCTACGGACAGGGAGCTCCCAGTGCTGCAAGCCTGGGGGGACGGACATGCAGCTGACCTATAAATAAATGTTTTATCGATGTCAGTCTCAGGGAAACACTGTAGTGCACTTTAGGAATGAGCCCTAAAATGAGTCAGCATTTCAGCACTTCCCTCGCCTCACAGTCAGTGGTTTTTTTTGCTGAGATGCCTGAAATCAGGTCGGTGGTTAACTCAAACTGAAGATACTTGCATGTTTTGCTCTTTGACATAGTGGATTTTTACTTCTGTCCCATCTCACTTGTACAAAAAACTCCTGTCCCGCCTCATGTAGTGATTTTAAATAATAATGAAAAGTTACAAACCTTATTCTGATTCTAATGTGCTAAAACCATGTGCAAAATAACAGGTGGTTAGTGAGTTAGCTTGACAAGTACTGGGAATCACCAGTAATGAAAATGATGATCTCAGTAATGATACTATCTAAACAAACGCTCTGTTTTACGTCACATGCAACATATGCTGTCTGTGAAAACCAACTGATAGTTCCTGACTCACATTGCTGGATAATTATTATTATTATTATGATTCCCATCATATCTGCTCCTATGGCTTTTTTTTCCAGTGCCGTCACATGATCAGTAATGAACCTGAATCCTGTGACTGTCACGATTCATGGAAAAACAGTCAGCCTGGAGCATGATGTATAGATTTATGGACTGAGCAATAATTCTGTGCAGTTAATATTAGTGGAGCTCTCCGTTTCTGCCATGTTAATGCTTTGGCAAGCCAATGAATCAGGCTACTCAGTGATAATTAGCTTTTCAGATTTTAAAAAAAAATTACATTATTTTGAAGTGTCCTGAATGTTTATTCATCAAATAAGTTGAATTAACAAGTTACAGGAGTCTTAAGTTTTGCCAGTAGTTGATCTAAAAGCACTGTAAGTACAGTGATTTCCAACATCCCCAAGTGCAGTCAGCCTCCAAAGTGACATCATTAGAAGCTGTGTGCTGCAGAGGTAAAAGGCAGACAGGTACAAGGGATCACGAGGAGAAAAGGAAGCAAGCAAAGATCTCTTGCCTGAAACTTAATTTTCCTTCCAACTCTTCAAAAATGTCACCTCACGCCAGACAGTCGATGACACTCACTCCTGCCTCAAACACATAGCCACAGCATCATGTGACCTGTAAAAGCCAAAAGTGTTTCCACAGAATTTTGCCAAATGTGAACGCAAACCTTTTGTGATATATATGGGAGTGTGTTTTTTGTCACTGACGTGTTTCTCTTAGCCGTGTTTTAAATTCACAGTTTCTATTTTGTGCAATTTGAGGGTTAATGTAAACCTGCACACTGACACATGTAAGACTTGTAGAGCCTTTAGTTTAGAAAGACGTGATGACCTCATACTGTTAACCCACGAGTGGTTCAGAGCTGTGCAGCACCCGCTGACTGATGTTTTCTCCGTCTCCTGTTCAGGTGTGTGGAAGGGTCTGATCGCCCGTATCATCATGATCGGTACCCTGACCGCCCTGCAGTGGTTCATCTACGACTCCGTCAAGGTCTACTTCCGCCTGCCCCGCGCCCCCTCCCCCCGAGATGCCAGAGTCCCTGAAGAAGAAGCTCGGCCTCACAGAGTAACCTCCTCCTCCTCCCCTCCACTGAGCCGCAGCCTCCGACACATCTGAACCCCCCAAACTTCTACAGCGCACACAGCAGTTTTCTATATTTATGTCCTCAGCTCCTACAGCTCTGCTCAGAGCACAGGGCTGCTGCTACTCATGTATATTTAAAAAACCCTAAAAAACAAGCAAGGAGAGAAGATGGAACTGTCGCTCAGGCAGAAATATTCCTCTGTAGAAACACCCGTCTGGTTTTATCAAGTCCTGTCATTAGAGAACGATTGAAACTCTAATAAAATAATTAAATTCCCTGGAAAACAGCAGCTGTCTGATTTTCTCTGAACGTCTCTGCTTTTTACTTCAGTGAACAATTTCATCATTTTAATATCTCACAAGCCTCTGAGTTATTATGATAATGCAGCTTTGTTCTGTAGTATTGCATGTTCCCTTCCTGCATTTTGCAATATAAGTCATTAGATGATAACATGTTTAACATATCACCACTGAACTATGTAATACAGCATAGACCTCATTAGTTAAAGGTGAACGTTTTCATAAACTTGAGATATGGATCAGTTGACAGGAAGATCATGCTGATGTTTTTAGTTAATTTCTTTACGTTTTCCATTAGTCTAGTTAAGCAATAAAGTTTCCAGACTTACAACCTAATTCAAAACGACTGAAGCTAAAGACATTTCCTGCATATTTTTATTTCTGTTCTGTCTAAGAACACCATATGGTTTCAATTAGCATTTCTTTACAAAGTCTATGTATTTTTTCATTTAAATATTCTTTGTTTTTAATTGAGTTTTGGCTAATTGTAATAACCTTACTGTTTAGGTCAACCTAATCTCTTAACAAATACCTGCATATGTATGCAGATGTCGTAATGTTGTAGCTGATGGCAGACAGAGGTCTGTGATCTGATTCAAGCTTCAAGACGAGACTGATTTTCATACCAGACAGGAATGATCAGGGCCGGATGTCAAAATACATCTCAAATCTCAAAACTGTATAAAATGATTTTGAAACGGTTGACAAAAAAGATGAATATACATATTTTGAAAAACAGTTTTTGAGTTTAGAAATGTACTTTGCTTTGTAAGTAAGTCCTAAAAAAAATGAATAAGGCACTCAGTTTTACAAAAATTAAACAGCCTTTAACCTTTTGAACCTCAAGCAAATTGGCTTGATTTCTTTCAAGAACATGGGGAAAGGGTAATGACCAATTTAAGAAGAAATGACCCAAACATTAGCTTAAAAAAAGTAAAATATTTTTATGTAAAAAAGAATTTTTACTATGGAATTACTAAGAAGTAAAAAAAAAAAAAATTTGAAGAAAAAAGTAAAAAAAAAAAAAGGTTAATTACTTGGGAGAAGAAACACTTTGAATTATGTAAAAAATAATTTTAAATATAGAATTATTATCATAAAGGTTGTTTTTCTTTTAAAAAAAATAATTTTCCAAAACTAATATTCCTTGAAATTTGTGGAACAGTTTTTTTTTTCAATTAAACAGAAATTTGTTTAATTTAATAGAATTTAAATATTTGCTATGGTACATTATTGACCTGTTTATCATGCCCCAGTGAAAACGAGTAGCTGAAACATGTTGAGCCACTGAAAGCTTTCGAACTTTTGAAGAACAGTATGCCTTCTTTTTTTTTACTTATTTGACAAAGCAAACTACAAGTCTAACCTCCCCCTCTTGTTGTTTTTGCACATATTTTCACATATTTTGTATTTAACCCTTTGAAACCAATGATGAACTTGTCAAGAAACGTCCCAGAAATTGCAAGAAATTACTCAAAGGTGACAAAAAATTACCTTTCTTGTTTGTTTGTTGATTATTTGTTCTGTTTTTTTACTATTTAAATGCTTTCAGGTGATTTTCTTTCTTTTTGGGCCACGTCTTGTTCGATGCCCTCTCCAAATAGAATTTCTCAGGTAAATAACCTGTTGCCTCAGAATTGTGATTGCATACACAACTGGGCTGAACTGGTTTGCATCTGAATGTGGCTCCTGTCTTTACATGTTGTTCCTGTTTTCCACCACTAGTGTGTGCCCTCGTTCCACTCTTTACTGTTTGGTGGATCAGTAATTTCACTATTCAGTTATGTTGAGCAGAGGAGCAGCAAGTATTCAGATCCTTTCTCTAGAGGCAATCATGTAAAACTACTCTCTTACAAGTAAAAATCCTTAATTCAGTAGCTTAGCAAAATAAAAATCCTTCAGATGAGTTAAAATATTTAACATGTTTTACAATGTTCTAACAAAAGGAAAAAAAGAAAGAAAAGAAATCTGTATGTTGAAAGGAGAGAAAATAAGGCTAAATAATTACAAACAAACAACCCCTTATTTAGGGACTGTTAGTTATTTATTAGAATGGGGGAATGATGCAAAACAGGGGAGGCACTTTAAATAATCTATTCAGCCACATACAATGTTAACCCTTTGCAGCCTGAGCAAATTTAAAAAAACAAAAAAAAAAAAAATGAGAAGAAGGCAATGGGAAACTTAAGAAAAAAACAATCCAAGAATTAGCAAGAAATAAGTAAAAACTACATGAAATTACCAGAAAATTAGAAAAAAAGAGGAAGTAAAAAAACAAAAACACACGAGGAAATTATTTTAAAAATTGCTTAAAAGTAATCATATTTTTCTAAAAATAGCTTATATAATATAATCATACTAATTATTAATATAGTTGAATGCCCCTCCCCCTCGAAAAATAACTGTTCAGAGCATTTAGATAAAAAATAAATTGGTTAAAAACCTAAAAAGTTGGGATAAAGTTGAAAAAAATGTGCTGTGTTGTGATATGACTAATCTTTTTCTTTTTTTTTTTTTTTCTGTTGTTTTTGGACGTCATGGATATCATGTCCTCTGGGTTCACTAGATAGCACCAAGTGTGCTTTGTGTGCTAGTCCATATTATAAATTGATTTTGGAAATCAGGGACATTGTGTCCTCCAGGCTGAAGAGGTAGGGACGGAGGCACAAGGAAAAATATTTACCAGGATGGTCAATATAAGAGAAAATGTTTCTGTAGTTTTGGCTGATTCCCAGTCAGTATTTTGGATTTGCATGCATCCACTGTACCTGCCAGTTTGTGTTGTATTCCACATGTCCCCATGGCCAGGATGCTGGTGGTAACAGAGCTCTCTGTAAAATGTGGGGGAGGAAGGGGGGGCTTGATGAAGATCGCACTGCACATTTTAAAGTGCGTTAGAAGCAGCTAATGTGCGTGTGAATGTCACATGTTGAAAGAGAGCAGCTTTACCTGGTGCTGCACACTGAGATATGCATCAGCTAATGTGCCCTGTAGCCTGGCCTGGGTCGCAATACACACACCTACACACACACACACACACACACACACACACACCACACACACACACACACACACACACACACACACACACACACACACACACACACACACATGCACACGCACACACACACACACACACACACACACACACACACACACACAGGTACCGCTGCCGTCATTAGAATCCATTTGTTTGTTTATAAAATGAGCAGTTTGCACACCCGCAACAATAGTGCATGTTTGCGCCTAACAGGGCCTGCTGGCAGGTCAAGGTTGCAAGGGGTTATGGGAAATGGATTCCATTTATGTGTTGCCTGTTTGTGAGATCATAATGTCGTTTCAGTCTCGTTGAATAAAACATCAACACCACGAGGGATAAAAAGGTTTCCCAGAGCTGCTCCTCTTTTTGGGTCCCATCACAGCAGCAATTTCCACATTTAGTGATAACCTGTAAATATGTTTGCTCCAGTGATTTGTTCCGGATTTCTGTTATGTATCTGTTCCCCTGTTAGTATTGTTCTTGCTGCTGACTTCCACACAGCTCCCACACTATCTGCGCTCTATTTTGGGGCTCCATGTCTGACTGAGTGCTGATGGAAACAGCTGTGGGCTCCATCAGGGACAGTCAGGCTTCAGTCTTTATTATCAGGTCCAATACAAACATTGTTTCCACCACACTGTGCCAAGCCAGAGGGAGGTATTACATACCAACGACCCCCGTGAACCTCTAGCGTTAACCCTTCAAAACCCAAGCAAAATAGCTGTATTTTTTACATTTTTAGTTTTTATTTCTTGCAAAAACATGACGGCAATGAGCTACAGCATAATTTTAGGGCCACATTATATTTTTTTTTGTTGAGACTTTGAGAATAAAGTCGTAGCATTATGAGAAAAAAGTCACAATATTACAAGAATAAAGTTGTCGTTTTATGAGAAAAAAAGTAATAATTTTATGAGAATAAAGTTGTAATTTTACCAGAAAGGGGATATTATATTACGGATATAAACATATTACTAGTAAAAACTAAAATAGGCAAGAACAAAGGTAGTCTCCTCTAAAACTAACTTTTTTTAACATGGTCGCAATCCTCTGTTGTAATGAGCAACTTAACAAGGAATGGCCTGAAAATTAGCAAGAAAACAGTAAAAAGTTACAAGATAATGACCTGAAAATAAGGAAAACAAAAAAAGTACAGAAGAAGAGTACAAAACAAAAGGAAACAAAACAATGACCCAAAGAAAGTGCTTAAAACATTTTTTCTATAGGACAATTTAAAATGTATAATCATGCAAAATAAAAGTATAGTTTTCTGGACATTATCCCTATTTAAAAAAAAGAACAATCTCACCATAGCAAACTTTTGAGTGATTTTATGTCACCTTTTTTTTTTTCAATTTGCGGGGTATTTCTTGCAAAGCAGCTTATTGCCTTTTCCCAAAATTTTTAAAAGAAATCAATTTTCTCAGGTGAATGTTTGTAAAAAGCATCTAAATGAAGCACATCAAAACTGATGCCGAGCCAGGGTCTAAAAGGTTAATGCTTTTTTAAAAGGATTTCTGCTCGATTGGAAAGGCACAATAATTAATTTCAAAACAACAATCTATGTTTTTCAAAGGATTATGGTCACGATTCTAGTTTTGAGGAAAGGGAAACTTTTACTGCACTTAGATTTTCTTTAGCTATAACAAACTTTCCTCCCAGTGTTTGGATTATGCTTATTTTTTGTGGGTCATTATGGGAATCTTATTTTGCATTTTATTAACAATAAAAAGCCCCTCCCCAAGCATTATCAGTATTGTTTATGGACAGCTTTAAATAAAAAAAAACAAACAAATAAACATATAGTGTCAATCAGCCTCTTTAAAGAGCTGCCGAGTCATTTGCATCATAATATTTTGACTCCATCACTGGATTCAAAATAATAATAATAAAAAAAGATGACTTATATCAGATGATTTTGCAGTCTGTTAGATATGATGTCGGACTTCCATCATCATCAAAGCATTTACACGGTGACGCAGAGCCGGGTCTGTGGGAGACGACAGCTGCTCCAAAAAGCAGAGTGCTGAATACCAAAACAGGCGTCAATGGCCTTTTTGGTAAATTTCATGTTATTATTGTACCCTATTTTTTTTAAGAAGAAAAGATGTGACGTAATTTGTGTAAATACAATTTTAAAAAAAAAACTTTGGTTCAGTGACAGAGGTGACCCACTAAATGCTGTGCGTCACAGCTTCGCATTTTCTACAGGATGTGAGCTGTTACGTCTGCCTCAACTACTACTTCTGTGTGTTCGGTGCACTGGATGTGTGATGTGGGTGTTGTCAGATGGTCAGTGGAACCAGCCGTCCTCGAGAGTAGCAGAGAGAAAGAGGGAGGTGGAAGAGTGAGAAAAAAATATCTCAAAAAAGGCTCATAATGGCCAAGTAGCAAAAACAAGTAGTCTGTGTAATGTAATCCTGAAATCTTAGTACAATTCAAAAGCCAAACGAATGGAGCAAATGATAGGCGACTAGTGAGTCTTATTTTATTGTTGTTGATTTTTATTTTATTTTATTTTATTTTATTTTATTTTATTTTATTTTATTTTATTTTATTTTATTTTATTTTAATTTTATTTATTCTTTTGAGTAAATATTCAGTCTGTATATATCATTTAGAAGAAGTGTGTTCCTTGATTTCCCACTTCCCAGAAGAAAATGTTGGCATTGTACATTTCTTCAAACCACAGATGAGTTACATTTGTGTGTTTCATGCATATCATATATCATATCATATCATATCAGTGCTGCTAGACTGATCTATATGAGCTGACCTTGTCATGTGGAGGTGGAGGGAGGGGTCAGTGAAGAAACTAGGGATGCCAAGCTGCAGACCTTAGCAGACCACTGCAACACTGCTGCTTGATTTTTAGTGACTCTTCCCTACTTTTCCAGCAGCTTTTGTGTCCTAAAAAGTGACTGTTTCTTTCCCCAGCATCTTCTGTGCTGCCAAACATCGCTGGAGTTTAACCAACTTCTTGCTGCTTTTCCCGTAGCTTTTGTGTCGCCAAATGTGGGTGATTTTTAGTAGCCCATCATTGCATTTCCAGCGGCTTTTGTGTCACAGAACGAGAGTGTTTTATAGTGACCTGTCACTGCATTATAGGGACTCCTTGCTGTTTTTCCAGCAGCTTCTGTGCTGTTAAAACAAAGTCATTTTTTAGCGACCTGTCGCTGCATTATAGTGACTCCTTGCTTCCTTGCTGTAGCAGCTTCTGTACTGATGAAAAAGTAGTTTTTTAGCGACTCCTTGCAGCTCTTCCACTGTCTTTTATGCTGCTAAATCTGGCTGTTTAATTTAAGCTACCAGTCGCAG
Organism: Plectropomus leopardus; assembly: GCF_008729295.1. Taxonomy (NCBI): domain Eukaryota; kingdom Metazoa; phylum Chordata; class Actinopteri; order Perciformes; family Serranidae; genus Plectropomus; species Plectropomus leopardus. Next base: position 21,784,185 of record NC_056484.1, on the reverse strand, counting down.
CATTTCTGTATTTTAAGTCAGTGGACTGACTTGAGTCACAGGCCATACTTTAGCAGTATAAATTCATCAAATTTCCAAGCAAAAGAGGCAAGCAGTAAGCCAGTAATCCAGCTTTACTGAAGAAGGATAGAAGTTTATATGTTTACAGGATACTTGGACTGCAGGTTACTTTTTTAATGAGTTAACCATCTTTACAAGAGGAGTGTCTTCTTGGAATTGCAAAACCTTTTTTTCCATTTTCATTCCTTGGAAGTGTTTGTACAGTCCTTTATGCCTCAGAGAGAGGGAGCTCAGCCTGTTGCTGTTGGCTCTTACAGAGAAGAAGGGGAAGAGTCAACACTGCATGGCTCCACAGCAGAGAAAAGGACCGGGGGCAGAGCAGGACGTTCCGGCGCATGTGCAAACGCATTTATCCGCTCATTCATGCATCCAGCTATTGTCCTTCCAGCCCTGTGCTGAGATTTGGAGGTCACTCTGAAATAGCAGCCAGTGTTCCTGGTCACATGAACACGGGGGGCTGGCTTGGCTCGCTGTGAGGAATTTGTAGTGGGAGGAATCCACTCTACAGCCGGCCTGGGAAGTCTCTCCAAGCGGGGAGAAAGCTCAGTGGAAAACTCGGCTGGACTAAAGACCAAGCAAGGTCATGATACGGACAAATTTGTACATCCATGTTACAACATCTGTCACTGAATACAGCTGTGCTTCTGCTGACTCACAGCCAAGGATCCGTGGAGCTCTGTAACCAGCACTTCCATCAGCAAAGCTCTGAATCACAGATACAAGACTTTAGTGTGGCCTCATTATGTAACAATAGCTAATAACGACCTGACCTCACTGACCCTTGACCCTCGGCGAAAGCGACACTCAAAAAACATCATCAGTGAAAATGGATGAAATGTAAAGCTTCTGTTACACAACTACATTACTAAGTTAGTTCATTGTGTGAGGGTCACTCAACTGTACTGTTGCAAAAGCTGTAGGAGCAACAGCTACAAGCCTTCAACCCTTGTTTTTGCTTATGCTGTCAGCTTATTTTGGCTTAACCCTTAGGACTTAACTCTGCACACATGGGCTTTTCAAAATCAATCTGTTAAAAAGAAAAACATTAAAATTATTTTTTTTAATCTCATTGAGTTAACCAACATCAGTCCTAATCATAAATATGAGGTATACATTAATTTACCCTTTAAATGTGAGATTTTTGTCATGATGCGACTATGGTTTTGGATGAAAAAAAAAAAAAAAGAATTATTTTCAATATACTACATGCAAAGTCGAATTATTATTATCATTATTATTATTATTATTACAACCTGGGATATGTCCATGATAAGCAGCAACACTGATTGTGACAGTGCACCTCATGGAAATAACATGTATTTTCTCCATATGCCAAATATGGTAAAAAATTATGTCATCAGGCGGAAAATAATATAAAAATTCAAATTCCAAGGCAAAAGCCCAGAATGACACCCAGAAATAATAAAATGCATGTTTTTATGCTTTGATGGCTGCGGGATTAAAAATTGCACTTTAAATGCGTTTCAGTGATGCATTTCTTTGCACTTAACAGTATGAATGTAACAATGTTATGCTCTTATTGTAGGAGCTGAGCTGGAAATTTCAAAGATTAAACAAATATACACAATCTTGCTAAAATGTATGCCAAATGCATCAGCCAGACTTAGCAAAAAATAAAGAATGCACCAAACAGTCACTCGGGGTTAACTGATTTCCCCAAGCTGACTGTTTTAGCACTAATAGGGCTTTTCAGTGAGTCCTGGGTAAATATATTAAACAGAAGCAGTAGTCAGGTGCTGTGTGGAGGTCACGTAACCTGATACCATCTGTGACATGATTAGAATTAGTTGCATAACATTTAAAGTAAGCAGCCAGAGGGCCAGGGGACAGCTCTAAGCTGTGCTGACACAGTCAGGATTGCAGATGTTGTGATGCCTATTAGAAATGGGTGTTAAACAATAAATACAATTTTATAAGTGTGGGTAATTGCAATGGCCTCTTCTGGACTATCCTTTCTTACTGCATCTTTTAAATGCCTGCGTGTCCCTTCTGCATCCTCGCTCTAAAATCTGAGGTTTTTGTGGGTACATGAACGTAGTGCAACAGGTGGAGATCTCCATGAGTTCATTTTTTCCTCAGCTGCAGTTTTTCATTCTTAGGATTTATAATTGATCTGTTGATCCATTCATATCACACTGATGAATGACAGAGGCAGATGTTTGTAATGCCTCATTCCCACTGCACAAAAACCCCACTAACATCTGGCTTTTTAATGCAATGAGAATGCATGACTGTTGGCCACATGACTCTGCAGATATCACAGGTATTTATCGCCTCCGGCTCCAATCGGCATTGATAGAAACACAACAATTAACTGGCGAGACGCACCGTCAATAATTACCCTCCATCTCCTCCTAGGCAGCACTTTAACACTGATCCAAATACATTTTGCTTCCAGTTTGAAAGAAAGGCTGAATAAGTAAGAGATATATAAAAAGAAGAAACCACTGAAAAGTTTTCACAGACCTCTGTTTCTGCTGTCTACTTGTTTACCTGTTCTCTGGTCTGTCTGTCACATTGCACGGACACACCAACAAAACAAACCACCCATACGCACACAAGCTGATAGAAAGGCAGACTTGGCGGTGTGTCCCCTAACAGTGGGAATGCAGTATTTAGAAAGTTTACCCATGTTTGAAAACGTGTTAATTTTGGTGGTGAAGTGGTATGAGTAAAAGCAAACTTTTAGACATAGCAGAATGAATGTTTAGGTTTCACTTTCAATGCATCTGACATTCTGCATTCTCAATGTGAGGGAAATCCTGCACACATAAACTTACCATGGTGAAAATAATACCAGCAATCTAGATGTTAACTGACTTAACAAGCCTAAGTTATTCATACCTAACTATATGTTTATTACTACATAGATCTGATTCCAAAAAAGACCTTGGTGAAGTATTTATGCATGGACACAATCATACCAAAAACATAGGATAACATTACTTTTAGTCAGTGCATTGGCAGTTTGAAAATGTATTGTATTCACTTGTGATGGTGTTACTATACTGAGCCCTATGCTGCCAAAAAACTTTACGTTTAAAACTGTGTAAAAGCTGCAAACAGTAAATATTCTTACAATCAGTCATGGTATTCAGCCTTCAGCTTCCTAGCAAATGTCATCGGAAGCAAATTCAAACTCCAACTCAGACAGAGACAGAAAGGGACTTGACAAAACAATATTTGTAACCAAAACCGTTTATCATGGGAGTCAGGAACATCCACAAGGTCATTGTCTTATCACGTACCTCCAGACACCAGGAGGCTCCAAACACTAAACATACAAAGTGTGAAGGACTCTGACGTTTCTTAAATGATCAAACTATAACACTTATAATATTGTACCACTCAATTTATCCATCTCAGCTGCTTCTTATCATCACCCCAAATTACTATATGAGAAGCTTGTTTAACAAATACAGTGGTTGAGCAGATACAATATTGTCGTCTTGTCTTGAGGGGTGCCCTTATTTCAAAATCTAGTTTTGAAGACCTTAATTATATCAACATTGTTCTCATATGTGTGATACTCAAAGTTAATGTATTAAATGAAACAACTCAAAAGCTGAGGCCATGTGGTGGACATGAAATACTATTAACACTGCACAGAAAGTGGAAAGAACAAGGGGTTAATCGGTGCCCAGCAGTTATGCCCCACGGCCCCCTCCCAGGTTAATCCAGCAATGCACATCAGTCTTTGTCATTTTCGGCTGATGTGACAGATGCTTCGTCCAGGTTTCTTTACAGCTTGTAGTGGAAACCAAAAGACAGAATTTAACACAAGTGGATTCTTTCAACCTATTAATGGACGCACAATGACATTTTGTGCTGGGCTCAAGTCACAGATATGGCCTCACTTCACGCCCTAAGCTCTAGTTATGGAAGTTGACTTTGTTTAAGTACAGATGGAATTGTTCACTGTGACCCCAATGACCCCTCAACCTGCAAAACTTTATCCCCGACTGTCAAAAACAGAATATTTGTGTTTTGTGTGCACCCTGCTTTATGATTGGTTGCTGCTGCTGCTGACTGGGAGCTGCGTGCGTCCTGATTGGCCAGCGGCTTTAACATTGCCCCTCCAGGTCAGCGACCTGACCTTGCACAGTGTCAGTAAAATGTAAACATTGGCACACACAGTCCATTTCACTACCATATTTACAGTCATAACTGCACCGACTTCAGCTTGTTGTAATCAACAACTAAGCACACACACACACGCACACACACACACACACACACACACACACACACACACACACAAACATGGACACATACACACATCAGCTCAGCTCTCCATGTAACCCTGACCTGGAAGTGATTTTGTTTTTGATACCCAGCAGTCACACAGTGTCCATTAACACTGACCTTGCTGGTAAAGTGCTGGTAAATTAATAATTTAAAAAGGTCAAAATAACTTGCAGTTTAATGAAAAACATAATATTTCTTCCAAACCTTTGTGTAATGACAGAAAAAGGCAGCAGTTAATTTAGTTTTAACTGATTAACACATTTACTAAAGTGATCATGGCAGCAAAAGCTATCATAGTTTAACATATTTTTCCCTATTTTGGGTTCTTAAAGTAACTATTAACATTGGAGTAGCCGGACAACATAATGTTAGCCAGTTTCAAAATTAATCGTGTACTCTTCAGGTTATTTGAATTGGCAGGCAAATAATAATCAAATGCTTAACTTTTAGTGTTCAATAAACTTTGTCATGTGAGCTACATAGTTGTTTCTTTATTTGGTTTTCTGTATTTGCAGCAGACTTCTATATTTTATTGTGTTTTCTGTATTTGCAGCATTCTTCTATATTTGGTTGTGTTTTTTTAATTTGCAGTGCGTTTCTATATTACGTTGTGTTTTCTGTATTTGCAGCATTTTTTTATATTAAGTTGGGTTTTTCTGTATCTGCAATGCATTTCTATTTTTGGTTCTGTTTTTTGTATTTGCAGCACGCTTCAGTTTTGGGTTCTGTTTTCTGCATTTGCAGCATGCTTCTATATTTGGTTGTGTTCTGTATTTCAGGCACATTTCTATATTAAGATGCGTTTTCTGCATTTGCAGTGCATTTCTATATTTGGTTGTGTTTTCTCTATGTGCAACATTTTTTTTTGTTTTCATTGTTTGCTGTGCATTTTTGCACAACTGGTAAAAATTCTTGTGTTTTGTCTTATGCATGTGTTTTCTTTATCTGCAGTGTGTGATCACAGAGGCACCATAACAGACACAGCCTTCAGTACAGCTGCAAGGCCATGATGAGCAGCTGTGCTGCACAGGAGCAAGCTCTATTTATATAACAGTTATCATATACAACAGGCTGAACTGGGCTGTGTATGAAAGAAGGCACGAGGCAATGAACAAAATCATCATGAAAACTAAAAACAATGAGAATTTGAGATCACATAGGAGCAAAGGATCAAATTAATCTTTAAGCATCAGAAGTGTGATGATTTCATGCTTTTACTGTGTCAAAACATTTCTGTTACAACATGTATTAAACAGTGTGTCTGTAAAGACATTTAAAGATATGATATTGGCATTTTAACATTTAGTTAAAACGAGTTCTTTGACTGACCAAATCATTACTCACATGAAATAGGCTGTACTTTTGTATTTTTATCTTTTAATTTGTTTAGTTTTAGTTTTTCTTTAGTGTGTTAACCTCAATGTCCTCTGTGCTTCTTCTTCATGATAATATTTATTTTCTTTGTTGAAACGACCTTGCAGATAAATGTCAGAAAAAGTCACAGGAAATGAATTTGGGCTTAAATAGTGTGAACTTGAACTTGAAGATAAGAGCATCCACTTTGGTTGCAGCCTAGCTGTCTGCCTCGGTGTCTCTCCTCACTCTGATGAAGCAGCCTCCATCCTGTTTGCTCATCACTGAGACAAACAACACGAGGCGTGTTTATCCAGAATATTGTGAGAAATATGTGAAACCGTTGAGTGTGTTTGCATGTCAGAGATTAGGAGAGCATGAGGCGCAGTGATAAAGACAGAGAGAGTGAGGCAGCTTTGTGTTATGTAACAGCCTGTTAGCCCCGCCTTCCTCCACTGGCCAATCTAATCCCCCCATCTCTCTCCTCACTATTCACACGCAACGGCCTTACCAGCCCCTCACACATGCACACACACAATAGCCCCCAACGCAGCTGAGTGGGTGCCTTTAAGGGATCGGCATCCTCGACCCATCAGAGGACAAGAGATGCACAGCCGCAGCCTCCTATTGGTTGCCAGCCTGTATCACCACCACCATCATCATCATGTGTGACATGTGCAGCATCAGCGGGGGGATGCAGGGAACAGCATGTTCACATGGATAATATATAGGCCACTACTGGATTCCATTGCTACTGTTGGAGCAAAGTGCAATGCATTCACACTGCAAAGTGGAATAAATGTGCAATAAATAGCCTCTTATGTGTGACAATTCAACATTTAAAGGGACAGTTCACCCCAAAATCAAAAATACACAGATTTTGTCTTGTAAGCACCTGTAAGTGCTATTTATCAGAATAGATTGTTTTGTTGTAATGTTGGAGATATCGGCCATAGAGATGTGTACCTTTTCTCCAATGTAATGGAACTACACGTCACTTGGCTTGTGGTGCTCAGAGCACAAAAAAAAAAGAAAAATTGAAAGAAATTGAAGGAAAAAATCAGAATTTTAGGGGGGAAAAAATCTGAAATAAATGGAAGAAAATGAAAAAGAGCAGTTTCATGTAGGAACTATTTTCTTTCTACCAAACTACAACTGTCAAAAACCACCACTTGGTCTGTGGACTTTCAAGTCTGTTTCCTGCATCTGTTGTTGACATTCTGGGACACCCTGTCAATTGCTGTGTGTTAAATGCATTGTGTCTTTTGAAAGCACACTTCCATTGTAACAGGAAATATACGGTTTCTGTCTGTTAGATGCATACAGTCTTTTTTTCAAAATAAACAGCGGTAAAACACCTCGCATTTATGTTCACTTACTTATGCACCAAATGACGATACTAAAGTTTAGGTAACAAAAGCATGAAGTTAGGTTTATGCAATATATAGTCAGTTTGGGGCAACAAAAGAAAGTAGTTAAGTTAAGCAACATAAGTAGAAGTTTAGGTTTGTAAAAAAAAGCTCATGGTTTGGCTCAACATTCACACAGAAAGTGAACAGCATGCTCCCAAGTCAAAGTCCTGGGTATGTTGGACCATCCACCGTCTTAACCACCCTATAAGGACTTTTCAGCTGCTTTATATTACATTTTTACCGGCAGCATTTCAAACTGTTCCAGTTTGTTGTCGCATCATACTGCCGTGAGATGTATAAATTGACACTGCCCAGCAGCATATCATATTGCCGCCAAATGCTTTTTGTGTTGGTGTCTTATGCCGACATCACTGACCAAAGTGACAGTATTTGATGATTTGGAAATGCCAACAGTCTGAAAGTGTACATCTACTCATGGGCGAAATGCTAGTGCTCATGAAAACAGGACATGTAAATATTAAAGGTGTCTTCCTCAGCTGAGCTAACATTAGCTAGCTGAGTGGTGCTAGCTGAGCTCACAGTAGATTCACACTTCCCCTTGCATAATGATACAGTTGGCATGTGTATTTAAGTAGAAAGAAAATTATTATCTTGAGTAACCGGGTCATGATTTCTAGTAAGAGACATCGCTATTAGGGTTTTTAAATCAATTTTTTTTTTTTTTTTTTTGGCATTTTTAGCTTCACAGTGCCATTTAGCTCCATTATATTGAAGAAAAGGCAGACATTTCTATGACTGATTTCTCCAACACTCTGCAATTTAGACCAAACTATCGAGATTGATAAACAGCACTACAGGTTAGAGAAAATGCGTGTATTTGTGATTTTGGAGTGAACTGTCCGTTTAAGAGTTTATTCCAAGACATATAAAGTCATTGGATGTATTGTTTCTTAGTTGTGAATAAAATAAGGTGATTGTAACAAATATTAAGAAAAAAAATTAGCCAGAGTTGTCCTCCAAGAGAGAGGAAGTAAAGAAGAGGAGTTACTGTGTTCACAGACTTTCTCTTTCTGTCTGTGACCCAGTGACTGCTGGAGACATAAAACGCTTGAGACGAACAGTCTGACCTCCAGACCTCATTAATAGGCACAAAGCCCAAAGGTGACTGATGGATAATTTATTATCCAGTGACTCAGCTATGACAGGGTAAAGCGAGCTTTCTGATTATGTTATTCACATGTGCACACGTGACAACAGATAGTGTTAAAAAGTATCAAAAGTTGGAAAAGAATCTTGATTTTACTGTATAATATAGTCATATAATAAAATTTAGGTCATATTATATTACCACATGTTACTACAGACTGGACAAAGTGCACCACTGACTTATAATAAATATTTTATCCGTTACAAAAAGACTCACCCTGAAGCAATATGAAAGTTTTATTTACAGGTGAAAGTCCACCTGTGTCCGGGTCCACCCAGATAAAGTAAACACACCTGTGGACCTTACTGTGACTATTTAGCTGGAAGACGTCTTAGTCCAAATAACTTAGTATTAGATCTGTCCGTAATATAACCCCTTAACATCTGGATCAACATCTGTTTACTTGTACTGCATTCAGACACCTTTCATGTATGCCTTTAAACCTCTGACACCTGAGAAAATTGTTAGATTTCTTTCAAAAACAGAAAAATATAACGAGCAGCTCGGCAAGAAATGTCCCATAAATTACAAAGAAATAGTAAAAGGTAACAAAGATATGACCTGACAGTTAGCGGGGGGTAATTATTAGATATTGTTAAAAAGTGAAAAATGTCCATAAAACTACATTTATAATTCTTCTGTTCTATAATTATATTATCATTTTCTTATTTGTTTTTTTAAAATTATTTTTTGCTTATTCAACTGTTGCATGAAGTGTGCATGACTATTTGGTCTAAATTGTTGCTTTATGTTGCATGCATGGCTATTTTGTGCTGAAATGCTATTATGCTGTTGCTGTGCTATTGTTTTGAACTGTTGTTCCACTGTTTCCTGTTTCTCTGCACAGCGTGTGTTCTGTCTTGGAAGTTCCTGTTTGTATAATTATTGCTGTCTTTATGGTGTCCAGCTACTGTTGTGTTATCATTTTACAGTTTTCAAAACACCTTGCCAAAGCCACAGTTAAAAAATAAGCCTGATGGCTAACACTGGCACATTTACAGAAATGTTAGGTAATATGTGTTGTCCTTAAAATAAGATACAAAAATATAAAGGTAGTTTAGTTGGAACTTTTTACTAATGTCTTGCTCAGCTTTGGGCCATTTCTTCTTAAGCTGCTTGTTGGCTTCTTTATATATTTTTTAAAGGAATAAAACTAATGTGCTCAGTTTTTTTTAAGTGTAAACAGTCATTTTTTTTTTTTTAAATGACCTCTCTTCATTGCAAAAAGCTGCATTTAAGCTTTAAGATGTCATGTGTTACAGTAATTTAAATGAATTGCAATGTGCTGCTCACTGCAGTGAATGAAAGGGAAAGTATGAGGAATACAGCCTGTTGACTGAGCTCACTGACTTGAATAGGAAATTCTCCATGAGGAGGGAGTCCAGTAATAATAGCCTATCAATTATGGTTGCTGCCTCTGCCTGACTGAGGAATACAAATTCCAAAAAAGGTATTTTATAGAGACAGGGAAGAATTTTGAATGCCAGTTTTGCATGTTATCTCCACCATGTAGCCTTGAAATGTCACGAAGACAACCTGGCATCGTGCCTCTGCACCTCTCCTCACATGTGAACCCATCCTGCTGGTCACATTGGCAATCCAGCCTCCTCCTCCTCCTCCTCCTCCTCCTGCCTGAGACCCGTTCAGCTCCGCACTCTCCCCATCTCTGCGCCAGCCTCCGGACTCCACTGTCTCCTCCACCGGATCAGATAACGGATATCAGCCCGTAGAAACTTCTATAAAAACGTAGGTATGATTATTTCTGCACATTTTTGGGTGTCGGGTTCGGAGCGGCCGCACGGTGATGCGTGCTGAACGCCTCAGCAGCAATGGATGCTCTGCGCGCCGCACGAGCCCATTTTCAATTTCATGCCAAGTTGGATTAAATCTCATTTAACTCCTTGGAGAATTAATCAATGTCAATTTTATGAACGCTTTGCACCAGTTTGGATCGTTTAAAAGCCTAAAATGATGAATGATTGTTTTACAATTAGCCTCGTGCGGATTAGATTCCAGCCTGTGATACAGTTAGTAAGTGTTGAAAATGCTGCTTAATCTAGATCTGCGATGTCGTAAAAATATTATAGCGCTAATATTTATGATGTATCACCTTCACGTTGACATATCTGTTATTTACGAGCATATTTTGGCTGTATTCTCCGAGGCGCACTTGACTTTAAGGGCGCGTATATTTATATGACAATGTTGTAATGTTGCACAGGAAACCACATGCCGATGAACTCTCACTGAACTTGAACTCTTCCCCTCTTCCAGTTCCATTACACGCTTTATTTATATTAAATGCATATTTAAGCCTTCCATGTCTTAATCGTGGACGGTAAAATCGAGTGCGCACTCAGGGCGCAGGCCGAGGCTCTTACATAACCTCAATTCCACAAAAATCTCACTAAAACAGAGGAACAAAGCAGGGTGTCACCTTCTTTACTCCAAATCTGACTGGCTGTGTTACTAAGACACCTATCCTGTAAGAAATGAGGCTACTGAACCTTTTATGGAATTAATTTTTGGAAGATGATGCATTGTATGGTTCAGTAGCTCTATTGTCTCCTGAGTAAGAGCTTGACAGCCACACAGCCACGAGGTGCGTCCCTTTCTGGACACTCACCACTTCCCCTTCACCGCCTATTTATGACCTTGATATGAGCTGATATGTTAACTTGTTGGCAGCTTGTGCCAGCAGGCTAAATCTGACAGGACAACAGGAGCTCAGGGTTTTGTTCTTTGTGCATACTGATAGATAAGGCCAGTGGTGCCCAAACCACTTGCTCATAATATGTGTCACTCAAGCTAAGGCTTTTAGTTTGCAATCTACAGTTTGTTTTAAAGGGCTGTGGAAAACCTGGAAAAGTTATTTTATATCACATTTTGTAGGCATGAAAAGTTATGGGCTTTTGTTTTGCAAGATGAAATTCTTACAGTAATTCTCTGTTGATAACCTTCCACATAAGCGGAACCTAAAGTCAGCACACTCACCACTGATGCAACGTGCATGCAACATGACCGTGGTGGCCAGGCAGCTCCCATTCACACAGCCTCTGATAAGCCATCACAGTTTCTCTACAGAAATATGATGAAGTTTCTCTTTCAGCGTATTTTTTGAGCATGCAGAAACTTTGAGGTTTTTCTGGAGAATATTCTGGAGAGTAATTTTCATTGTACTGGATTGTTGCAATAATAATATACGTACATTTGCATTAAGCAAGAATATTTGTCCACTCCTATATTGTTAAGAGTACAAAAACATGAAAAACAACACTTTAAGGTACATTCAGAACAGTTAAAAAAATGTGCAATTAATTTGCAATTAATTGCAAGTCAATCATGCGATTAGCCGCGATTAAATATTTCTTTCTTGTAATATATATCACTCCATCTAAGGCTTTTATTTTGAGATCTACAGTGAGTTTTAAAGGCATGTGGAAAACCTGGAAGGGTTATTGAATTTCATGATCACATTTTGTTTGGGGAAATGTCATGGGCTTTCATTTTGTGAATTGAAATTGTTACATTAATTTTCCATTGATAACCTTCCACATACTGGAATTTATTTTCTGGAGCTTAGGTTAGGTGAAATGTACCAGATTTGGTGCTTTGTTTTTCATAAGTGTACATCAGAACTGTGTATGAGAGCAGCCTGCATCATGACTTTGAAAAACAAAATGCATTTTACTCACTTTTGGATTTACTTACTTTTGTGCAAAGTTTCTTAATCACAATAATGAACTGTGCAAACATACATAGGAGTTGACAGATTATCAGCCTGGCCAATTATTGGGGCCGATATTTGGCATTTTGCAGATTATTTGTATCAGTGTTTTATTCTAATAATCACTGATTAAAAAAAAGTTTCATTAAAAAAGTGCAAAGAAAGTGTCAGTTTTTATTTATTCATTTTTTATTTTGACTTTATAAAAATGTTGCTGGGAACTTGCTGTATATGATGCTGAAAGTCTCAGTTTTGATTAAACATTTGTTAAAGGCTTTTAAACAAAGTTTTGTGTTGAACCAAAAGTTACTAAAGTTACTAAATTCTAAATATTGATAGAAAGATTCTCATTGTTTTTGTAATTGCACATCGATTCCAAATATCGGTTACCGGTCTCATTAACTTAGAATTGGTATCAGTATTGGCCCTGAAAAACCAATATAGGTGGACCCCCTACAGCTATATACTATCACACATATATTGCCTTAAGTGAAAGGACATTTATTCTTAAAAGATAAATTACCATTACTGTATTCAAAAGCTTCCAGACTCTAGTTTCTATAATAAATCATTTTCTTTATATTCATAATACTCTGAGGTATTGGGCAGATATTATTCAAAATTTGAATAAGATCTAAACAATAAGTGAAGAATTACTGAGATTATGTAGGTTCCCCCACCATCTCCAGATTGGTTTTATCCTGCAGTTTTCACATATAGTGTGAGTAAATATATTGATATATTTCAGATTTTTTTTCTAAATAAAAGATTCATCCATTTCATGAAAGGGACATATGCCCTCAATGCATACCTCACCCCAAATACACAGCTTTGAAATGAAAAAGCCACCCATGGTTTCAGTTCTCTTTTAAGACTACCCAATGCGTAGTAATTTGACCTTGATATGATTTGAAATCTGTCAATATAACCCATTTACTGACTGCTGAACAGTGGGTTGTCTCTTGGCTTCCTGTAATATATAATTAAAGTGAGTGTTTGATTATGGAAGGTCATTTCCCTGTTGATATTGAATTGTGTCAACAAAAAAAGCACATGAGCTGTGCTGTCTAGGAGGAAGTTCAACACTGAAGGACGAAATGGAAATGAACTTGTGACTTAAGTTGGAACATGCAAACTACATAAACCAAAGCCATTGTTGTTGAATGGGAATATATGAATTCAAATATGGAGTCAAAATGGGGTCAAAACAATAAAATTTATTCAAATGTTTAAATGTGTTTCATTGTTTAATCCATAAGGATAGCTGTAGCACTGCATGACATCTCTGAAAAAGAGAAAAAGATTTACAGTTACAAAAAAAAGTTACACATCATATTTGCGGGTGAAAAAAAACTCACAGAACTCAGCTGTATGTGTGAGTCACAGCTGTACAGCTACATATCAAATCTGTGAGTACAAATCAAACCTACATGTACAAATACTTTTGTCCTTTATTTGACGCCTCTTCCTCAACAATGCTGCATTTATGTGGTGTTGGAAGATTGTAGTTTCTGAGATGGAAAGTTGTTCTTTCAACTTTATTGTGTTCATGTGCTTTGAGGTCAAAGATGATCGGTTGCATTTGAATACTAATAGCGTTAAAACAAGAGGTTTTTATCTCTTTCCAGTTTATTTAAATTCTTATATATAATTTTAGATATTATATATTATATATTCTATTTTTATATTTGATCTAGGTCACTCTACATGGACAGCAGTTAACATTAATACCACAATACACTTAGCATGTGATCAAAAGTTGATATTTAAAACGTGAATTAATAATAAAAAATGTTCCTGCCATGTTTATGCATTTATGACATCAAGTCAACAACTCGTGTTATAAAATTATATTATTATCAATGTTAGTATACTCACCTGTAATGCTTTATACAGCTAAAAGAAGCATATTCTGAAATGTGCAAATACTAAAAGTAAATGATTGCTACTGGGAAAAAATAATGAAATATATAATTTTATACCATCAGCCCTGAAACATCATGCAAACGTCATAACTCTGCAACTCGGGTATCCTCAAAACTTCCCAGTTTTCGAAGTCCATTTATGTGCTCATAACTCATAAATTTTGTAAATACGATGTTTCCGAGGAGCACGTGACGGCAGCATAATCAGTGGGGATGCTCAGATAAACGCATTAATATTTTTACACATTCACACACTTGATTATATTCATTAAAAAATATTCAGACAAGCTCAAACACAGCTGCCACACTTTTGACACTATTTTGACTCCATAGAATACATAGAATTTGTTCATATTCCGTAATCCAGATTTATTTTTTTGTCCTGAGTCTCTTGCATAGTTGACGTGTGACTTGTGGTGTTTCACCACACTTTGGGTCAACAGACACCAGGAGATGGAGCCAGAGCGGGTACAGCAGCTCTGTAGGAACAGGTGCCTGCTGATTAGTACCTGCTCAACACATGCTGCAGTCATGCGGAGAACCAGCTGAAGCTCGTCTTCAATCAGCTCTGCACGGGCTAAAATGCTCCTTTCCAACCCTGAGTCAAGGGAGAGGAAAGCCAGAGGACAGACCTGTGAAAGACTGTCTCTCAGTCCAGCATCAGATACCTTTAATGAAGTTAGAAAACACCTTAAGTTTAATATTGCCTTGTCCTAAATCATTTTTGATTATTTACAAAAATTATTACACAAAAACAACCAGTTTTGTTGTTTGTTAGTGCAGATCAGTGGTCTGCATCTAGATGTCAGATCATCCACCATCCTTTCCACCTCCAGATGACAAAGATCATATACTACATCACTTTAGGAATGTTGATATGAAACCTGCAAATATAATGCAACCGATATTTGCCGAAACATACACGTTTTTCCTCTAGTGAATCAGTTTTTCTTTCTTGCTACATCATCCCAAACTGTAATACTAGACTGTCAGTAACTGGCACTTTTTAATTAAGAGAGAATCTTGAAATTGACTTGACCTTGAAGCCTCTTGGGGGCTCAAAGTGTGCATCTTGATGTCTGGGTACAAGAAAAACGAGACAAAAAATAACATAATTCCTCAGTGCAAGATGCTAACATTCTACCTTGATCAAAAGTAAAAGGAACACGTTTTTAAGTTCCAATCCTGTCATCAGGCCTCATGGCACATCAGGCATCTGTGAAGGACAACATCTTATTGTGATAAGCTCCAGGCTCTGAATCAGCCGTCACGTATCAGAGGATGACAGCATCACTAGTGATAACTACTGTTGGTGTCACACTGGTGCAGGGATGGATCTGATTATAACAAACACATAATGTATGTTCAGATTGGCATGTTGCTGGAGTAACTTTTGGTTCATTCTGGGACAGTGATGATGCTGATAATGAAGGAAATGATGACAGTGAAAATCCTGATAAGAATTCAGTATTTAAGATGGACACTGGCATGTAGTCAGTCATCAGTTGTTGATTTCTGGGTTTGGTTCCTGCGATCGCCACCATGTCTCGCTTTCTGATGCCCATCCGCAAATCCTCCTGTAAGTGTTATTTTACCCGTTATATGGCCTTTACACACTGTAACTGCTTATATTTTGTTATTGCGCAGCCTATTACTAGGATTGGCCATTATTTACTTTTTGACTGCTGTTGATCAGTTTTGAAGCAATGATATGAAGTTACTTCTGATTCACTGATTGAACAGACATATCACACACTGGTTAAATCTACCAGTCTTGCTTGGTTTCCTTTATTTTATTCCATTGTAAATCTAATACATTAGGTGAAAAAATAACCATCAGATTAATCGATAATGGAAATAATCATTGTAGCAACTGCTTATTAGTATATATAAATATATATTAAATATATATTTACTCAGCCATTGGTTTATCAATTAATTGATGAGTTGAATGACCAGAAATTAAGTATTTTAATCAGTTATCAAGCAAACATTCTCTGGTTTCAGATTCTCCAGTGTAATGATTTAATGTTGCTTTTCTATGTTTGATATCAATGTAAAGTGAAAGGACTGTGAGTTGGACAAAACAAGACATTTGAAGGTGTCACATTGAGCTCTGAGAACTTATGATAGACATTTTTGGCTTTTAGACCTTTTATAGACAATTTTATATCACTGTATTCGATTAACTGGAAAATGGGACCACAGATTTATGGATGTTGACAAGAATAATGAGTCGCATGCCTATTGTTCTGTCACATTTTTTATGCTTGCATTAGTGTACACATGTGTTTGCTTAGCTTTTGTCAAGGACTATGAAAAGAATGAGCTGGCTTTGGTGTCATTAGACTAAACTCAAAAAAATGTCAATAAAGGTAATATTCCAGCAACTATTTTCTTTATTAACCAGAAAAATAGGACAGGATACCTTCTGAATTCAAGTTTTGTTATTTCACCAAACTAAAACTAACTTTAGCTTAATTTCCTTTGTAAACTCATATGAAACACACTTGAATCAAATTCAACAGATACAAGATAAAACTCACCAGAGTTGTCTTGGTTAGTTTTTTTCATTGTGCCAACAATCACCAACTCTGATTTGGTAGAAATAAATCCTTAATTCACAGTATAAGATGTGAGAATCATTTTGTCATTTTTTTCTTCAAACTCTCTGTGCAGTTTTTAGCCAGTTGTTTACAGTCTTGTAACATTATCCCAACTGCTTGCAGGCCCATCTCTCCAGCACAGTCTCCTGTTCTAACAGTAGAGATTGACATCTGGTGGTGCCTGCTGTGCACTACAGTACATCATCTTAATACAGCATCTCCATATCAGTTCAGCAGAGAGACGAGCATGTGCATTTTTAATGGTATTATAGATCATACTGTCTGGATTTGTAAATAGTATACAGTAATACTGTGACACCGCCAAAGTCTACTGTTTAACCCTCATCAGGACATCATTTTGACTAAGTGCTTCCTTATTGACTGCAAACCCCTGGGAGACAACTCTGTGACCTTTGACCTGTGTGTTGATACACTAAACCATTTAGATACAGTACTGTAATACAGTCCACAGGCTGCTTGTTGTATTAGAGGCTGTATATGACTCTGAATGACGAGTTTGGAAGGACTGAAACCCAGGTTTCATTCACACGTCAGTCTGAGCTGCTGTGCTAAGAGACCTGCTCACCAGGACATGTCCCCTCTGTGTCTCCCTGCAGCTTTCATCATGTCCTCAGTGCTGCAGAAGCTGATCAGCCCTTTGGCCAGCAGCCCCGCTGAGCCTCCCAGGAACAAGGTGACGGTGGTCGGGGTGGGCCAGGTGGGCATGGCCTGTGCCGTAAGCATCCTGCTTCGGGTAAGACACAACAACATGATCAGAATGGCTTTAGTTAGAAGACATACAAAATATGACAGAAATTAATGGACTCTACATTTCTCCTCCGTCATCATCTTCCTCCTCCTCCTCCTCCTCTCCAGGACCTGTGTGATGAGCTGGCTCTGGTGGATGTGATGGAGGACCGTCTCAAGGGAGAGATGATGGACCTGCAGCATGGCAGCCTCTTCCTGAAGACCTCCAAGATAGTCGCTGACAAAGGTCGCTACCTGCTGCTTACGCACCACAGCTGCTCTGCACGCAAGAGTTTTCACCTTCCCCTGAAGACAAAGACATCATTTTATCAATTCTCATTCCTGTCCTCTTCCTCCAGACTACGCAGTGACAGCCAACTCTCGCCTGGTCGTGGTGACGGCCGGCGTCCGCCAGCAGGAGGGCGAGAGTCGCCTCAACCTGGTGCAGAGGAACGTCAACGTCTTCAAGTCCATCATCCCCCAGATCATCAAGTACAGCCCCAACTGCACACTCATTGTGGTCTCCAACCCTGGTGAGCACAAAAACACATACACGATCATCTTTGAGTTTGTTTGTTTTGTATACGTACATATTAATAACGTCTTGTTGGAACACCCTCTCTGCAGTTGATGTGCTGACTTATGTGACCTGGAAACTGAGCGGTCTGCCCAAGCACCGCGTCATCGGCAGTGGCACCAACCTGGACTCTGCCCGCTTCCGCTATCTGATGGCTGAACGTCTCGGCATCCACGCCAGCTCCTTTAACGGCTGGGTGCTGGGAGAGCACGGAGACACCAGTGGTGGGTTCACACATAGATCAGAGACTTGTGGTTTTTGTCACTTTGCAGTCAGAATTCTTGGGACTGCACTGACAGAGTGAACGAGTTAATTTTGTGTTATCGTGTTTTTGTCCACAGTGCCAGTGTGGAGCGGTGCTAACGTGGCTGGAGTCAACCTGCAGAAGCTGAACCCTGAGATCGGCACAGACGGTGACAAGGAGCAGTGGAAGGCCACGCACAAGGCTGTAGTGGACAGGTAGGCTGTGTGTGAGTGAATGTGAGAGAGGCATACAGATGTAGACCACCAGAGATGATAACTTTGCTTACTACTTACTTTACAAATGACAATTTTTGCATATAAGCCAAATGAAAACAAACAAGTGCTGCTAAAACAATTAGTCCATTGAACAGAAAAACAATTGTCATCTAGCAAGTGGATGGAATTTTCATAGTAGCTGGTGATTTTAATCAACTCATCCTTTAACTCCAATGATGTAGGATCAAGGACGAAATTTAATTTCATTTTTTTGACATAGTTTAAAAATTGACTAATAAATCTACCCCGTACCTTGTATTTTGATAATAGTGTAGATTATTTTTCATACAAAAGCACTTAATGTTTTTTTTCCTGCATTGAGCAATTTACTTTTAATACATTTTTCTGATTGTACCTTTATACTTTTACGAGTACTTAAGTTTTACTAGTACTTTTTAATGCAGAGCTTTATTTACAGTGTGGTATAAGTACTTTTACTGAAGTAACCATTACTTATCAGTGTATGCTGACATGATTGGTAAAATATGGATGCCTTACGAAGTCTAGTTTGACATGATACCTCTACCTATGCACTGGCTTAAAGTATGACCATTCCTCTGCCATTAAAAATTGTAATGCTTCCGATTATTTTGGGGGAATTGTGTTATGGTGGCCATGCCCCGCCTCCCTGTCCTCCCTTGGAAGCGCCACTGCTCAGAGCTCAGGCTGCCTCCTGTTATGGCTGATAAATGGAGATAAAACACAACACCACAAGACTGAAATCCACTTCAACTGATTAAATGGGCTGATAACTGCTATCATATCATATCATTGATTCTCTGTGCCGTTATTTAACTGGTCTGTCAGAGGCAGAACTGTGAGTGCTTCTATTATCTGAAGCATGAGTGATTACAGTTTTAGTTCAAGTGGCCCCAGAGGGAATGTAACCTCCAACCCTGGCAGTGCTAATAGCAGCTTCCCTCTCTAACAGCCTGCCGAGGCTCAGGCTGCTGTGCATTATGGGCCGGGCCGCACACTGAGGACAGGCGCTGTGCATAAAACACCAGTTAGCAAGAAGTGTCGGCTAAACATTTTTTTTTAGAATAAAGCCTCATGATGGTTTAATATACTGACTTTTATTATCCACCTGTGTTATTACAGTCTTGTTGCTCATGATAAAATGGGTAAGTGTTAGCCCAACCCTCAAACAGCATAGAATAGGCTTATAACGGTATAATTAATTTCATACTTTTGCAATATACTCCGTCCAAAAGTTCTTTTTGAGATTGGAGAGCAGATATGATCTGAGAGGTTTTTATAAGTTTACTGTACAAAAAGCTAAAAAGGGAATTAAAAGGAGGTGTATCTCTATTATTAGGGTCAAATTATGGAATGATAACAGTATAAGTTTAAAAATGTGTAATTCACTTTTGGTTTTCACAAGAATGGTCTGTAAAGACATTTTTGAAGGCATATATAAGCATTTTGCTTCTGCCTAAGCCTGTTCAGTCACTACATCATACACAGACTGTTGCTTTTGTTTATACTGAGGATACTGTTTGTGTTTATTGTATAATGTATGATGACTGAATAAAATACTACTACTACTACTACTACTATACTACTACTACTACCACTCCTAATACTAATATACATACAATAGATTTTACCATAAGACAGAAATACTCCACTTGCTTTGTGTGGGGGCCACTTCTACAAAATTACACACCAGGGGCCAGTCACAGCAGCCCCATACATGTTTCTCTGATTTTAGCACGTTTCTCTGATTTTAGCACGTTTCTCTGATTTTAGCACGTTTCTCTGATTTTAGGATGTTTATAGGCTTTCAGGATGTTTCTCACATTTTAGGACATTTCTAGGATTTTAGCATATTTTTTCAAAGTTTAGGACATTTTTACGATTTCTGGATTTTGCTATGATTTTAGGATTTTAACATACTTTTAGAATTTTGGGATGTTTCTCAGATTTTCGGACATTTCTTGGATTTTAGTCTAATCATATATAGGCTATTAATATTAATATTTAAGTACTTTAGAACATTTCAAGGATTTTAGGATGTTTCTCAGAATTTGGGACAGGGATAGGATTTTAGCATGTTTTTAGAACTTCAGGAGATTTCCAGGATTCTAGTACAATTTTAGTATTTTAGGACATATTTAGGATTTTAATACATTTCTAGGATTTTAGGATATTTTTGTGATTTTAAGATATCCGGGGATTTTAGGACATTTATGGGATAATATGATGTTTCTAGGATTTTAGGACATTGGGGTCTGAGCTAGGACCCCTGGCACTTTTTTTTTAAAATAATCAAGCTCTATTTTGATGCTGTTTATGCACTCTGGCACCTTGTGTATACTTAAAGAACAAAAACAATTCCCAGTGAGAATCATGTTATTTTATGGTTCTGGAGCACCAAGTTGTATTTGTGTACTTGTCATATCACTAGAATGGTTGCTAGTAAATATATATTGATATATGTGTATTTGTATACGTGTTTAACACAGACACACACAGCACAGATGTTCTGTTTGATGTGCTGTTTTGTGTTTCAGTGCTTATGAGGTGATCAAGCTGAAGGGCTACACTAACTGGGCCATCGGTCTGAGCGTGGCAGACCTGACTGAAAGCATCGTCAAGAACATGAGCCGTGTTCATCCTGTCTCCACCATGGTCAAGGTCTGACACACGCACATACACACAAACTAATTAAACTAAACACATTTTCCAAAATCTACTAATTTCTTGCATTTTATGGGACATTCTTGCCAAGTTGCTCTTTTTATTTCCCTATGTTTTTTTTTTTTTTTAAGAAATCAAATCAATTTGCTCAAGCAACATGAGAAGAAAGAAATGAGTAACTCAAGTGACTCAAAAAACAGCAAGAAATTAGTAAAAAAATAAGTAGATTAACTAAAAGTTTGCAAAAAACACACAAATAAATTAATACAATAAAATAAACAAAAATGTAAAAGTAAAATACATACACACACACACACACACATACACACATATATATATACACATATACAAACATAGGAAGGAAATTACCCCTAATTGCTGCCTAAAAATTATAGTAATCTTGAAAAATAGTTTGAAATAAAAATTTCAAACTATTTTCCAAATCTACTAATTTCTTGCAATTTGTGGGACATTTCTTTCCAAGTTGCTCTTTTATTAAATACTTGTGAAAGGTGTCTGAATGCAGCACAACAAAACCGATGTCAATCTAGCTTTCAAAGGGTTAAAGACCCTCAAATTGCTTTGAGAGCTCATGTAATACATTTTCGTTTAAGATATGATGCTTCTTTGTGCCTCCTGACTCTGTGTATGTCTTTATCTCAGAACATGTACGGTATCGGCGAGGAGGTCTTCCTGTCTCTGCCCTGCGTGCTGAACAGCACCGGCGTGAGCAGCGTGGTCAACATGACCCTGACTGACGCCGAGGTCAGCCAGCTGAGGAAGAGCGCCGACACGCTGTGGGGCATCCAGAAGGACCTGAAGGACATCTGAGCACACCGGCGCACAGAAGACACACCCATGGTGCCCAGAGGCCTGTCGACACGCACACACTCCTTTAATATCGTCCCTGTCTCTTAGACTGTATTGCTCTTATTTTGAAGGAGAATACCAGTGTTTTTTAAAAGAATGTGCCAGTGAGAATTTTACTTTCACACGCCTGATTTGACTTTGAAACAGTAGTACACTCCTTTAAAAAAATGTGCTCTCCAGCAGTTGTAAACTGTGTTTGTGTTACGAGATGTAAGATGAACCGTGTTACTGTTGTACTCTCGCTGTTTGGACCAGGATCAAACACAAACCTCAAAAAGCCAAAAACCGTCACTGTCCTCTTCCACTGCTCACTGTACTGAGTCCTTCCTTTAGTCCACCAAGAGAAAGACCCTTAATGTCTCGGCAAAGACACTAAAAAATCCAAAAAGGATGCCGTTTTCCTCCCGCCTTCGTCTAAAAGTGAGTCTCTCCAGCGGGCGGCCGCACACTTAGGTCAAAGCACAGTGAATTTGTGAGTGTGATGGTGGAGTGTTCTTCCCCTCCCGTTGTGTTTGCAGAGGGAGATGGAGCAGCAGGGGAGGAGTGGGAAAGTCCAGCTCCAGTTGATTTTTTTTGACATCCGTTGTTACTGTCCGACCTTGTGTTGTGTGTAAATTAATAAATTTGATGAAGGTTAGTGTGTGTATGTGAGTCCTTTATTTCTCTCACATTACAGCCTTTTGTTAATGATGCAATGTGAGGAATCATATGGAGGAGTAATAATAATAATAATAATATTAATAATAAATAAGTGAAATAGAATAGTAATATTGTGTTATGTGTGCCAATTAATTACTAGGAAAAAACTTCAAGAAAAAAGTTAGTTTTTGAAGGTGATTTAACCCTTTCAAACTTGTGCACATTGTTTGTTTTTTTTTTGCAAAAAAAAGAAAAAAAATGTACAGAAGGCAAAGAGCTTCTTAACAAGATACGGCCCCATAAATGCCATAAATTAGTTAAAAGTTTAAAAAAAAAAAATCTTGCTTAAGGCCCTCAGAAGTGTAGGGCTGGCCCCGATTTTTGACTTATGTGACTATATATGAACATGATGCTTATTTGCACTAAAATGCTCGTCTGTATTTAGCTGCTCATGGACATTATGTTGTCAGAGGTGTTGTTTAAAAAGATGCCGCTGTGCCATCTTATGGTTGGATGAAGCCACTGCAAAAATTAAAATTGAACTTTTTTAGCATCACCATACAACGCTTTTATTGTGGAATTGAGGACAAAAGAAAAAAATGCAATCATCAACTTATAATCTGCCACAAATTGAAAGAACTTTAGAAAATTGTTTTTAAAAATCTAGGGGAAAAGCATCCTAGCAAAAAAGAAAAAGAAAATACTAAACAATATAAAAAATGATTAAATTTAAAATTATAGTAAAATAATTGTTATATTTTTTTACAAACTATTTCCAGGTCTTTTTCATATTTTCTTATTATTTTTGGGGTCAGTTTCTCTTTCATTGCTCTTTTCCTCCTTTTCATGTTTTTAAAAGAAATCATGCCAATTTGCTTAGGTTTCAAATACTGAGATGACTCAGTAGGGAAAACATCTTACAGAATCTTATTTTCTAAGACATTGTGCTTTCTTTTTTGAATATATTGTATCTTTATAATTTTTTTTACCTCTGAAATTCTTTTCTTAAAAATAGTTTCACAGTAGAGGTGGTACAAAAGTTTTATTCACAGAAACATCATTTCATCTGAAGAAAAAGATCTTTTTCAAACACAAATGGAAAGACATTTCTCACGTTGACTCTTCACCACTGAGACACAAGTCCTCACGTGTGTCTCAGGTAGGCACCTCCAGTTCTCGTGAGAAGACAGAAAAGGGTGAGAACTTATTTGTCCTGGCTCTTTTGACGGCTCTCCTGTAAATGTAGCGTTTCCCGAAGCGGAGGCCGAAAGGGTTGAAGTTGAATTTGCTCCTGCGGTCGTTGCACAGGAGCTGCAGCTGGTCTTCATTCTCTCTGAGGGACAAACAGGGGCTGGGATCCTCTGTCAAAAACTCTCCTGCTGTCCTCCTCCTGAGACCAGAGAGGATGGACCCTGAGGAGGACAACAGCAGCAGCAACACATATCAGCTCAGTGCATGTACCTGCAGCCCCTCGCACTATAACTATTATTATCACTATGATTATCTCTATTTAGTTTTATTTTTTGCTGATTTTGTTTCCCAACATGAATGTCTTAATGCATGAAGAGGGCAGGAATTTTAACCGAGAGTTCACCTTGAAACAACCCCAACATTTTTTGTTTTCTGAAATTGTACCTTTAAATATGAGCTAATTTACATTAATTTCCAGAAAGAGAAATCTAAATGTTGGATAACACTGGGTTCAAAATCCTTGTTTCATTGCGGTGACATTTTAGAGTAAACGGTTTTTACACAGGGCAAATTCTATATCTCTTTGTAAACACCTCTTTTTTCCATTTTTTTTCAGTCATTTTTGCCATGTTTTTAGGAATAAGGTGTTCTTCTGTTAAAACCTTCATAATATGAACAATTATAAAACTCGACATTTTGGTGTATGCTAGAGCTACTGAAGTGAAGATTTCTGGCAAAGATTATGAGAAATATGGCCAATGTATGGTAAAATTTCATAAACATTTGGACCACAGTTTCGAAACGACAGTTGAATATGGTAAGATTATAACTAATCAATATCATTATTAATCCTCACCAGTTAATTACTTACTTTAAGGCTATTCTTTTTTGTTTTCTAAAATGTTATGTTTAGATATGTTATCATCTAATTAAATATGCACAGATTAATGCACATTTCCAGGAAAGAAATGTGAACTTTTGATAAAGTCATTTTTAAAATTCTTGTTTAATTTTTTTGATGAGTTCGAGTCAAATGTTTTTCCAGAGAGAAAATTTAATATCTTACTTTATCACACCATAAATCTGAAAACACTGTCCTGTTGATTAAAAAAAAAGTCAATTTAATTTTCATCATGTAATAAAAAGTTTTATTAATCATAATATGAATAATACATTAGCAAGCCCCTCTGTAAAAGCCTTCGTAATATAGAGGATAATGAAGAAAAAAAGTCTTGCATTAAAGAAAGCCTAAAAATATGTAAATATAAGTACTTTTTTTGGGCGAAGAATAGTCCACTTCTAACTCTTATTATTATCATAATTATTACATAAGCTATATAGTTTTCTTGACTTTTGCTGTTTTAGTAAGGCGAGCAGGAGCTGATTTTCATTACTTAATAGACTGCAATTAGATTGCATAAGCTGATGTTATGATTTAAATCAGCAAAGTAACTGTTGATGTTAACTACATATAGTCCGTTAAAAAATAAGATAGGCCTATTTAGTAGAAATTACTATAAAATGGAAAAATTCAAGCAAATCACAATCTCAAAATCCTATTGAGGTAGATACACCAGTAAAGTCAAATGTAGTCTATTTTTCTAAGAAAATAAATGAAACTTCTCCTCATTCTGCTGCCCACCTGTTGTGCGTGTCCTCTGTGCAGAGTCAAACCCTGGCAGAGCTGCTCCCGCACTTCCTCCATCCTGCCCAACAATGAGCCCGCACACCACAACCAGAGCCACCAGTCTCATGTTCAGACACAAGAAACAAATCCTCTGCGTCTCTGTCCAAACAGTGCTGATTCAAGTGTTTATCTAACCCATCCACTCCTGTCCAACCCGGTTTATATTTTCATCAGGTGACCTGGTGCTCTCCCAGCTCTCAGCCAATCACAGCTGCATGCGTACTGCGCTGTAAATTGCGGAGCTGTCCGCTGCTGCTGGTGCTGAAATGTATCATTCATTAGCTTTTCTGGGAAATGTTGCCAGCTTGGTTGGGATCACTCAGCCAGTACAGGATAATATGTGACTGCATGTTGAACAACGGTGACGTCTAGAACATTATAAAATCAGATAAATGACCGAAAAAAAGGCTGAAACGCATGGATGTGTAATAGCGCAATTAGGCTCCAGTTTGGCTACTGTCATGCAAAGAGTAGCAGCAGCTCAGAAACAGTTCTTTGATTCTATTCTACTTTCATTCTAGACTTCCCAGTGTGTTATACACCAATGGCTTGCCATGCAGGAAGGAAGACTGAAAGCAAAAAGTAAGCAGCAACACAGAAATGGCTTTAAACAACACTGGATGGCAGCATATGATGCTCCAAAACCTTCATGTGTCATGACCTGTCAAGCTCCCTGAAATCTTGCTTATTTGTCATCTGCATGTTTCCTGTTTTATTTTGGTAGCCAATGGCCCTCATGCAAGAAACAATGGGCCTCATGCAAGAGACTATATAAAACTCATTTTCTGAATTTTTGCTCATATCCAGAGTTTTTTCTTATTTTGTTAGTACCCACTGATTTTGTGGATTCACCAATATTTTCATATTTTTGCTTTTCAAAAGTAAGAAAAAATTAGTACAATTCAGAGGGAAAATCTGTATTTTTTTAAATTCCATTTTTGTTATTAGATAACTTGATAATTCAGGTTTTTGTGCACAAACCCGAATTGTGAACATTTACAAGTGCAGCTGAAACATTTTTTTTTATGAAAACCATTTCAGGCTTCTGCTTTACCTGTGCTGAGAGATTACTTATGATCATTGAGCACACTTGGTCAGAACAGATTTGGGTGGTTAAGAGTGCTGGTGCATCTGATGTTGACTTATTTTCTCCTACCAGAAAATTAAGAGAAATGTATGAGGCATTTAAGTGAATGTTGCTGCACAAGGCTCATTGTGTCATCACATTTCAGATTCTGCATCCTGTCAAGTTTCTCTCCTTTGTGATTACTTGCCACGCCCTTATGTGTTTCTCCTGTGTCTCCCTTGTCTAAGAGAATATGATTCCATGTCTAACCCTCCTTTGTTGATAGTCTTTACCTTCGAGTGAGAGCTCCAGAGTTTTCCTTGTGTTACTTGTAAGTGTATGTTGGACAGTTTTCGCCTTTTGACCCTTTTTAGCCAGTTGATTTGGATACTTTTGCCTGTGTGACTGATCACCCGTGTATGCACCTGAGCCTGAACTTGAACTTTTAACCAAGTCTATGACGGTGTTTTGTGAGTCCTTTGCCAGTTTTTGCTTGGCAGTATGTACCTTTCAGCATTCATGGGGCCTTCATAAATGTGAGAGTTACCCACGATGCCATGGGAATGAGCACACCCCAATACTATCACAGATGCTGGCTTTGACCTTTGTGCTGGAATTAATCTGGGTAGTCCTTTTACTTTTACTAGTCCTTTTTACTTGAGAACACAACTACCATGATCTCCACAAACAATTTGAAATGTGGATTTGTCAGACCAGAGCACACTTTTCCACTTTGTGCAAGTCCACCTCAGATGAGCTTGGGCACTACAGAGAATATTCTGGCACTTTTTGTCACTGGGGGTGTTTCCTCTTGTCCTGGTGGGTAGCTTTCATTCATCAACATTTCACAATCACCCTGACATGTGTGTATATGTGTATGGAACGTCCCCTCCTGGAGGTCAGCCTCAGTAGGCGGGGTGGAAGCTCTTTGCCCCCATCAGTCCCTTTTATCTTGCCCTGGAGGACTGTCCCAGCCGAGCCCAGGACCTCCACATGCAGGCTTGTTTGAAGGATTTATCCACAGACTGCAACAGCTCTAAAACACATACAGTGTCTGTTGGATCCCTGGACGTTTTAAGATGCCGCTGTCACGGTCCCTGTCAATGTCGTCCCTGAGCGGGGTGCTGCCGTCCTGGGAGGAAGACGAGCTGCCTGTGGAGGACCTGTTGCTCTTCGAGGTGGCTTGGGAGGTCACCAACAAAGGTCAGATCACAGGTTTAATGATTTCTGAAGAAATGACATGTTTGAATAGATGTATTCTGGCAGTAAGCATGAGTTCAGCTACAGAGGGCCTTTTTCCAAAGTATTGCAAAATGACACAGTGGGAATATTTTACATTTCCACAATACGATCAGTTCAAGTACACTTTTTGAATATAGTCTACATTTGAAATGAAATAATTAACCATAATTAACCCTTTGAAACCTGAATGGACATCCCTTTTCTTGTGCTGGGCTCAGATGCCTTTCACAAGTATTTAAGTCTTTGAACCCTGAGCAAATTGATTTGATTTTTTATGAAAACATGGGGGAAAAGGGAATGAGCAACTTGGCAAGGAACATTTCTCAAACTGCAAAAAATACTTAGATTATTATTATTTCCTAAGCATTTTTAAAAGGTTATTTCCTCAGCTCTTTTTAAATATTTTTTTAAGTGTGCAAACTTTAGGTAATTGTCTTGCTTTTTCTTAACTCTTATTTTTTTGTCGCTAATTTTCAGGTAATGTCCTTGTACTTTTTTTAAAACTAATTTTGTGTGATTTTGAGTTATTTCATCTTTAGTTGGTCCTTGCCTTCTTTCCATGTTTTTGAAAGAAATCAAGCTAATTTGCTTAGGTTTCAAAGGGTTAAGAGAAAACAGTAAGTCACTTTGTCAAGACACTGCGTGATTTATCTGAAGATAAAAATATATAATTGTAAAAATATATATAATAAAAAGATAAATTTGTCAAAATTAATACATGAAATATGTCCACCAGTGATAGTAACTTGGCCCTTTTATAGTCTGTCTGTTTGGCAGTATTGGAACTATTTCGTGTAAAATTGTGCCTCTTTACCCCTCAAAGAGCAAACATTGAAATCGAGTGAGCACGGAGACAGAGTCTGCTCCGTCTGAAGAGTTAAATATTAAACGGCAGATAAGTGGTAAAGGAGGAATAGTCATGTGTAAAACCATAAAAATAAAGCAAAAACTGACAGTGAGCAAACTGGATGAATATGTTAATGGATAACGTGTCAAAATATATTGTTTGTTACTTTGTGTTAGTGACAGTGTGTCATGCTGAGTCAGCATTCATAATAATTATTGATATTATACTTCAGCCTTGACAGAGACTGAGCAGTACTGCTGATGATGCTGAGGTCATGACCTCTTTGGGGGATGTGTGTAGCAATCAATATAGGTTTTGGTTTCAGCACCACTATAACATACAGATAAAGGCATTTTTTAGTCAAAATTTTCGAATTTCTGATTTAATCGAATATTTCTAACATGAAGCAAAAAGCACCATTTAGGCCTAAATAATGAAATCAAATAATACTGAGGTGAATAGACTATGACAATTTTTTATTACTATTGCTCATAGAATTGATCTAATTTTGCTAATATGTGATTACTGTTAATATATTTTAGGTATTTCAAAGTTAATCAACAATAACATAATTTATCAATTAAACCCTGGGATCCCACTTTAATATTACACACACTTGTATCACCCAACGCACAGAATGTGCTTTTTTAAAATCAAGCTTTAAAAATTATATATATATATTATTCTATTATATATTATTATTATATAAATATTGATTTATTATATATTATTTTTATCAGATTATTTTCTACTTTCCTTGATTTAATTTGTAACCAGCATCAGTCCTAATCATAAATACAAAATATTCCTTAATTTTCAGAATTTTAACCCTTTCAATGCCAGGTTCTTGACACAATGCCAGTTTTTCAGATAAAACAAACAAACAAACACAAAAATGAATTATTATTATTATTATTTTTATTATACCACATGCTAAGTACATTTTTTTAAAATTATTTTTTCTTATTATCACAGCCTGGTATATGTAAATGATTAGCAGTAACATTGATTGTGACTGATTATTACAAAAATTGTCCTTTTTTTTGTCTTTATTGGATGGAAATGTTATATGTAATTGTAAGATATAAACCTGACAAAAGGTCAAATAATTTCTTTGAGTGTACATATATGCTATTAATATTGTATTATGAATTTAGCCCATGGTCATGTTGTCAAACAGTTCAGAGGTTATTGTCCATTCTGCTGTTTTCTCTGGCCTCAGCCTTATATAACGCCTGCTCTCTGATGCAGTTTAGACGTCACTGATGGTCATTTCTATCAATATTTGTCTTTTTGTCGCCACGTGAGAGACTGGGATAAACATTCCCACATGTTTTGGTCTGTTACAAAATAGAAAATTCTGTCTGTCTGTCTCAGATATTGACTCTGGTTTATTTGTTCAAGTGAGTTAGTAGTTTTGAGGGAGTAGTGATAAAATTTGAGATTTAAGATTTCCTGATTTCCAAATTCCAGAGTCAACCGCATAAACACTCTGAATTTAAGTTTTGTCTTGAGACAACTGAACCACTCTTAGTAGCTCCAAATATGGATTTATGGCACATTTACTTTTTCAGAACAACTTTCTTGAAACTGCATTTGAAGTTTCTAAAGGATTCAATACAAATACAATTTAGGCTAGCTATAAAAAAAAGTTTTTACAAAATGCATTCCACTTAAAACCTGAGCATATTGGTTTAACTTATTTAAAAAAAAAAAAAAAAAAACAACCAAAAAAACAAATCATGGGTAGCAAGCAATAAGCATTTTAACAAGATGTGGCACACACACAAAAAAAAGGAAAGTAAAAAAAACAAACACAATGACAAACAAGAAAATGACCCAAATGCCTAGAAGGAAAAAAAAAAAGTACATACATATTTTTTTCTGTAACATAATTTAAAATATATAGTAGCAATGATTATACATATAGTTTTCTGGACATTTTTCCCCCAGAAGCTCATTTTAAGGCCATTTTCTTGTCACCTTTTACATTTTTTTTGCAATTTGCTGAACTAATAACTTTATGTGAGGACCATTTCAGTTTGTTTCACTCTTTTGTTGCTGAATTTATTCTTTATGAATATTATGGACCTAAATGTTGCCATCTGCTGGAATTTGTGTACACATACACTCTGTCTCAACCTCAACCCCCAAGATCAGGTGTAAGATTTTTTATTGAAATTTCAAGTGTAAACATGTACATCATTGTACAAATATAGATCCCCTCATACAAACACACATTCCCACAGGCAAAAAAAATAAATGAATAATGACAAAGTAGTAAGCAAAAAGTAATAAGTATAATATTAACAGATTATACAAATTTAAATACATACATGATTAATTTGATAATAATAATAATAATAATTAAAATTAATAATCAAATTAATAATTTTAAAAATTATAATATGCATAATAACAAAAATAGGAAAAGAAAAAATAAAATAGTAAAGTAATGAATATAAACATCCACGTAATAAGATAAAATTACATATAAAATATAAAATAAACGACAGGATCAATACTTTCAGATTATCCATGTAACATTTCCTTGTCAGTCAGTGATACATGTCGTCAGCCAAAATGAGTCCTAAATACAAACATTTACAAAATGCATTTCATAAATCGTTACCACATCAGATAAGACAGGTTACAGGACATGACACGCAGTTCATTTTTATGCTACACAGATCATTAGCTTGGTAATTTTTCTGAAAACTGTGAGCACTGAAGAAGAGAATATTATTGGCATAGTAAAAAAAAAGACAGGAAAAAAGAGATTAGTATATGTGTGTATTTAAAATTATTTAAGGGAATTATTATAATTTTTAAGCTTTTTTTTCAGTCCATTTCTTGTTCTGGTCCAGGTCTCATAAGGTTATTTAAATAATCTTGTCTTTTTTCCATCTTTGCTGAGCAAAAAAACAATTGTGTGAAGGAATTAAAAGCCTGTCCCATATAGCTGCCTGTCCCAAATATAAGCCTGTTTGATCTGTGAGGACCATCTGACCTTTGACTTTTATGCTGATCTAGGACAGGGGGTCCCAAATGTAAAACAGCCTCTCTGTGATCTTAGTCAGTGACGTTACAATCATATTTAAATATCACTACACAGCACTTAAGTTAGAAATGCAACTTCCGAGCTATGTATTCCACTCTGTCTCTCTGTATATGCACCTGCAGTTGTGTGGAATCTACACAGTGATCCAGACCAAAGCCAAGATCACTGTGGATGAATGGGGGGAGAACTACTACATGATGGGGCCCTACTTCGAGCACAACTTTAAGACCCAGGTGGAGGGCTGTGAGCCGCCCAACCCCGCCATCAGGAAGGCCATGGACGCTCTCATCCACAACGGCTGCCAGGTAGGAGACAGTGAGTGTTTGTGTGTGTTGGACAAAGTGTGTTATTTCTAATGTATGTCAGGAAGTGGTTCATTCTTGGTAAAGAATTGGGCTTGTATTCATTGCCCTTACATAGATTTTAGGGGGTGTAACCTCTGCTAAATGCTTATTTATACTCACGTGGGATTCATCGTGGAGCACAACTGGGTAAGACCATTTTGGATGGTTGGAAATGTTAGGGGGCCCCTGGAGTTTACTTCTCTTATTTTTTTTCTCTTAAAAGAAAATTAAGGGAAAATCAAGAAAATGTTGCTTCTTAAGGCCCATTGTTTATATATATTTGAGTAACACTTTTGAATTATGTAGCATCTCATAAGATAGTAATCTATACTCCTGATCCTTTTTTTAGTATCTATCTAGTTTTTGTGTTTAGTATCTAAGGTATCAATATGTTCTTCAAAATATCGTAAATGAAAACTCTTATAGTTTTGTTTGGTTCATTTGATTATCAGATTCACTAAGTTAAGTAAGCTCTAAGAGCAATAAAACCTTAAACACAAGACACACAGCTACTGTAAATAATATAAAAATATGATACACTTCACTTCTTCTGAAACTCGAAGTTCTCCTGTTTTTTAGTGACCCCAAATTAATCCACTTGACTGAAAATTACCAACTCAAATGGGGATAAAAAGAACCAAATAAATGTAGAAACAAATATATGAGGGATTCCTTTATTTTTTCCATCTGAACAGTATTGCTGTGTACTGTGCACATTACTGTTGACCAAACTCTCACTGAGGGGACTTCTGCAGTCTACCTACCAATCAGTGGCCACTAGATGGCTGTAATGCACCAGAGAGACTATGATGATCCAGGAGTAGAGACAAATTATACAGTGGGCATTTTTTTTGTGCTATTGGCAGTGTCTGCTGAAAGCTTGAGTCAGAACTTTTTGTACTTCACTACCTTTATGAGTCCAGGATTTTTTGAGAATAGCACATCATGTTTCAAAACTGCAAAATTCAGGCGAAGCTGCCATCTGAGCCTGACCACATAAGATCTCAAAGAGGAATATTTGCATAAAATGATGTACAATAAATTATTTTATTTGATGAAAAATGGCAAACTACAAAAATAGCTTACACATTATAAGTCTTACAGTGTATAGCACTGGAAATGCCAAATCAACAAATATATGCCCAACTGTGGTTTCCTGAAGTAGAAATCTTAAATGTGGGGACTCTGAATACCCAGAACTCTGAATTTTACCAAAGAAGTACTACATGTAAGCATGGGTGAGACAATGAGACAGTGCGGACAATAGCCCCCAGGGCCCCCCCACCCTGACACCTTGGCCTGAGCCCAATAGGCCCATTCAGTGATCCATCCTAACATGAAGAGATACCTCTACTTTAGCAAACATACTGAGGACTTTTTCTACCACTGTTACTTGCCAGGAAAATGTCAGCTGTTTAGTATGAGTAAGAAATTGCTTATAGGCGCCATGGGCAGATTGAGAGTCATCAGGCCCCTGGGCACATATATGCAAAAGGACCATCTCCTATAAAACCAAGACACACAAATTTTGTGGTGGTTTAGCATTTTTTTTCTTTATTATTTAGTGCGTTTGTTTTTGTCTCTTTGTGGTTGTTTTGCCACTTTTTGCAGTTATTGTGTGTCTTTTTTGCGGTTCCTTTTCATCTCCTTATGGTCTTTTGTGTCCCTCAATGGTACATGTTAATAGGAGTAGATTTTAAAGTAGAAAAAATAGATTTTAAAGTGGAACCTCTCTCACTGGGCCTACTTTGCTGATGTTGATGCTGCAGGTTCATTTTGGCCGCTGGCTGATCGAGGGCAGCCCCTTTGTGATCCTTTTTGACATTGGCTCAGCTGCTTGGAACCTGGACCGCTGGAAGGGGGACCTGTGGGAGACCTGCAACATAGGCTTACCCTACGACGACCGAGAGGCCAACGACGCGCTCATCCTGGGCTCCCTCATCGCCTGGTTCTTCAAAGAGGTCAGATGGCATTCAAGTTACTGTTCAGCGCACTGTTTCTCAGTGAATTCCCGAAATGTCAGCCTTTCACCTTCTACTGCTACTTGTGGCTACAAAACTGTGAAATATCCTGATGCAGTTAAGGTGTGTTTCCATTGCGAGAACTAGGCTGCATTGCGGGATAACACCTAGGAGACAGGAACATTTACAGGACTCGTAGTCAGTCCTCTCAGCTTTTATGTCTATATTTGCAGTGTAGGTCCCCAGTAGGACCCACTGGACTCATGACCTGATGTAATCATTCTACCAGGGTTTCATTCTTCTTCTTCGTCGTCTTCTGTCTTTTTCTTCGTCTTTTCCTTTTCCTTTGTCTTCTTCTACTTCGTCTTCTTCTGCGTTTTCATCTCCATATTTTTCTAATGTCGTCTTTTCTACTTTCTTCTACTTCATCTTCACGCCTTACCCTTTCGTCTTCTCTTTTTCATCGTCATCTTCTTTTTCGTCCTCTTGGTTGTTATCTTGATTGTTGTCTTGGCCGTTGTCTTCTTCTTTGTTGTCATCTTTGTCTTCTTCTTCTTTGCCTTCTTTTTCTGCTTGGTTAAAATTGCACTAGTTTTGTTGATGTCTTTTTTATCTTCTTTTTCTTCGTCTTCTGACTTTCTACCTAAACATCAACCCATGCCATCAACCAATGCCTCACCCAGCAGTTTTCCTGGGTACTGAAATACCTCCCACAAGGCAGAAACTTGTCTCGCCCCTGTAAACGTTCTCAAAAATTATCATACAGGGGTTATTCCTGCAGTGGGAACATGCACCAATGGGCGAGACCCTGTAAAACTACTTCAGAGTCCCTGCAGTGGAAACAGGATTAGGTTTCAGTATGACCTAAGGTAGACACTATTTCCAGCCCAAATGCATCTTTTGTTTTCCAGTTAACAGACCAGCTGGGAGACAAACCTAATGTCATCAGCCATTTCCATGAGTGGCAGGCGGGTCCAGGGGTTATTCTGTCTCGCTCCCGCAAGATTCCCATGGCAACGGTCTTCACCACACACGCCACCCTGCTGGGACGATACCTCTGTGCTGGGAATGCCGACTTTTACAACAACCTGGACAAGGTGAGAGGTCAGGAGGGTGGGTAATGCTTGCGGTACATAGACACATCCACATACTGTCACTGCTGGAGGCTAGAGCAACAAATATGTACACAAAGCTTTTGCTGAATTATTATTAAAGGTGACGATGCAGCTCCTGCATTGTGTTCTCTGGAGGCCTTGCTTTGTAAGGGGACTTTGAGTTAAATCTGGCTTCCTGAATTCTGTTAATTTTGTGCTTACACGGCAACCTGATCTGACAGAAATACACAAAATAACCACAACCTCTTTGACACCACATTACCTGGTGGGGGCACATTATAGCATTATACTGTTGTCATGGTTTACACAGTCAGGATGTTTACATGATGTTAAAAGTGGACTTTTAAAATACTGTGAACATGTTAGTGTGCCTAAAACTGACTAAATTGAATTTCTTGAAACTGGACTAAACACCCAGATAAAGTGATTGGAAGTCGAGCTATAAGTCATGTAAACACCTCAGTCAGAGTTTAACTGGACTCTGTGTTCTGTGCATGCACCTCGTTGCAGCGCCGCCTCCCTTTGGTAGTTGGGGGGGATAAGGACTGTTTGTAATTTTTTTGGGGGAGGTTAATGCTGTAAGATGGGTCAGGCATAAAAAATAAAACTCACTTGCTCCTACGAATGACAAAAGAAGAAAACAGTATAAATACAATAAAATAAGTTGAAACATTAATACAATCCAAACAATAGACATAACATATTGAAGAAGATGTGAAGACATCTACATCCATAATCTTGTACAAAATATAGTTAGAGAAAAGGTTAGTAAATGAGAAAAAAAGACAATATAATAATAATAATAATAATAATAATAATAATAATAATAATAATATAGAATAATAATATAATAATATGAGAATTATATGAATAATTTAATCCTTACAAAATAATCTCAATTTGTCTTCTGAATTCAAACAACTTAAAATTTTGAAGCAGCCTGGTAACTACATTTTTTATTTTATTTATTTTGTGTGTGTGTGTGTGTGTGTGTGTTGTGTGTGTGTGTGTGTGTGTGTGGTGTGTGTGTGTGTGTGTGTGTATGTGGGTGTGTGGGTGTGTGGTGGGTGTGTGGTGGGTGAGTGAGTGAGTGGGTGGTTCAGTATTTAGAGCTACAGCATTCCACAGGTTTTGAAAATGTCAAGAGGATAGAAAATATAATATACATGTAACTCATCCATCAAGAAAAATAACACATAAAATCAACACGATTCACTCTATCTTCTATCTGTAAGCAAAAACAAAACTCTTTTTTTCATACTTCTCTTGAGTGATGATCACATTTGGACCTAGAGATCTCCCGCATATCTCCTTATGAACAACATATTAAAATCAACCATAAAAACAGCAATATGCATTTGATTGTGACCCACATGCAAACACTTCAACAAAATCCAAACTTGCACACACACATGCACATAGTCCATCAGATTCATTTTCACATTCAAAGGTTCGGGCTAAAAATTCACAGTCTTTTACAGCACTTAGAGCATCATTAGTGGTGTTGAGTTGTGTGTGGAGGGGGTCAGCATGGTGTTTGTAATTGGCTCTGCTCTGCCCACATCCTAAAGGTCAGCGTGGAGCTAAAGGCCACTCACTGGCTGAATGGGTAATTGACAGATGTGGTGTTTATAAGCTTGAACAGGAAGTCCAGAGGAATGTAACATCTATTACATCAAAGGACTCATATTAATAATATGCATTTCCACTTTTGTTGACTGTGGTACACTATGCAGCTGGGAAAGAGGAAATGAAGCAGAATATGGAACCCAAGAGCTGTATTAGGTACTAGAGATACACATTGTAAATTAAGAAAAAATGAATGGGAAAAATAATACTCATCTTTTTTGTTTCATGTAACAAATAAAGTAGTTGTACTCTGTACCCTCTGTACTTAGAAAATCAATTCGAAGTTTTGAAGTTTAATTAGCATTAGGATGTCACAGTGGCAGTCTGACTGACATCTTTATGTACACGCTTGCATTACTTCCTGTTGGTAAAAGAGTTTGCTGTTATATTTCATAGTCTTACATTCAGTGCTTGAATATGTTTTTTGCTAATTAATTCTGCATTAAACCTACAAGGTTCAAAATAAGAATCCTTGAAATTGCCCTTCACTTTGTACTGATCTGTGTGTTGTAGTTCAACATAGACAAGGAGGCGGGTGAGCGGCAGATCTACCATCGTTACTGCTTGGAGAGAGCAGCGGTCCACTGTGCTCACGTCTTCACCACAGTTTCCCAGATCACCGCTGTGGAGGCCAGCCACATGCTGCACAGGACGCCAGGTGGGGGACACTTTTCACTGTTGTACCTCAATCCCAACTGAGTTTTACTTTAAGGATAGTGATGCCGATCAGTTGGTCTAATCGTACAACAAAGGCCCAGTATACACTGTGCAATTTTGGGCTGTTTCAGACAAATGATGACCACCGTAAAAGAAATGTGTCTATCTTTGGTCATGGCTCTAAAACGATGGTTTTCTGTTGCCCAGTGAGAGAAGTTTAAGGATGGCCGTTGTCACGGTCTTAGGATCAAGGACAGCTTGCGATAAAATTCTGACAGTGTCAGAAATTTAGGATGATCATCTTACTGATTGCTGTTATGACATGCATCTACTAACCAACCATCAGAAATGCAGCATAAAATGATGCACTCATCAGTGCGGCTCTGCTAAATGCTAATAGATACTAATATCTTACTTTGAGCTCTTATTGCAAAACTGGCATGCCAAGTTGGGATCTTTTCCCTAGCTGTCTCCACATTCTCCTCCTCCTCTTCTTCTGAGTTTTTTGAGACACATAAATGCCACTATGACAAGAGCTCCATTTTTTTGTTTACATGTTGTTTTTACCACTACAGCAGCGTAGATGGATGACGCACCTTGACAATGTTTTGTTTTTGTGTTTGACATTGATGGACGTACGTCGTAGCCTGCAATTCAGTGGCTGATGTCCTTGCACAATCTGCACACATCAAACTTGATGTCATACCCAAGTTTATCAAGATCCATGTTTCACAGTGTAGCTTGCACTAAAGGTATGAGATTGCTGAAACCTCACAGTCTGCAGGAGGTTTACCCCTTTTCCAGATTCAGACAGAACCACCAGCCAGATTAATATTAAAGTTCAACGTTTATGGTCCCCAGAGGATGAAGCCTTAGCATCACCATAAGGTCAAACTTACCAGTTATTTATTTGTCCACTAAAGCTCTCTCCTTGCTGTGTTGATGGTACAGATGTCGTGACCCCAAATGGGCTCAATGTGAAGAAGTTCTCGGCCATGCATGAGTTTCAGAACCTGCACTCCACCAGCAAGGCCCGCATCCAGGAGTTTGTGAGAGGACACTTCTATGGGTGGGTTCAGTTTGTTCATTTAGCTCTGACTCATCTTGTTGTTTCGCTCTTAAGTCTTACTGTAATTATTCATCTGTTAGTCATCTGGACTTCAACCTGGACAAAACCCTCTTCTTTTTCATCGCCGGACGCTATGAGTTTTCCAACAAAGGAGCTGATATTTTCCTTGAGTCACTGTCCAGACTCAACTACCTGCTGAGGGTGAGGTCCTTCACTCTTGTGCATTCAGTAGCACTCTGCTGTAAGCATTAAATGTGCAAAAAGTACACCTTCAAAACCCTTACAACCTTGATAAGATAAACTACAAGTGTTACTTCTTCAGCATGCATTCCAGTCCAACACACTAATTCATCCCACTTTCTTTTTTCCTTCTTCACTCTCTCCACAGGTCCACAGAAATGATGTGACGGTGGTAGTTTTTTTCATCATGCCAGCTAAAACCAACAACTTCAATGTAGAGTCACTGAAGGGACAGGCAGTACGCAAGCAGCTCTGGTATGTCCTGATGTTGTTTACATATAACAGTCCAGTACAAGAACAGACCCAACTGCCAGAGCAAATGTTGGCATTGTATGTCTTTGCAAACCATGGATATGTTACATTTGTACATTATTATGAAGTGAATACGTTGAAACTTTACCTTTGAACAAGGCTGTAGTTAATGTGTGATTAGGTTTAAGCACACACACACACACACACACAAACACACACACACACACACAAAGTCAAAAAGGATCATGTTTGGTTTAAAATACCTGCTTTGACGACATAATCCCGTCAGGAAACACAGTCTGTCTCTGGAAAATACATTTGCTTTTGTGGAAATACAGCATCTTCTCAGTAGGGCCACTTTTTGTGATACTGTCCCTGGTGGAAACGCAGCAATGTAACTGTAAAAAAAATTGCTTTATGTGGATTTATCCACAGTGGAAATAAGGATATTTCTCGGTTTAAAAAAAATTCTCTTCATGGCCCTATCCCTGGTGGAGACACTGATTTTTCAGTAAAAAAAAAAAACAAAAAAATATTATTAATATTTATTTATTTATTTGGCACTGTCGTGACAGAAATACAACAATTTCTGAGTAAAAAAAAAAAAACAACTTGCCTTTTGTTGGGCTCTCCCTGGTCAAAACACAGTGGTCTCACCACTTTTCATGAGATGAGGTCATAAGTTTGGAGTAAATGGTGAATAAAAAAGGTACATTTCTAAAGGTTTCCATATGTTTTTCACAGGGACACAGCTCACACAGTGAAGGAGAAGTTTGGTAAAAAGCTGTATGATGCTCTGTTAAAGTAAGTAAATGGACTCTGTAAATGAACCTATAGCTTTATTGATTTTACACTGCGTACATCAACACCGGCTCTCAGTGATGAATGGTGATAATTCTGTATGTTCCATGTTTTATTGTTTGCTGTCCTCAGAGGGCAGATCCCCGACATGAACTCCATTCTGGATCGAGATGACTTCACCATAATGAAGAGAGCCATCTACGCTACTCAGGTACTGGAGATTTTCTCTTCCTTATTTTTTTTTTTTCATTTGTCCATCCTGATAAAACATAAGTGAGCAAGAGAAAATATAGAGTCAGAGTTGTCACAACAGAACATACAGAGACTACAACAAACATTAGGCTAGTTAAGACTGGGGGGGACAAAAGACACTGCAAATGAGGCCAGACTGTCCTGCGTGGTCCTCACGCTGACTTTATAAATAATTGATGTAGCTTCTGTGAAGTCACCGGTTGGTTTGTGGACTGCCATTCTGGAGTCTTGCCATCTTAGTTTTTTGGAGCCAGAAAAGACCATATTTGGACGTGAGGGCAGAGATTGGATTGATGCCTTGTAGACAGCCTGTCACTCAAGAGGCCCCGCCCTTAAATAATACGTAAATCTAATCTCTTAAAAATATATATGAGTGAATTTTACAAAAATTCAACCCCCTGAGCAATCGTCATGGATGTTTAAATTAGCTACAGAGACCAAAACTTTTTTGCAAACCTGTTATTTCTGTTATTTCTTCTGCAAAGTTAGGCATTTCTAACATGGAGATCTATGGGGAGTGGCCAGCCTGTTTTCACAACAAAGTTGTCAAAGGCTGCAGCTTTTGAAGCAATTCTGAAGCAGTCCGCCCATAATTATGCCTAACTTTAAGCTTTAAGTGTAACTTTTTTCTTCCTTTCAAGTTCCATCTGCTGTCTACAAAATATGGTTGTAGAACAGCATATAGTTAGCCAATCCCACAATCTTCATCCTCTGACACTGCACCGACCAAAAGGCTTCCTCATTATTGTCATAAAAATTGTAGAGAACAAAATTCTGCTTTTTTTCATATTACAAACAGTTCTCTAGTGTTGTCCTTCCAGGAACCTTCCTGTGAATCAACATTTCGTTTTCTGGAAAGAATGAAATAAAATGAAGCATTGCTGGTATTGTTTTGTGTGGTGATGTGGTGTGGTGTGACACTCATCAGATATCATTAGGTTTAGATAATGCCTGTGCTGATCAATACTTCACTGAATCACACTCTGAAAGGTTACTGGTCTCGGACCACTGACTCAGTCATTAGGTCATTTCTTCTCAATCAACTCTTTTAGGTAAGTGTGTTTGAATATGTGTGATATACAGTGTATGAATGTGAACATGTTTAACATTCATGGAAATTCAGCTGACATGCCTTAGAGACAGACATGCATACATCCAGCGGAAAAGAACTGACTAGAATCACACATTGTATTTATCTACTGTTTGTCTTCCACTGATTGATTAACTACTAGACAAGCATTATTGTCCTTGAGGGTGCAGTAATTCAGTTAAATCAAATCAGGACACCATTCAAGACCTTGACCCCCTTTAAACTGACATTATGCTGACATAAATCTTAAATGGACTGTCAATCCAATCACCAAACATGTTGGAATAGTATTTTTCTGCAGACTATGGATGTGTTACATGTGTACATTACTATGAAGCTGATGTGTTGAAACTCAAAATTTTGTTACGTTACAACAACACTGTGTTTAACATGTGGTTGTGTTTAGGCACTTGGT
This sequence comes from Plectropomus leopardus, assembly GCF_008729295.1. Lineage (NCBI taxonomy): Eukaryota > Metazoa > Chordata > Actinopteri > Perciformes > Serranidae > Plectropomus > Plectropomus leopardus. The sequence goes on along the minus strand of NC_056484.1, from coordinate 21,742,751 downwards.
TGAGAAAAGATCATGTTTGGGCTTAACAAAGCAGCTTTGGTGGCACAGTCATAACTTGAGAAGCTGTCTATGTCTCTGTAAAAAGCCACTTTCCTTGGAACCATTCCTGCTGGAAAAGCAGCCATGTCTTGGTAAAAAAAAAAACGAATGCTTTTCTTAGCACAATCCCCACTGGAAGAGCAGCAAGGTTTTGGTAAAATAAAATGCTTTTCTTGGAACTATCCCCACTGGAAAAGCAGAGATATTTCTGTAAAAAAAAACAACAACCAAGCAGCTTGGTAAAAAACAACCATTTTTTTTGCACAATCCTCACCGGAAAAGTAGTTTTGTCTCTGTAAAAAACAGCCACTTTTCTTAGTACAATTACCACTGGAGTAGCAGCAATGTCTCGGTCAAAAACAAAAGCTTTTCATGGCACAATACCCCAGTGGAAAAACTGTAATAAGTCGCTAAAAAACACTAATTTTAGTAACTAAAAAGTCTCTGGAAACTAAGCGATGACTAATATGGTTTTGTTGTTTGTTGTTTGGAACAGTCCCCCATTTTCTCTGCCAACTGATGAAAAAAATTAGCGCATATATCATATCAATTTAGGAACATTGATATAATACATAGGAAACAGACAAAAACGTATGTGTGGTATGCACAATGCCAACAGTTTCTTGTGGCCACTGGGCTGGGACTGGGATATATTTTATAAGGTATGGAAATGGGTAATTATAAATTCCATCACACTAACACACAGTGCATAAACCAAACTGACCTGTCCCGTCTTTGCAGAGACACAGCCTCCCTCCAGTAACCACTCATAACATGTTGGACGACTCAAAAGATCCCATCCTGTCCAATGTGAGACGCATCGGCCTCTTTAACTCCAGGAACGATCGAGTCAAGGTAGACAGCATGTCCTGTACGCTTCCTTACATCAATAATGTGTTCTCTTCTGGAGTCAGTTTATGGGAATTTTTAGTCATGACTTGCCAGGTGATGATGAAGTTTGAAAATATTTTGGTCTGAACAACAAGGGTTTCATGTGAACAAGTGATGAACGAAAAGAAGAATTTGCAGCCATGCTAGCAGCTCTATCGCTGCCTTCACATGCTCCTCAGATATATCGTTTTTACAGTTTACGAGTTACGAGCACATGAATAACAGTCCAAAGTCGGAATTACGAGTGGGATACTGAAAAAGGTATTTTTTATTATTTTTTCTATAAAGCATACCAGGCAAGTATACTAACATTTCTAACAATGTTATTTCGTAACTCAAGTTGACGACTTGACATCATAAATGCATAAACATAAGAAACACACTAAAAAACACTATTGTCAATTGCTGCCAAATACATCATTTGATGTCTCCATGAGACATACCCTTTGTCATATGTATGAGTCAATGGTCATACTAAGTTTCAGAAATAAAAATACTTAGGCTTGGAAAACAATTTGCGTTGAAAAGTACATAATGTGACATGAATATGTCACAAATTGATGCCAGTATGTAACGGACCGATGTAAGTTACTTAACTATAAATTTAAAACAGCGCTGACTTTACGTTAGAACAGCACTGACTTTGGATTTTACATGGGACATGAACAGCAGAGTCCTGGGTGAAAGTCTGTGTTTGTTTGACCCATTTTCCAAAACAGACTCTCTCGCTCTTTACGACATTTGCTCTGAGTGTCTATTATTGCTGTATATGGGTGTAAGTTGGAGGTAATCAAAGTCTAGTGCGTCTCATTAAGACGCCAAAGGATGCCTTCGGTGTTGGTATCACATGCCAAAAAGCATTGCAATTTGATAAACCATGAATGAGAATGAGCTAGCATTACCAGATGACAGAGCTACAAAAGAGTAATATTGGCACACAACAATCAAACTAAGTGATATGTCAAAATTAAAGAATGCAGATTTTTATTATTTGTTTTTGATGTAAATAAGAGGAAACATTTGGTTTGAGGGAATGTCAGTAGCTGAAAGGTACCATTGCATCTGAGGTCATATTACTGTTTCACATACTGCAGCTAATGACAAGTCTAAGTCCAAGTGGTTACTAATCCTCATCTTTGTATCAGGTTATCTTCCACCCTGAGTTTCTGTCCTCCACCAGTCCTCTGCTGCCAATGGACTACGAGGACTTTGTCCGTGGCTGTAACCTCGGAGTGTTCCCCTCCTACTATGAACCATGGGGATACACACCTGGTAACCTCACATTGTAACCTATTATTTGCGTTTGGTGACCCAAAGTGTAAAGAACATCTAACAAAAATACTGTAGCTTTTCTGAGCTGGATTCTATCCCCCCAGGTGAATGTACTGTGATGGGCATTCCCAGTGTGACCACCAACCTGTCAGGTTTCGGCTGCTTCATGGAGGAGCATGTGTCCGACCCTGCGGCCTATGGTGTGGAGACAAACGCACACATACACACATTTTGTCTTATAATAAGTAATATTGCTGCCTCAGCTCTTCTCATTTTGTCCCTCTGTGTCTCTGTCAGGTGTTTATATCGTGGACAGGCGTTTCCGTTCACCCGACGAGTCTTGTAACCAGCTGACCCAGTTCATGTTCAATTTCTGTCAGCAGTCTCTGCGCCAGCGTATCATCCAGAGGAACCGAACTGAGAGGCTGTCTGACCTGCTGGACTGGAAATACCTGGGACGGGTCTGTTTTTGTTGCACCAGCATAGAATACATGTTTGATAGAAGACAGAATACAACATCTGTCAGACAAAATACTTTTTCACATCTGCACACACAGTTCACAATAAAGGAATCATAGTAAAAATAATCAATAAAATTGTTTGCATGCATTAATACAGTTAGAAAGACATTTGTATTTAAACCATGACTGAGATGGTATGTGCTGAGAATTTGGCCAGAAAGAACCATTCACAGTGTTATTATACGTTGTCAGACAACCATACAACTGGACAGCATGATGCGTGGATGGGTGGCGTCACTTGAGAATGTGGCTACATGGAACCTGTTGTGTGCACATGATACGCCACAGAACAGCATCAAGTTGAAACACTGCTGGTAGCAACATAATATAAGGAGCATGAGGGTGATGGTTGCTATGTACTTGTGTTGTCTAAACCAGCCTGTTCTCAATTCGAACTCATCAAATACGTTTGCTCTGTCAGTGCTTTTGGCATATGAGCATGACGCCAAAAACCGCCTTTCAGCTCCAACTGGAAAGCAGCTGAATGGTGTCAGACGACAACACACTCAGACAGAACCAGCGAAGTTGTTATTATACACAAGCAGACGGGTGGACGGCATCAAGTGCATCCACATGCAACGTGCACAGGTGGCTTTACAGAAAAGTTGAAGGACAGTGTCAGGTAATAATGTTGCTGGTAACAATGTGATACTAAGTGCGCAAATGCGCTTATAGGGCGGTTAGGTGGGGAGGTGGATTTGTCCCACAAACAACTGACTTTTGTTTGGGAGTCCAGAGTTTGCTTCCCATGTGGATGTAAGTTTTTTTTAAAAATTCTACACCTTAACATGGGTCTTTTTTGCTTAATCCTAACCATCGTGACCACTTCAGTTGCCATATGCTGTTGTGTCAGCATATGGGCCATGCTGTGTCATCCCACCATGTGCATTTGTTGACATTATGGTAATGGCATCCTGGAGCATAAACAGCTGACACAGAAGGATACCTAAAACATCAAAAGCAGATGCGCAAGGTCACTGACAGAGCGGCACCATGTGACGAGTTGGGATGAAAAAATGTTGTCTAAACATAACCACATGCGTCATTATTCCACCATGTGCATTTGCTGACATCACAATAGCACCATCCTGGAACGTCAAAAGCAGACGCAGTAGGATACTTAAAATGTGATATGTAAGACATGCAAGTCTGATGCAAAGTGGCACTATATGAGAGTTTGGATGAGAATGTGTTGAAATGTGGAACAGAAACAGGGAGTCTTCTTTAGCATATTCTCACCTTATAAACATCTTTTTTTCATGATGCAAAAGAAAAACTAGAAAGAGGAAGAAAAACAAAAGCAAGATGTTCAGTCAAAATGTTGTTCAGTTGCTGATCTATGTCTCTGCTGACTTTTGATTTGCAGTTTTATATCCACGCCCGCCATCTTGCATTAAACAGAGCTTTCCCTGACAAGTTCAAGATGGACCCCATGGCACCTCCAAAGGTGAGGAATACTGTTAAAGAAAACTAGGAGTTTTGAATGAGTGACTAAACACGAGAATTAGTCCCTCTGTCGAGGCATCAGTGTCATCTTATTTTCATCATGGCAATGGTTTTTACAGTTTGCATCTGCAGTAAGATGCCAATTGTATGCAATTCGACTGCTTTTTGTGTAGTAGTCCCTCACATTTAAAATGCCCAAATACTCCTTTGATGCAGTCCTTGTGATAGTTCACCCCCAAATCAAAAATACATTTTTTTCCTCTTACCTGTAGTGCTATTTTCCTTTCTAGGTTGTTTTGGTGTGAGTTGCAGTGTTGGAGATATCAGCCAAATATATCAGTCAAAATGCCAAAAAAATTAATTTGAAAAACTCAACAGCAGTGTATATTCACAAAAAGTAATGCATCAGAATTTGTATCAACCCATGTAATCATAGGGGCTGCAAAAGAGTGAAAGTCATCATAATAAGGCTGGTTGGGCTAGTGTCCTTGTCCCATGTGAAACCAAGTGAACTCTACATCATGTTAAGTATGTATCCTGTTATGTCAAGCAATGTTTTTTTGTCTTTAATCTAACCTAACCAGTAAGGCTGTTTTTTTGTTGGGTGCAATATTTAACACTTTTGGATTATCTAAATGGTGCTACAAACTGAGAAGCATCTTTTGGCTGCTCCTCATTAAAAAGCTTTCTGTGACTTGTAACCTTGTCGGCCTCTAGCTGCATATACATGTACATAAGAATCCCTCATGTCCTGACTGACACGCAGTGGATACCTTAGGATTTTACCCACATTTGTCAGGCTTTAATTGACAGTCTAACATTTGGATGAATGTCAAGACATCATCATGGAGTGTGCTGACGTCAATCCCTGTACAGTTATATAGAATAGGACTCGCCTTTCTACCTTTGCTCTTTCCTGTTTGATGCAAGACTGAAATTACCTGATACACAATTTTCAGGTTTGATACAGATTTCAACCCTACAAGAATGGGAGGAGTCGTGGATAAGTCAACATAAGTCCAACAAACCCCAGACTTTCATGCAGGAGTCTGGTATTTGCTTTCTGTCTGTATGTGATGTTTTTTTTTCTACACCTTACCATGTGCCTCCTTCCCCTAATCCTAATCATCTGAGCCAACATGTTGGCTGGCATGTTGGTTGCCATGTGCTTTTGTAGCCTAAACATATCCACCTGCAGCATCATCCCACTATGTGCTTTTGTTGACATCACGGTAGTGTCATTGGGGAATGTCAACAGCAGATGCAAAAGAATACCTAAAATGTAATAAGGTGATGTGGAAGTCCAATGCAACATGTGACAACTTTGTATGAGAACGTGTTGAAGTGGCCATGAACTTGAAAAGAAAAGACAAAAATCACAATTCAGAGATCTCTGATGCTGCATCTTTTTGCTAGCATATGAACTCTACAACTGAAGACATCAAAACAATCCTAAAGTGGATAACCTTTTTGTATAAAGTCTGAAGTCTCTCTGGGTGGTTTTGATGTGAACAAAAAGCTGCTTGTAAGACAGGAAATCTTATGGTATTCTTTTTAAAATCTTAAGCAGAGTAATTTGAAACAACACCTTTGTCTCCACAGACAGAGGGTTTCCGTTACCCCCGGCCCTACTCGGTGCCCCCCTCTCCCTCTGCCTCCATCCACTCCACTCCCCACCATAGTGATGTGGAGGACGATGATGACAATGAGCCCTACGATGAAGATGAGGAGGCAGAGAGGGACCGACTGAACATCAAGGCTCCCTTTGTGCTGGGTGCCATACCAAAGGGAAAGAAGAAGCAACCTGGAGAGTCAGGAAATTGAGAAAAACCATGAGTAGCTACAGATTACAGTCAAGTGTTTCTAAGGGATGTGTAGAGAATAAACAAAAAAAGGAAAGCAACTTGTTTGAAGGTCTGCGGATTTGAGACAAAGTAAAAGGCCTAAAGTGTTACGACAATAGATGGTCCTTGATAGAGCTGGTTTGAAAAAGGTCAATCACAAAACCCAAACATCTCTTATGAAGCTCATGATCAACTTTTAACTGTGGTGTTCCCTAAGGCTCCATTCTGGGTCTACTGCTGTTTTCATTATACATCCTTCCTCTCAGCCAGGTTAGATAACAAAGATGTTGTCTTCAGTTGCTATGATATACAATTATGTTTGAATGCAATCCACTAATTCTATCAGCCCAATTTACCTTATGTACAGTGGATTAAACAAATCCATTTTTCAAGTTTCAACCCTGTGTGCCTGCTTTTAATTGACTTTGACTCATCATTTATGATGAAAGTTGCATTTTTATAAATATCGAGACATTAATCTTTTGTTTTTGAGACATTATTTGGAGATTTCTGTCCGGTTTGTTTGTTTGTTTTGTTTCATGCAGTCATCTGTTTAGTTTATATCCTGTTTTACTTTGAAAGTCAAGCTCCTCATGGGTCTATGTAATGCATATCAGATCAATTTTCCAAAATGAAAATGAGAAAACTGGAAAATTTTATTAAATTTTAATTTTAATTTTTAATAAAATCTTAATTCTGCACTGATCTGACAGACAAAAAATACAATTTTAGAAGACTGGATTCAGTTTTCCAGTTTTCTCATTTTCCTTTTTGATGTGGAAAATTGAACAGATAAGCGTTTCAGCGACCCTTGTGTTCTTGTTTTACTTCCTGTCTTTGTCTGTCTCCCGCCTGTTTCCTTACACACCTGCCCTCTATCAGTCTTGTAATTCCTTCTCTGATCCCAGAGTCTACCCTGCACATATGATTTCTATTGTTCTTGTTTGCTTCACCTTTGTGATCCCTACCTTACCCTTGCTGTTGGCCAATCCCTGTGTTCCCTCCATTTGCCCACGTCTACCTCCTCCAGCTGAGTCTCGTTTTTGTGATTAGTTCTCTGTGTGTATAAATCTCTTTGTTCCCTTTGTTTGTCTGTGTTCACCACTGTGCTCATGTTGTTGTTCCCTGCCTGTGTTCCTCTGTTTTCTGTCTTGAATTGCTGCTGTTCTGTATTTGGCTTGTCATTTATACTGAACTATAACAATTTCTAATGCTCTGCACACAAAACTGGCAACTGAGGACGCAGTAGACCAGGCAAATGCACGGGGCAGCAATCATGAAGTGAGCTGGTCCAAAAAAAGAAAAGAAAATTTGAAATAAGGATGATTTAGTTGAAAACAACCACATGCAAAATCTGCAGCACAAAAATCAGTGACACAACTATCACTTAATCCTTCAGAGCTCGGCATCAGTTTTGTTCCGCTGCATTCAGAAACCTTTTACAGCATTTAAACCTACAGAACTTTTGTCACTTTGTCGTCACAAATTTGTTTAATTTCTTTAATAAAATTCGGTGAAAAAAAGAAATGACCAACCAGGCAAGAAATGTCCCATAGTGTGCAAGAGAATGATCTCAAAATTAGTGGGAAAAAGGGAAGGGGGGTTAGAACAAAACAGGAAAGATTGTCCTGAAAACCAAATAATTACAATAATTTTATAGTGTTGTTTTATGTAACCATCAACACCACACAAAAACAGGTGTTCATAAAGATTTATGGGGGGAAAAAGCTGAAAAAGGCAGCTGTCTTTGGTCTTTGGTTTCAAAGGGTTTACTCGATATGACAGAATAAATTGTGCATGCTTATCTGGCACTTGTGATCATAACATTGAAAAGATGCCCTCAATATTTTGTCAAAGTTTATAAAATGCAGACAATCTTAGACCCATCGTGCTATTAATTCAAACTCTTTTTATTAAAATGTCACATTTCAAGCATAGTCAGAGAATTTATATTTACAAAAGAGCTGTTCCTCTCACATAGAATCAAACAGCTTAGATTGAAAAACAAAGACAGTGTTTTCTGGTAGCTTTAAAAATGTATGAAAGGCCATCAAAAGTATTCTCTCTTCCACACAGGCAGCTCCTGGAAATACACCTCATCGGGGTTTTCATCTGCTAGATGAGAGAGAGAAAATTAACATGATGTTATGGAATTGAAATATAATTTTTGAGTCAAACACAAAGCAAATGGCACAATCATTCATCTGAATTCCTTAAAGTTTGTGCATTAGAGCCTCTTCCACCTGTTAAAGGTGCATCTAAAAGCTTTCTCAAGCAGGTGAAAGAGGAGGGAAATTGTGTTCAAAATTAAAATGTCATAAAAATAGTGATCATTAAATCATTAACATGCAGATGAGTAATCTAAAAGTTACCCAGTGTGGCCAATTACTGATGACTAAAAAAAAAAAAAAAGCACTGGCACCTCTTCTGTGCTTTTGGGCGTGTAAAAATCCTTCAATCTATATTTTAATTTAAGAAATATAAACACCAGAAATAACTTTGTTTTTCAATGTTCAGGTTATTTTCTTGTAACTTTTTAGGAATTTCTTGGTAATTTGGGGCCAATTCTTGTGAAGTTGAAAAGGAAATGAAGCCATTTTGCTCAGGTTGGGTGGACGTATTAGCTGTGTGGTAGCTGGCACAGATGCTGCTCTCACCTCCCTCTCTGGCCTGCTGCAGGAAATTGAGCAGGACGGTGGCCGCTTGGTCCACGCTCAGCTTCTCCGTATTCTGACTGCGAGTCTCTGACAGGAAACAAACACCACATCCAATTATCTGTCAATGTCATGGGCCAAAAGTGATTCCAGCTCCAAGACTGTTCTTGGACACTCTTTGGGAGACTTTGATGATTCCAATAAATAAAATTAAAAAAAAAAAAAAAAAGATAAACAAAGTGTATTGATAAACGACTTTGTACAGTAACATTAACTGTACCTAAATGTAATGTGTCATAAACATCTCCTTCTTTTCGGTCCTCTGAGATGAACCTTCGTCCCTCTGGAGGAATGAAAGAAAGAAATGCATCTAACACTCATCTTTTGGAGTGTAATGTCTATAAACAGATACACAAGGATTTATCTGAAATTACAACACTACATAGTGTGTCTGTATTTATTCAGAACACTTTAGGTTTGCATGCAGACATGGGATCATTAGTTAGATACATACGAGTGCCCTTTAGGTACAGCATAGCCTGCGGGGTCCAGTTTCTCCGTTGGAAAGAGCCCTTTAAAGAAAAAACAAAGCTGCATACATTTTATATTTCTGCTTTGCAAGCCTGTCCTTTTATGTTATCTAAAACAACTCATTTTCAGATTTCCAGCTCTCTTTCTTCAATATTATCTTAAAAAAATTCTCATTATTGATAGTTTAATAAACAGAAATAATTCAGTTTTACCTTGGGTGCGCTCCACGATTGCGAGATAAAGGATGCCAGCAGTAAAAGGGAGAGTATATAAGTGGATGTGATGGCCCTCACACCCTGTGGGAGATAAAGGCATATAGTTGCAAATATTTTAAGTCATAATTCTTAAACATCCAAGAAAGACTCAACCACACATGCAGAATTTACGCACAGATTATGAGAAATAGTTTAACTAATAAATAACCATGAACAAACTGGCTTGTTTTCTTTCTAAAACATGGGAAAAGGGCAATAAGCTAAGAAAGAAGAAATGTCCCAAACGTTAACAAGAAATCAATGAAAAATTACAAGAGAAGCACCTGAAAACAAGCAAATAAATAAAGAAAGAAAGAAAAAGAAGAGAAGAAAAGACAGGTAAAGAACAAAAAACGCCTTAAGAAATTGTAACAATTAAAATAAATTAAAATATATGTAATATTATTACAGAAATATATGATTACACAAATTATAAGTAGTTTTCTGGGTATGTTTTTTTTCACCACAGTTAATTTTCAAGTCATTTTCTTGTCACCTTTTACTATTATTTATTTAGTTAGTTAGTTAAATTTTCCGGACATTTCTTGCCAAGTTGATCATAATCTTTTATCCTATGTTTTCGAAAGCAATCAAACTAACGCTCTCAGGAGGCTAAATGCTCGTGACAAGTATCTAAACGCAGCGAAAGAAAACTGATGTCGATTCAGGCGTTAAAGGGTTAACTAATAACTAATAATAATAATAACTAATAATTAGCATCAAATTCATGGAGTAACTTTGTAACTCAAGTGCAACATTACGGATCTATATGCAGGTATGAGCCATGTAGGTAATGGTGCGTAAAATGCCAGAAAATCTTTGGTTTCTAAGAATTTCAGAATTTTATAAAGCAACCTATTGTTTCAAAATGTTCTTTAATGAAGTTAAGGAGAAAAATGCATATCACTAGATTTTCCATCGCATTAAATTCAGACTTTTGGCGCAGTGTACTTACTTTCATGGTGCCAGAGGTCCTGTGCGCCTGGTGTCCAGCAGAGAGGATGAGAGACCGTAGGTGGATTCGGTATGCTCCCAGTGATCCCTCTCCCGGTATTTATACCCTCCTGGTCGGGGAAGCCTCCTTCCCTGAGCCAGGAGTGATAGGTCACGCCAATTTGTTGACTCGGGGGCGGAGAGGAGAGTGAATGAACGATCGATCCGGCTCTTTTCATTGAGAGCTATACTGTAAATACTTCTGAATCAAAACTGCTGCCATAAGCACATTCAGCCCCAAGACGCAGTTTTTCAACATTACGCATGTTGGAGCGGCGGGCCGTTAGTGTCAGATGTTTGTGGATGGACTCTGGGGAATGTTGTCACTGTCGATATGAGCAGTCATATTTCCCCCTCTGTGGAGTATTGATATGTTTGCGGCTTGCTCAGTGGAGCGGAGCAAGGAGAGATGAGAGCTGGATTTGTATGAATCAAAAGGCCACACTTCCAATTATGAATGTAATTATCCATGAGTGAGTGAGGCTGGGAGCACTGAATTTTCCTGTCAATGATGTCAGACAGTCTATGGTCAAACCATTAACTGTTCCGCGGACTCACAGAGGCAGGAAGATACTTACAGGAATACTGAGGTCATGAGTCTAAGTTCCCCCATCAACATACAGTTCATTAGTTTTTTCTACTGTCATATAGAGGATGCGTGTCTTTATCAAACTATACACTGTCAAATCTGACAAGTTGATTTTACTTGAAAAATCCAGGAAACCGAATACCTTAAAATTTTTAAGTAAATATAACTATTAGTCTTAATTTATGTGCTTCATAATGTTAAGTCACACTAACTTGGTTTATTGAAAGTTGCAAACACTTGCTTACACTAAGTCTATTTGCCGTTTTTAAGTTGCAACTTCACAAAATCGAGCAAATATGACTAAATTTTCAGTAAACTTAACAATTATCTTGACAGCCCTACATCTAAGTGTTGCCGCCAAATTTGAGGAACCTCCCTCAAGACCTTCTTGGGATATTGGGTTCATGAGAATGAGTCAGATGCAAGGTCACAAGTGACCTTTGACCAAATCCTAATAAATTCACTGTTTAGTCCAAGTGAACGTCTGTGCCAAATTTGAAGAAAGATGATTGTGAGATACTGTGTTCATAAGAATGAGATGGATGCAAGGTCACATTGATTTTTCTGGATGGCTGATATCAAATCAGGTTATTGTTGAGTCTAAGTGGACATTCGTGCCAAATTTTAAAAACTTCCCCCAAGCTGATCTTGAAATATCGCATTCACAAGAATGAGACAGAAAAGATCACAGTGACCTTGGTCTTTGACCACAAAAATCCAATCAGGTCATTGTAAAGTCCAAGTGGGCGTTAGTGACAAATTTGGCGTTCATGAGATATCACACTCACGTGAATGGGATGGATGGACATATGGACATTCCTACGGACGGACAATTGGAAAACATAATGCCCGCTGCCCGCTCGTGATCCTCAAATCCTTTGGAAAAACTAAGCAAAATTCATCCAACCAGTCATTTTCTGCTTAGTTGATGATTGACATAATTTTCCACACAAATACATTATGTTTTGTATTTTTCAGGTTTTATTTTGTTCTCTATATCTTGCACCAAAGTGGTGAATGGGCTAACCGTCTGATTGGCTCACATAACCTCTTTACTTTTTTAGTTTAGTTTTGTTCAGTGATTTTAAAATCTCCCTGCTTGAAAAATATCCAAACACACACACACACACACACACACACACACACACACATATACTGTATATCTCAATGTTAAAAACTTAGATTCACAGTGAATGTAAAGAGTCAATAACATGACAGGAACAAATGACCACACACAAAATGGATGTCAGATACAAAGCTAACTTCCATAGTATATTTACAAAAGTGCCATACAGCAAAACATTGTCATTTCACAGGTCACTTCAACTTCTTGGACAATCAGAACAGAAAGACCCACAGTTGAAGAGTTCATTTATTCGGTTCCTGGGTTATTGTCGATTCTTAAGAATTTCCTCTCTCAATAAAGAAAAAGAAAAAGAAAAAAAAAAAGACTTTGAACATTTAAAGCTCAACAGAGTTTAAGGACACAAAGGAATTCTCTAAGTGGTATGATGTGATACAACTTATGTTCATCCAGATATAAAACGTCTGCAGGTCCATAAATGTGTAAAGCTGCAGCTGCTTCAAAGTGTCATAGGTCTCAGGTCTGAAAACACAAAAACCCAACTGACTGCTCTAAACCACTGAAATAATATATCTGAGTAAATAATACATTCTTTGATTGTGATACCAGAACCATACCAATATTTTACATGTTTAAGTACATAGGTTTTTCACAATTTGGCGGTTATTTTCATAGATTTGGCTTTAAGATCCACGCTGAAATTACCATTTTCAGCTACACATGATACATTTTAGAAGTTTCAACCTTACAGGCAGCCACTGGTTCATTTCAATACGCTATGAAAATGTGCCTCTTAAGAATTCAAACATGCTGCTCATTTAATCCATACAAATTGGCATTCATTTTTGGAAAAAAAGTTTCTATGGTGTTTTTTTTTAATTGTTTTTGTGGAAAACTTCTTTTTGCACTATAAAGTTTAAGAGACAGTTATGAGACACGAGACAATGGTATAAACTTGAATAAATGGAACCTTCACTATTTTCTGGGTAACGACTGTGCTACCTAGCTTGTTACTGACAGTTAGCAAACCAGCTACCTGATTACCGACAGTTAGAAAACCAGCTAGTTAGCTTGGTGCAGACAGTTAGCGCACCAGCTAGCTTGTTACTGACAGTTGGCTGACCATTTAGCTGATTACTGACAGTTAGAAAACCAGCTACATTGTTACTTACAGTTAGCAAACCAGCTAGCTTGTTACTGACAGTTAGCAGACCATTTAGACCATTTAGTTAGAAAACCAGCTAGCTTGGAGATCTTTTGTGACCAACAAGTGCTAGCATGTTCCTGCCTGGCTAGCGTGTTACAGTTTGCTGCTAGCTTTATGAGTAGTCACTACATTACCGAGCTTTTATTACTACTTGAATGAACTTCACCATCCATGTGTCATCGTGAATTAGGTGTTGCCACTTTCTGGTGTGACCAGACCTAAAAGGGACAGTTCAACCCAAAATTAAAAAAACAACAACTTTTTTTCTCTTATCTGTATTGCTATTTATTGATTCAATTATTTTATTTTATTTTATTTTTATTTTCTTGGTGCAGACTGTCTAATGTTGGAGATTTTGGCTGTAGAAACGTCTGCCTTCTCTCTAATATAATGGAGCAAAAAAAAACAAAAAAAAAAAACAAAACCCAAAACAAATCATGACACAGTTACTCAACATGAGCTGTAATGTTAGCTAGCTCAGTGGAGCTTGGTGAGATAGCAGTAGATATGCACTTCTTTCTGCGCAGTGATATGGTTTGCAGGTGTGGCTTGTACAAAAGAAAATAGTTCCCACATTAAACAGCTCACAACAAGGTCTCTGGATTATTTTTAATAACCGGGTCATAAATTCTGGAAAGAGACATTACTGTTGGGTTTTTCAAATGTATTTTTTTGGTACTTTGAGCACCACAAGGCGAGTGCCATATAGTTCCATTATATTAGAGAGAAGGCAGATATCTCTACGGCTGATATCTCCACACTCTGCAACCCACACCAAAACTATCTAGACTGATAAATAGCACTAAAGGGTCAGAGTAAAAATATTTATTTTTTTTATTTTGGTCTGAACTCTCCCTTTAATAGAAGCAATAACAACAGCAACAAATACTAGTATGACCCCACAACACCTCACGACACATGAAGTAAAGCACAGATCATTTGAAAAATAATTTATACTGAAGTATTCATTAGCCGACCGTGAACAGAAATAACATGTAATCAAGGGGAAATATTACAATAGCCACACAAAAACATGAACAAAGAGTCACAGAATAACTGCAAAGAGACATAATGCTGGACTTTAAGTTTTTGTCCAAATAAAGTTAAAGCACAGGCACAGAAACGTGGCAACATGGCGGTCCACTTCTCATCCTTGTGGAGGGTCAGTGGGTTTTTTGTCTGTCTGTTCCACAGAGTAAGAAAGTCACATAGTCAGAGTCGGTGGCGCTCTGAGGGAGTCTTCCATCCTCCATTTTCATGCCAGATGCACTCAATGGCGAAAAGGGATCAATAGCATTTGAAATATTTATTGTAGTGACCTTAGTGACTCCACCCTTTAGTAAGAGACCGGTGGTGCGACGCTCCGATGAACCTTTGATTGGTAGCACTGACCAGTGAAACTGCAGATAGACAGAAAACAGTCTTTCGCCTGCTGGAGGAGGAGGGGAGGAATCTGAACGGAGAACCAGAACGGCTTTAAATCAGCCCGATTGGGAGATTGTGTTGCTTTATAAAAAAGACCTGCTGTGCTCAGACAGCCTTCTCTGGGCACAAACAGTCTCTGTTATACCATGGTGTTGCTCTCGCCCACTTTGTCCACGTACTAAAGGAAAACAAAGAAAACACGTTCAGTCTTTATATGATTGATTTTTTTAGCTTCTCTCGTGTGTAAAGCATGATCTGACACACACACACACACACACACACACACACACACACACACACACACCTGTGAACAATGACATGTAAAGTGTTAGTGTTGATTAAACCGACGCCGCATTGCACTGTTTGCACTTTAGAATGGAAAGCATGCATAACTTTAGGGGACACACCACAGGTGAACAGGACAAACAGTTTTTGGTTGTATTTATTGCCAATTTGGATAATTTTTGCAACTTGTAAGAATTTGGTAAAGTAGTTAAATTGAAATTTAATATCTCCTAAAACAACAAATAAAGCTTCATATATATAAACTTAATGACTTACCACTGAATTAATAACTTGGACTTCACAGTCCATTTTGAGTCTTGTTTTACCTATGGTGTGTGCCTTTGAAAGCCAAATGAATAAGTTGAGATAAATTATTTAAAAAAAAAAATTTAAAAAATTACCAGTTCCCTAAATAAAAGTATATGCTTCTCCTTCTATCATAGGATACTGATTTTCTAAATATTGTAAAGCATATTAAATATGTTAGCATGCAAGGGAAAATCGGCAGTGACTGACCACGACTGCTGATTGTCCTCAGAGCCTTACGAAGGCTTTAATAAAAAAAAACAAAGACAGAGAGACATTCACCTCAAAACAAAGCTTCGCACACAACAGCATGGAAGGAGCATGTCCATAAGCCTCAAAGCTAATAATGTGTCTGCAGACTTGCACCTCTAGGTTTTAAAGTGACGGTCCCCTCAGTCCTCATGAAACTGGAGTCAAAGGCCAGATGACCCTGACATCAATTCATTTTCAAAACTACCTTTTTGTTGTTAAAATGCCACAACATTCTTTCCATGTATACTCTATGTTGAGTTCATTATATTCATCTCTAACTACATGTACAGGTAGTTTCTGAGTGGATAAACTGACAGCATTGTTTTATTAACCCTTTGAAACCTGAACAATTTGGCTTGATTTGTTAAAACAAGGAAACATGGAAAGTATGCAATGAGCAATTTAACAAAAAATGACCCCAAAAAATAGCTAAAAAATAGTACCAAATAATATGAAATTGCCTGAAATTTGCAACAAAAAAAAACAAAGAAAAAGAAGCCTAACTCTAAACATTTAATTAGAAATATAGATTTTTTTTATATTTTCTCTTAGTTATTTGATAATGGCATTACCTCTTGATTTTCTATGATTCTCTCTCTCTTTAAGCTAATTGTCAGGATTTTGTCACTTTTGGCTGATTTTTTGTAATTTCCTTGATATTTCATGCCAAGTTGCTGATTGCTGTTTTTCACGTGTTTTAGAAAGAAATCAAACCAATTTGCTCATATTTCAGATGTCTAAATACTTGTGAAAGGTGTCTGAACGCAGCACAAAAACACCGATCCAGGTTTCAAAGGGTTAAACCAGCAGTGATGTGCATGAGCTGAGCTGTCATCGGCTCGGGGCACTTTTGATTAATGTGTTGTAGTTGCAGTGTTTGAACACAGTGATTAATAAACAAGAAAAAGCCATGCTGCGTGTGGCCAAAGCAGAGCTGCAGGATGGCTGCAGTGCCGGCTGATACTCACTGCACTGATGAAGGGCAGGTTTAGGATGGAGCCCAGGACTGGTATTCTCCTGATGAAGCCCACTACAACTGGGAAGAAACCCCTGGAATGAGGGAAGGGAAAAAACAAAGAAAGAGAAAAAGAAGATGGTCAGATTCCAAAGACAGAAAACTACATGGAACAGAGAAAGACAAATAACGTGGACAAATAATAATTGAATAAATAATTTGTTCTCAATATCAAAAAGAGCCAATAAATAACATGAACTGGGAGATTCAAACGCTGCTATGTGAAGGACACAAGCAGAATGACACGGACATACGAAATTTTGGCTTTTCAGACTTTTTGCACGAGTTTCCATTTTTTAATTTGCAAGAGAAATCCATACGATGCCGTGTCACTGAAGCTTTTCAGTGTTGAGATTCTCTAGATATTATCAAAAATCAGAAATGGAAGGCAAATTAGTGTTACCATGGCAGGATTTCCCATTAATTCATTTATTTGTTGTGGCCCACCACAATTAAAACATCTGCCACCACACATTGATTTTATATTTTGGCAGCTGGACCGTTGATTGGGAGCACTACTGGAATATATAAACCATTTGGCTATTGATTTCACCACACTCTCGGAGCGCAGAGAGTACACTGGGCACAGACGGAGCTGCAGAACTGAAAAAAAAATCTTGGTTTAAGTTTGAACAATTTTTCCAGAAAGCATTTTCAAACAGAATGAGCCAGTTTTAAATATTTATAAGGATTTTAGTATGTTTTTTTTTTTTTTTTAAATCTTTTCTAGTCAAAAACAAAATAAAGGGTAAGCAGCTCCCTCTGTAACCAACTGCGTTAAATGATCTTCTAATATCGCTTCATATCAATCGCTGGCCCCTAAATAAAATCAAAATCGTATCATGGCAGGCTTTGATAATGGCAAATAGTGTATCGCTGTCCAAAGAATCTATATAATATTGTATCGTCATGAAATCAGTGATTTACCCCCGTAGTAACTATGCGCTGTCCCCCAGTTTCACACCTCACGGTGCAAGTGCACTGAGCATCATCATTCTGCTGTGTCCATGTTTTAGCTCGTGCCTCCCTTTGTCTCCTCTTACCTAAACAAGAGGAAAAAGCCGTAGATCTCCAGCACCACTCCGATGATGGGCCAGCCAATCAGCACCACAAACACACCTCCCAGGAAGAAACTGGTGGCCTTCATCTTGTGCTTCTGGAAGAAGAACCGGAATGTCCTCTCCAACCCGATGACAAAAGCAAGTCCAGCAACAAACAGGATCTACAGTGAAACAAGGACGGTATCCAGTATTAGAAAGCAGTCCAATGGTGGACCTTTGAAATGGCAGCAAAACCACCATCCTGACTTAGTCCTTCGCCCCTGCACTGAGGGTTCCAGAATCCAATCAGACTACTACTACTGTGAAAACTGTCTTCTGTGACTCTGGAGGAGCTTTGTCAAGTCTGAGAAAATGACCCAGATGATGTCATAGAGATGACATCGGGGTTATCTCAGTTTTGGGTTGGAGACTTCAGACTTGAGGGTGCCCCACAATAAAAGATTTTTATAATCAGAACAGATGCTAAACATGTGTGACCTCAAACCTAACGAAGTGTGAAGATAAATGTAACAGCTGTGTTCCTATAGAGTGTGGAGAGCATGGATAGGGCCAAAACAGGATGCCAGATACTAACAGATTCCATTCACGAACAACCAGAGTCCTGATTCTGAATTTGAACTGAAAAGCTTATCAGCGTCAGCACAAGCTGATTCAGAGGACAGGAGGCTGCACCTGTATGTTTCTCAGCATCATAGTATATAATATCGCTTCAATGAAGCAGAAATACTCACATTTCCTATAGCCAGGAGCGCTTTGTCAAAGAAAAGGATCATCCCGAAGAAGAGGAAAAACACGCCGAAGCCTGTTAATCCCATTCCAATCTCTGCAGGACAGACACACACACACACACATACCACAGGAAGGTTTAATTATTGCATCCAAGTTTGTCACTAAAGAGAAGATCTTATTGCTGTCTTCTTGTTGTATGCAGCCAATTAACACTTCTTGTGGCAGACAGGAGATTATGTGAGGTTTTATTGCTCTCCAGCTGCTTCACCGAGGTCTTGATCAATTATTCTATCTCTCTTGATAATTATCTGATAAATCCAGCACACTTTGTCCTGCATGTCATACTTGTTAATGATTGATCTTAACTGAATGGTTTTGGTATCTAAAATTCACAATACGTTTTAGTATTCTGTTAATACACATGAGTACAATTAAGGGACTGTTCCTTATTTATGAGAGGGGATGGGGTAGTGCAAAAAGAGGGAGACATGTTAAATTAATTTTTAAGCACTGGGGAGGGACATGTTTTATATTTCGGCTTAGGGACAGGGCATACACATTGGGGATTTTTGATTTCTTTAACAATTCTTTGGATATTTTTAAAAGAAACCATTTTGGCAAATTTTGCACGTGTCCTTTAAAAAAATTGATTATTTTTTTTAAAAAACCGTTTTGGCGATTTTATTTTCTTTGAATTTTTTTGGCAATGTTGGTGTTGTTGTATTATTGTTGTTATTATTATTATTACTCATTATTTGTTCTTTAAACATTTTGGATAATTTTTAAAGAAAGATTTTGCAGATAATTTTTGTCTTTAAAAATTTTGGGTGATGTTTTTTTAGAAAACATGAGGAAATGTATACTTTAAAATCACCAAAATTATACGATTAGCATAACAAAAACTTCAGAAGCAGAAATTATGATTGGATTTTCAAAAACTTCTGACTGTCCCCTAACACATTACATGGAACAAATGTTTCAGTTAGAAAAAAACATAACCAAATCTGTGCTTAACAAAGTAATATTTATCATAATCACTTTATTCTCCATGGGTCTTTTGAAATTTTACCAAAAATAAACAATTTGCACGCACTAACCAGCATGCTCAACAACAGTGAAAAACCTTTTTTTTTTCCCCAACACCAGTATTTAGTCTTCATCTTTTCACTTTCAAACAATGAAGAGTTTTTTTTAAATTAACAACTAATTTTATGTTGGAGGGAGGGTCATTCATTTTTCTCAAAACATTTAGGGAGGTTCAAGGGGGAAAAAACTAAGTTACAACCCCATCTGATAAATAAAGAACAGTCCCTAAATAAACGAATACAGTTCAATATTTCCTATAAAATCACAGTGAAACTGAAAACAGACATTCCAGTGAGGTTTCTACCTCCAATGTTCACTTTCTGTGTGAAGCTAGCCAAAGCTTGTCAGACACGGAATAAAAACATGATCATATCTTACTATCAGCTACAGAGCTTGCTACGAGCCACACAGTTAGCGTGAGGAAGTAGCTCTTAGCTATATGGGCCACGGGTTATCGTTTTGAACCGCCATGAGAGCAAAAAATGAAGCTAACTTTCCTAGCACTGAATGCTAACTGCTAGTTACCCAACTGCTGCAGATAAAGCCGGTTTCACACAGAGAGAGAGAGCAGCGACACACACAGATGCTCAAACACAGAGAGTCTTACTTTGGGAGTCCGTAAGCGAAATCATCTTGGCGGTGAATAAACGGGGGAGGATACAAAAGAAATAGGGTAATTATTACAATAGCATTCAAGCACTCCTCTAACAACAATTTGGATGACAGCTGCCACTGCAGCAACAGCCACGTCTTCCGGAAACACACCTTCTCGCGATGTCATCTTCCGGAACAGCGCCGTGTCGCATTCAACGTGGCAACTTCGACACTTTTGTTCTTCATAGAGTTGCGAAGTGGCATCATGAGCTATTTGTGACAGTGTTATGTGACTCACAGCTGGAGCAACTTTGCTGTTTGGATGGGAAGCAAACGGAGCAGGAGAAAAGATTAAGAACTGTATTCGTACATATGGTTCTTTAAGGGGAAAGAAGATAAAAGTATGTGTACATAAAAACTTTGAGGTAGTAATAAACTACGACTCCCAGGCTGCATTTCGGTAAACAAAACAAAACAAAACCCCCCCCCAAAAAACACCTAATGATAGAGCTTAAAATTATGTTACGTACGCCACATATATATGTACAGGCATTATCAACGTTAAAGGGAAGCAACGATACAAACAAATTCATATATATTATTCCTATGTTTCAATGTAAAATTCCTTTACAATAATGTGAAAAAAATGAGTTGGGACAACTAACTTTCAAATGACTAAGCACCTTGAAAACTTGTGTTTATAATGATTGAAAAACATAAAACATAGCAATTCAGTACATGATGTACTTAATTATTATTATTACGAACACAAGTTTTAAGTTGATTTTTCATAAAAAATTACGTTTTTCTGACTAAAATCTTACACATTATTTAAAGGAAATACTATCATTTATTATCATTATTAAAGGGAAACAACGCACATTTTCAAATTCATATATGTAATTCCTATGGCTTAGTAAAAAAATCCTTTAAAATGTGAAAAAAAAAAAGATGGAACCAGAGCCCTTTAAGACTATTCTAGTGCATTCGTTGGGACAACAAAGTTTTTATGACTAAGCAACTTAAAAACTTGTGTTCATAATAATTAAAAACATGAAACATAGCAATTTAGTACATGATGTACTTAATTATCATAACACACACACACACACACATACACACACACACACACATACAGGCAATATCATCGTTCAAGGGGGACGAGGCACATTTTTGAATTCATATATGTCGTATATGAATTTGAAAATTTACATATATATTTTAAAATAAATATAGAATATATAATGAACATGTTTTTTTCTGTGACCTTTATGACTTAGTCACAATAATTATATGTTTTTATATTCTCTAGTTATTTGATGATGTTCAAATGATTTTCCCTCTCTATCTTTTTTATTTATGTATTATTTTTTATTTTTAGCCAGGGTAATTTTCTTGTCACCCTTCAAATTCTATTTTTTGGCATCTTCCGGAAAATTTCATGTCAAATTGCATGTTTTTGAATAAATAAATAGATAAATAAAAGTGGTGATGATGTTAGCATCTGCAATAGTGCACGTATACAATATATTTACCCTGCTGGTATATGACAAGAATATTTACTGAACAGAAGGAATATCTCAAATGGTATTTTCCACTGAAATTACTTTCTGTTACTTATACTTAAGTTTTGGATTATTAAGCCCTGTCCCAAGTTCTGTCAGGCAGGGCAAATGTAGACTTAGAAATAACAGTATAATTTTGCTCTTTCCAAGTTATGTATTATAAACAGAATATATAAGCTTTACTTATACATGAAAAAGCGGGCCATTATTGATTTTAATGTGTGACAACTATGGAGACGATCCCATTACAGGGAGCGGAAGTTGCAGGCAGCCTGACAGGCAAAACTCAGGGTTCTTAACCTTCTGTATAAATGTGTTTCATGAGTTCCTGGCGCGGTCTGTGTGTGTCCGCTGCTGTAGCAACCGTGAAGTGGATTCACCAACACGAAAAGGGGCCTGGACCGAGTTTGTGAATGGTTAGTCATTCGTTTTTTGTGCATTTTCAAAGTCTTATAAGTTGGCTAATTTTTCCGACAACAGAGAAGGGAAGGTGTTTGAGGTAGCGTCGTTTTTCTAGCAGTGATACGCGAGTCAGAGTTTGGGTAAGCATGATGCTCCAATATGTTTAGCTAACAGCTAACAGTGACTCGTTGATCTCTGTGTGATGAAGCAGGTGCAGCGCTGTCGAGTCTTAGCCAAGTTAGCTTTCTTTACGATACATTAACTATGTGTGGTAAATAGATGTATTTCGTAGCCACAGTTAATACTGGCTAACGTTAAGTATGTGTAGCCTGAATTATAGTAATTTACTTACTTTAGTTATGCTAACTCTAGTGAACTGGCAGTGGATGAAAACTAGAATATGAATGTTGCATTGGATAATACCTTGAATAAGTTAGCTAATCAAAAACTACTGAAATGTTTTATATGAAAAATATTCACTTAAAAAAGTCAGAAGGATATTCCCTAACATAAACAGGCATTAAGTGAATTATATAAGCACCATGAATAAACACAGTCAGATTACTGTAGCAGAGTCAGTTTGTGTCAGTTTGAATACACATTATTTCTTTGTGCTTCAAAACAGACTTTCATGCCTTTCTGTTTTACAGGGATCACATTTGCGTCTCTAACAGTCTGAAAGTTGGCTCCTTGAGCAAATCAGGCTGAGAAATATGGATGGTGATGGTGGAACTAACGGTAGGTCACTTTTTTTCAAGCTTAGAAACAAACTGTTGAGATGTTTAATCACTGAACTACTTTGCATCAGTTTTATTGACTTAAAATATGTGCAAAGATTGTAACAAATACTCTGTAATAATCCTGCAGTTGTTTTTGTGTTAGAGGTTGTTGATTTAATGGGGACTGATGACGGATCACTCCCTGCCTCGTCTCTAAAGGGACACTGTGGGAGATACACAGGGAAGGAATGAGATCATTAACCGTGGAGGTGTGATCCCCAGAGGACTAGTACCTGTGCAGGTGTGAGACCTGGCAGTCTCCTCGCAGAGGATAACTCCACTGAGGGAACCTGCTGCACATGTTACTCTAAAAACATCCTGTCTATTCTTGTTTTAATACAAAGGCTAGGTATAGTAAGAGCAGTGATACTAAACAAATTCTTAAATAAAATGGACCTGATGCCAAAACTGTTGCTACAGATGGCAGGCTGGATCTGCCATGGAGGAACTGATTGATGTAATATGAATTGGTACGCAGTAGCACCAATGTAATTTGACTTTGTTACAGAGTTGTTTTTTAACATATTCAGAAGTTAAAAATATTTTTATATATTTTTTTACTTCTAAAATAGGTCTGCAACTATCTTATTGCAGCTATCTTCCCTACATTCACACGTGTATGTCAGCATTCATACCTGCTTTGAATCATTCTAACAGTGTTCCTGGTGTGTGTTCCTGTCCAGATGTGCAGGCGGAGCTGGACTCAGTGGAGGCAGAGCTGGAGTTGGTGGAGCTGCAGATCACAGAGCTCCTGCAGAAGCAGGCCGAGCTGAACACTCGTAAAAACGTCCTGCTGCAGCGGCTGGAGGAAGCCTGTGATGCTGCACAGCCATCATCCTCTTCATCTTCATCTTCCTCAAAGTCATCTGGAGCTGGTTCAGTGATGAGCAAGCAGGAGATGCAGCAGTATGATGGCACAGGTACTCCACACACAGCAGCTGTGTTGAACTTGTTTTACACATAGCGCTGGTGCTATAGAGGCTGAAAGTTTTGAAGTGCAGGGCCACAAATTTGTAGTACAAAAGTATCTAGTAAGTCCACTGTAGTTTAATTTGACAATGAACTTTAAAAGGTCATTTTCTGTGACATTTTGAAAGTAATATGGTACTTGTATATAATAATGTATAATTATTATTTTTAGAGTTTATGCACATGATATGGACAGGGGAAGTAGGGGTGCTGAGGGGCTGCAGAAACTCTGTAAACCAGGTTTTATTACAACCATCATAATACTTTTTTTCCCCCACAATCTATTGATTTGTCAGACTTCCCTTGGTCCAAAGAAGTGGAGCGTCACCTGAAAAACTCCTTCCGTCTGTCCACCTTCAGACCTCTGCAGCTGAGGGCCATCAACCTGACGCTGTCCGGCAAAGATCTGTTCCTGGTGATGCCCACAGGACGAGGAAAAAGCCTCTGCTACCAGCTGCCTGCAGTCTGCTCCAAGGGTACACTGACACACGTTTATTAAATAATCCTGTTTACCCTGTGAGTACTGACATGCTTATTGACTCGGCTGTAATCACATCAACTGTTTGTGTGTATGTCAGGTTTTACACTGGTTGTCAGTCCCCTGGTGTCCCTGATTGAGGACCAGGTCATGTGCTTGACGTCCATCAATGTGGCAGCAGTCACGCTGAATGCGTCCAGTAGCAAGGTAACGACTAGCGGCCACGTTCTGCTTCTGTATTTCATTCTAGGTCAACTTTTAGTCTTTTTTATTTATTTTTTATAAAATTTTTGGATTATTTAAACTTTATTTAAACTTGGGAGTCATTGAGGGAGACTGACATTTTTAATGGTTTCCGAGTGTACTCTGAGAATATAAGATAAAAGATAATATATTAATTAGAAATAAGCACCAACACCTGTATATAAGAACATAAAATAAAAAACAGAAAGAGCAAACAGTGATACGTATGTAATATTTAAGTATTGGAAAAAAAGTATGTAAATAGGCTCAGTATGTGAGTGCGTTACCATATATGTAAAACAGTGAAATAGACAATCCACTCAGATCTGTTAAAATTTAAATTCTAATAAGGATAATGTGTTGAATGTGTAAAGTGTGTAAACTCTAAAACTGCGCCCAATTCTACAATGCACTGTATCAAAGTAGTATGCAAGTAAAAATAGAAGAAGATAAATATGTGTGCAAAAACTCATAATAACAACAATAAACATAAGCAAGAATAGCAATGAGAACATATACAAAATGAACAATGTGTAACATGTTGAATATGGCACACATTCAAGATTTAAAGAATATTGCCGTTTAAGAAAGATGCCAAGATTAGTTCCAGCACGTGGAACCTGAAAAACAGACAGTCATGAGAGTTAAGGTAGCAGTTCACAGGACAATACTCAAAACTACATGACTAAACTACATGACCCAGAGATTAGAAAGAAGATACAAATCAGCTGCTGACATTGAGGACTGTGGATTATGTAGATTAATAGGGGCTCTGTTTCTGGAAAGAAGTTGCTGTTGATTTTTAATATCTATATATTTTCAATGCTGGAGCGCCACAAACTGTATTCAAGGCACAATGAAGGGAATCAGTGTTTTCCTATTGCAACCAGACAGTGTAATAAGTTTTAGTTGGTCAGAACTGTGTCAGAAAACAGTTCTCCAAATGTGTTTAAATTTGCATGGATTTGGTGTGAAATGTCAGCTTTATTAGTGTGAAAAAATGATTTTTTAAAAAAATTTTTAGGAGCACGCCAAGATGGTCATGAATGGAATGACAGATCCTAAGGGCCCGTTCAAGCTGGTGTATGTGACTCCAGAGAAGATCGCCAAGAGCAAGCTGCTCATGTCTCGTCTGGAGAAAGCCTACAACGCAAACCTGCTGAGTCGCATCGCCGTGGACGAGGTGCATTGCTGCAGCCAGTGGGGACACGACTTCAGACCAGGTGAGCCTCATTCAAATGCAGGGGTGAAAGTGTAGTTTTCTCCCTTTAGATCAAATTCTAGGCTTGTCCTATGACTATGTGTTTGTGTGACATGTGCAGATTATAAACTGCTGGGCATCCTGAAGAGGCAGTTCCCCAAAGTCCCTCTGCTCGGCCTCACAGCCACCGCCACCAGCAGCGTCCTCAAGGACTGCGAGAAGATCCTGTGCGTGCAGCAGCCCATCACGCTCACTGCATCCTTCAACCGAACCAATCTCTACTACGAGGTGGTAACCACGGCAACCGTACCTTTCAGCCACCTGATTCCTACACAAACAAACACACACACACCGTATATCTCTCTGTCAAGCACAGTCGCTCACATGCTCTGCACACACCGCCACATAAACCTTTAACTTTGAAACCTGAGCAAACTGATTTTATATTTTTAACAAACACGGAAGAAAAAAGGCAATGATGAACTTGCCAAGAAATGTCCCACAAATTTAGAAATTAGTAAAACATGACAAAAGAAAATTTGTTTTTTAAAGGAGGGAGGATTACGAGAAAATTATACAAATACATTAAAAAATTCAAATAAATAAATAAAAAGCAAAAAAATGTCCAGAAAATGATATTTATAATTATTATGATTTATATATTTAACATGATGTAACAGAACGCAAATGTAATCAGGTATATATATTTGTTTTAAATTTTCATCATTTTTCTCAGGTTTTCATGCTTTTGTATTATTTTATTGGTTTTTTTTGCTTATTTTTAGGCAGTTTTCTCATAACTTTTTTTCACTAATTTCTTTCTTATTTTTCAGCCATGTCTTGTTAAGTCGCCCCTTGCCTTTTCCCACACACTTTTGACAGACATCAAGTCATTTTGCTCAGGTTTTCAAAGGTTTAAAATCACCTGCACTGCCTTGCATCTACTTACAAAACATTAAGACCATACTGGTGCATATGTAACCTATTAACCAAAAAAACCTGTAATCTGTAAATGCCACCACCAACATTGTGCTTGTTTCTCAGGTTCGTGTTAAAGATTCAAACAATGATGCGTCAATAAGTGACATCGCCTCTCTGATCAACAAAAGATACAAGGATCAGTCAGGTACGCAGAAGACGAGACTGATGAGCAGATTTAATATGCTCAGATCCCAAAAGTGAATCTCAGACATGACTGAACAGATAATTGAAAGTGCATTGTAAGTGTATTGATATTTCCTGATGTGTGTGCCGCAGGGATCGTGTATGTGTTCTCTCAGAAGGATGCAGAGTCAGTGTCCTCTGAACTCCAGAAGAGAGACATCCTCGCCTATCCTTATCACGCTAACATGGACCCTGACGATAAGTCCCGCGTCCACCGCAAATGGACCAACAACAAAATCCAGGTATTTGGGTGTACTTTTTCTTTTTTTGTGGAAGGGGGGCAAGATTTGTTTTGGTTCTTGGGTTATGGTGACAGAGGGCCTTTTCACACTGCATATTTTTAGCCCCTTTTCACACACATATTGTTAACCTGATGTGAGACTGAGATACAATTGACCCATCGCTAAGCTCCACCCTCAAATGCCTCGAGCCAATCACATTTCGTGTAGCTACATGATGCACTCGGACATCCTGCCTGTCCATAGAAAAAGCATCAGAAACATAATTTTTCTGTGTTTTTCTTTATGTTTGTGCAGTGATAACTTTAAAAAAATTTCAAATTGTGTGCATGGGATAAATGATTTGTGGTATTGTGAGAGGCTAGAGAATGGAGTGTATTTCATCCCGTGCCCTAAACCTCAGATACACAGAGCATAGTGTAAGTAAATATAACCTCATATGATATGTTGACAACATTGTGTATAACGTCACCTTGCAGCAAACTTTGCTAGGCAATGTTAGCTTGAGACTAATAAATCTACCTTCTTCTTCTTCTAATAGGCACAAACATTATGGCCAACTTTTGCTTTGTAACGTTAGCTCATCATGTCACCTGTCCAACTTGGTATTTTTGTTCTTTGACAGTCGGACATCAGCATCACCACATATTTGGGCAAAATAGATTTGGACCAAAATTTGACAGTTTGACCTTTGATTCCTTGTTGAAACTATTTATACTTTAGCCTATGACAAGCACACAAAACAGTGAAAAATGCCCATAACAAGATCTGTTTTGTCTAACAGTCCAAAATCAAGAGAGTCTCTGTTTAAAATGATTTTAAAAACAGAGTAAAGCAGCAAATGCTCACTTTGGAGATGGTGGCATTTATGATTTATCAGATAATTTAATGTGTTTACCAACTTGTCACTTTATAGACATAGACATAGACTACATAGAAAGTGTATAATTTCTGTGCAAATTCCATTCAAAGACCACAAAACTGAGCTTAAAAAACAAAGGATAATAAGGGCCATACACGTGGCTGCTTTTTATAAAAAATACTCACTTACTGGTCATATTTGAACGTGTAACATGATTGTGTTGTGCTGCAGGTGGTGGTAGCCACAGTGGCGTTTGGCATGGGCATCGACAAGCCCAACGTCCGGTTTGTCATCCACCACACCATCAGCAAGTCCATCGAGAACTACTACCAAGAGAGCGGACGAGCAGGTACACACTGATTCACCTCTGTCAGGACCCATTTCCATTTCTACTGCTGTAGTGTTTCTCCAGATACAACTTTGTGTGTGTCTCCAGGTCGAGACGACCGCCAGGCCGACTGCATCGTCTACTTTGGCTTCTCTGACATCTTCAGGATCAGCACCATCGTGGTGATGGAGAATGTCGGTCAGCAGAAGCTGCTGCAGATGGTTGATTACTGCCAGAATGTGGACAGGTAACACGCACGCGCACACACACACACACACACACACGATGTGCACTTCCCACAGCATGACCTGAATATTTCTTGATTGTCCTGTTTGCTGTGTGAAGGTGTCGGCGCTCCCTCATGGCTGTCCACTTTGATGAGGTGTGGGACGATGAAGGATGTAACCAGATGTGTGATACCTGCCGCCATGCAAAAGGTGCATTTGTGTCTGTGTCTTTTTGTGTGTGTGTGTGTGTGTGTGTGTGTGTGTGTGTGTGTGTGTGTCATATGTTTTAGTAGCATTCATGATTGCATGTATTCTCTTGGGATGTGAAAAGCCGTCCTCTCTTAAATTCATGTTAGTAATTATCAGACCTCTCTCCCCACAGACTACACCACCGTGGATATTACCCAGCATGCTAAGCAGGTGGTGCAGATCGTGGAGCTGGCAGGGTCGATGGATGAGAAGCTGACTCCTCTGAAGCTGGTGGAGACGTGGATGGGGAAAGGCCCAGCCAAGCGCAGGAAGATGATCCAGACCACCACGCTGTCTCGGCTGCAGGCTGAAGCTGTGATCGTTAAGCTGCTGCTGCAGGGATACCTCAGGTGACTCATCGTGTTTTTATTCTGACAAGATATTTACATGATTGAATGTTTCAAATGTCTTATTCTTAATAGAATAACAAACTTCATTTTAACATTGAGAAGACATTGATTTATATTTTGTTTTCAGCAACATTGTGACACAGCCATTGATGGCAGTGTGGTGTGCATGCTATAAAGTAGACTGATTAATCTTTTGTAAATGTAAATTAACAATTTGAGTGCAATTTTCAAATCAACAGTTTTGTTACAAGCTGTAGGAAGTGGTTGAGATGGTGACGGTTAGTCAGCCACTGTTGATTTAATTAGTATTACACAAGAGGTTGTCCCTTACCATCATTATTGGAAAAAAAGGGATATTGTAGTGGGGTATTTAATATTTATTTATAAAAGGCACACAGCATATTAATGAACATCAGTATAAAAAAATATAAATATGCCGGAGTTCGCAGGACTGCTAATTTACATCCGTACTCCCTTAGCAGGTAACAGAACAAAAAGTGATGTGCCTTATCTATGTGTATTTGAGTAGGGGTCGACAGATTATCGGCCTGGTCGATTATTGGGATGAATATTTGACATTTTCCAGATTATCTGTATCTGCATTTTATCTTAATGACCGCGGATAAAATTAATTATTTAAAAAGCGCAAAGAAAGTGTCAGCATGGGAGGAACTTTTGCTTTGTAAAACTTCAAGGAGCTATTTTTATTTATTTATTTTTATTTAAATTTCAACTAGATTAATAAAAAGTTGCTAAGAACTTTTTGTATATGATGTTGAACATTTCAGTTTTGTTTAAACATTTGCTTAACTAAATTTTGTGTTGGATTTTGTTATATTTCAAATTCTATATTTTGATGGAAAGATTTGCATTTTTGATGTAAATGCATATCAGATGTCTGTCTAATTAACTGCTAATAATCATATCTGTATCGGCCCTGAAAACCCAATATCGGTAGAACCCTAATTTCTAGCCCTGAGACAGTAGAAGTATTACGGCCTGCTGTTTGACATAAATTCTGTGTGTCAACTTCAGGGAGGATTTCAGCTTCACTCCTTACACCACCTACTTCTACATGAAGCTGGGCCGCAAAGCTCCTCTGCTGAAGAACCAGACGCACACACTCAGCATGAAGATGAGGACAACAGGGACCGGATCTGCTGGGGTGAGTAAATGCTGCCCACACTGATAAATTAAAAAAAAAACAGTCAGATTTTCCACTTCATGTAGTATATTGTACACACATCTATTGTCAGGTGAAAGTTTTTTTTTTTTTTTTTTTTTTTTTACTATATTGAAATATTACATTTTTCCAAATTTCTCTCTATCCACTATTGCCACCCAAGTTATTTTATCATGATGTTCTCATATCAAAAATAGACAAAAATGTTATGCCATTTCCCAGAAACAGAATTATGCAAAGCTTTTTGCAGGTGCCATGACATGCTGTAAACATTTCAGTGAGCACATTGGCCACCGTTCACTGTAAGAGCAATTTGTCTGTGACGAGCGAATAAAGGGCCTCAGTAGATGCTGGCTCCTCAATCCATGTTTCATTTGTTCTTTTTGACATTTAATTAGAAATCCAAAATTGGAATATTAAAAAAAAAGGTGTTTTTTCAGGAGCAGTTTACGGGTCACAAAATCCAAAGTACAAAAAACAAGTTTTTTTATTTTTTTTATTTTTTGTGTCTGATTCATAAACAAATAATAAAATAACAAATTGTTTTTTTAATTTTTGATTCTTATTCCGATTTTCCAGTTTTAAATTCTGTTTTTTTTCCGATTAATTTTTCAGATTTCAAATTGAAAATCAAAAGAACGAATAACGCACAGATTCTCCTCTCTTAAGTCTCCACTCAACATTATTTTCCTGTATCTCTTGTGTGTAGTAATGTGTTTTTTTTTACTTCCAATCTCTTGTGTTCTCTTTGTGAAATCTCTAACAAGTTTCCTCTTCTTCCGTTTTGTCTTCCCTCCGTGTTATTTTAAAATGTTGTCACAAATTTCCTTATTGTCTATAATAATCCATCGAGGTAAGTCCTAATTGAACTGGAGCTAAATGTTGTGACTTTGACACTGTATATTGATAATCATTCAATCTATACAGGCCTGTTTGTCCAAAGAGTGATTTTTTTTATAAAAGAGATTTCAGTCGAAGACAATAACCTTCACACCATTGCCACTGATAATGGTCATTAGTGTTCTAACATGATTAATCAGAGATGAAATAGTTGTAGTTGTAGATTCCACTGCTGCTCTTAATTTTGCTATCGTGATTTGCACATCTGATCAAAAGGTACGAGGCCCAACAGCCATTACTGGCACAGAGTGCGAGGGGAACCAACCCAACCACCAGATTAAATATTGGCGTTGTATGTTTCTGCAAACCATGGATACATTACATGTGCACATTATAGTATAAAAGATATGTGAAACTTTACTTTGGTCTTAATTTTTATTTTCAATTATTCAACATAAAGACAACACATGCAACGTATAAGACAAAGGAGATGTTCACAATAAATTCAGATACTTATCATATTTTTGACCATTTCATGTTTTCAACACTACTAAGTACCTATTTAATGGAAACACCACTTTCCAGGAAACACTCTCTAACTCGGCATTTACCTCCCACATTGCCGTTCACAGTCTAAAGAAAAAAAAGCACAAAAAATATACAAGTAATACAAAACAGTAATAATAATAATGAAATATAAAACAAAACAGAAAGAGAAATGACCAATTAAAAACAGACCTATTGAGCATTTATGTGAAATGGAAATGCAACATGATTTTGACTTGTCAAAGCAAAAGTGACAGTTGTGTACCAGCTGCTAGCCGGCTTATAATACATCACTTCAGTGTTCCTATTGGCTGTGTGAATGCAAACAAACCAAAACAAACCATGAAGGTCACAACTGTTTGTCCGAAAATGTCTTTTGTTGTTTGCTGGTCGCGAGCGTTGGTCTGCTGCAGGCATCCCACCCAGGAGTTACACCATCATCCTGTTCACATCCCAACAGCTACTAACCACATCACATTAGAAACATAAACACGATGCGTATGAAATGTATGAATGGAACATATTCGTTGTTTGCAGAAAAGTAGAACGCCAACACTGACTGATGATTTTTACTCACTTACCTTATTGACATTTTATTATTACAATTCACAAATCTCATTGTTTAAATTGCTGTAGAAACTATCAGTCAATGAAGTCATACAACAGAAATTAAAGATTTCAAAACATATTTCAGATGATCAGTTTTGAAAGTGTAAACACTTAGTTTAAAAAAAAAAAAAAAGTTTAAAAAAAATAATTAATGTATCATAATTGACATTTTTGACTAGGATACATGGTTTGATTTTTGAGCTCAGGTTCCATGTAGATCTGCACAGATTGAGAAAGGAACCTGAAGAAAAATCATGTAAGAACAGAGAGACCTTTGTGATCCTCACTTTCAGCCATTGTGACGATGAACCGAAGATTTTGTTATTTATGTTATTCATGTGCAGACTCCAGTGTCCTCCCCTCTAGTGTCCCCTCGTCCACTCCTTGTAGGTCTGTGACCCCTCTCAGGTAAAGATTGTTGTCAATGACCTGCAGGTAAAAGCCGTGAGTGGCCAGGGCAAAGCCAAAGAGGGCAAGAGATCAGTTGAGAGCGCTGGAGTCGCCCCTGTGTCCAAGAAAGTCAAGACAGATCTCCCCTAACCCCCCCACCCTGTCCAGAGGACAAGCTGACAAAGTACAGTCCATCATTCTTTCTTCTGTTCACTAACTGCTTCTGTTGGCATGGCTCCGCCCAGACTTTACCTTCATGCTTCACATGTGGATCAGACAGCCTGGGTGCTTGAGGATTCTGAAAATCATTTAAAATGCTCTTCTTAACCGTAAAAATGTTAAGCATGAAATCATCCAACTCTTTGAAAGAAGCAGGCTTGGGCGATAAAAGAATGTTATTGGCTCCCAGTATTGCTGTTTTGTATGGGTTAATTTGAATAGATCCAAACCTTCCTGGTGACACAGATTGCAAAACAAATATTTAAGATCACCTGATCTGCTTCTTATTCAGCCAAAAGATGAAACATAAAATGCAGCTCCGAAATATTGTGTTGTCCTGTGGATGTAGGAAACTGATAGATCCAGACATCTTGAGCTTTTAAAAATGGCCCCAGAATCTTCAATTAACTCAGCAAAAATGAAAAGATACTGCCTTTATTTATTTTATTTATTTTTTAAATATATTTTGGACTTTTTATTTATAATAAGCATAAAAAACAAAAATGCTAGTATGCTAATCAGCTAGCTAATGTTACTTTATTTTTGCTGATTTTGTATGACAGTCCCGCAACTGGAAATATTTACACCTTGTATTCCCCCTTTTGGTATATGATGACTGAAATAAACTAAAGTCCAGCCGGGAAGTTGCTGCACTTGTTACAGCTCCTCTAATATCAGTGCAGACTGGCAGGATATGAGCACGGGCTGCTAATGTTAACCAACAGAGCAGTGTTGGTGGCCTGGTAATGAAGCCATGTTTTTTTGTAATTTTAAACTTGTTTGATTGATTGTTGGCACCAAACTTTAGTTGTGAAAGAATCGTGAGCATCCTGATAACTGCAAAAGGCTGCCTACAGCCCATGCAAATAAAATCACAGCAAAAGACAGCACATCTTTAAATCCTGGCAACACTGATTGCCTCTGTTTATGTAAACGCCAGCGAAGATGACGACTGATACCATATCAAGATCTAGAAAAGCTTGTCCCCTGTCATAAGGGAACATATTTTTACCACTAACCTTTCTGCTCCAAGGGGTAAGGTGGCACTTAAAAACAATAGTTAGGGGCAAAATTGGAAATGGGATTGGGCATAAATGATCCCATCTGACAATATTTATAGTTGTAAAACTGAATTATCGCCCAAGCCTACTAATTATGATCTCTGGTGCTAATGTCCACACTCAGGAGCATGCTGCCACTAACTGTCACTAACATTTCATCACACTGGGCCTGCTAACATTATTTATTCTCACTGACTACATGCTCAACCGCATCATGAATTCCTCTCTGTTACAGTATTTTTATTACAAATGACTCTGAAAGGACATTAAGCGATGAATATGATGGCGTCTGATAAACCTGGTGTCACTTTTCTGCTGTTGTTCACTGACACTTGCTTGTCACATATTTACAGGACACATCAGCCAATGAGGAGGAGACTGATGTGACCTTTGAGCCCACTGTGGTAGACAACAGCTGTCCCCCACAACCCAAACAAAAACTATTTAAAGAGCAGAGGAACCTGTCCAGGAAACAAGGCCTGAAGACAGGCAGCCAGACGGACAAACGGACAGAGCGGGCGGAAAAACACGGAGAGGAAGAGGGGGATAAAAGGAGGTCCGTCACGCCTCAACATGCAATAGAGGTCGATGTTGAGATAAACATTATTGATAACAGTCAGAAAACACCTTCGCATCCAGGGAAGCCTTGCTCCAAACCTAAATCCACCACCCCTCAGAGAGCCAGGAGGAAACCCCGCGCTGACTCAGCTGTTTCCTCTCCATCCCCGGATGGTGACACCGCCGCCAGCACCGTGCCCGGTTCTCCGTCACACTCCTCCATCATCTCTGACAGTGCAGCTGAAGAGCTCTGTGACCTCAGGAACTACTACAGCAAACAGCTGAGGAGGATCAACTACATTTCCCATGAGTACCTGGGGCAACCCTCAGAGCCAGGAGTGCTGGCTTGCATCAGGGAGCCCCTGAGGAGCCTGCGTCTGCCGCGCAGGGTGACCATTGCCCAGACGGCCCGCAGCCTGTGGACACGAGTCAGCAGCCGCAGGAAGCTGCTTCACCGCTGACTTTACAGCTGGGACTGCGGTCAGATTTAATGACCGTTATCAAGAAATGCTTACGGTTACTGTTCTACTGTAAATACAAAGGGTTAATCTGCTGTCACAGTTCACCCTTGAAAACCTGAGCACCTGCTTGATTTCTTTCAAAAACATGGAAATAAGGCTTCACAGGAAATTACCTAAAAATGAGTGAAAACTTTAATAAAATATGTTAGGCCTACAAGAAAAAAACGCTCAAAAAATAATTAATAATTAAGTAAATAAAATTGGAAATGTCCTGAGAAAAAGACAATAGTAGTAGAAATAATAATGATGATGATGATGATGATGATGATGATGATGATGATGATAATAATAATAATAATAATAATAATAATAATATCAAAATAATAATAATAATAATAATAATAATAATATCATTATTATTTACAGCTAGCCTTAAAGAAATGAAAACCACAGGGTTTTTGAGGGTTGAATAAATGCTTAAAGCAAGTGTAAAAAGGCAGTGTAGAGGGAAGGTGATAAAAAAAATAAATAAATAAATAAATAAATTAATAAATAAAATAGGAAATGACTTGGAAAAACTGCTATAATAATAATAATAATAATAACATTAATAATGATAATAATAACTTGCTAATAATGATAATAACTAAACTTGCCGTGTGAGACTTGCACGGCAAGTCTCGCAGATTTTCTTATTGCCTTTTTTTCCATGTTTTTAAAAGAAATCAGTCAATTTGCTGACATGTTAAAGGTTTAAATGCATGTGAAAGGCGACTGAACGCAGCACAAGAAAACTGATGTTAATCCAAGTTTCAAAGGGTTAAAGAAGCCACTAATTGCAGGATTTAGAAATGCTAATTTTGGAGGCACCTGGTGGCAATGCGCAAAGATATTGGAGCTCACGCTGCCAACCTCCCATCATGCCACACATCTGACGTGGGCACATAATGATGAACAGACTAAAAGCAAAACATACCGTGACTGCTTTCTTTTTCTACGAACAAAAACATATGCTATAAGAATAATTTGAGAATTGCTGAAATAGGATATTTAAAAAAAAAAGACCTTATATTGCACTTACACACGTGGACAAAATTGTTGGTACCCTTTGGTTAATGAAAGAAAAACTCACAATGGTCACAGAAATAACTTGAATCTGGCAAAAGTAATAATAAATAAAAATTCTATGAAATTTAACCAATGAAAGTCAGACATTGCTTTTCAACCATGCTTCAACAAAATTATTTAAAAAAATAAAATCATGAAACAGGCCTGGACAAAAATGATGGTACCCTTAACTTAATATTTTGTTGCACAACCTTTTGAGGCAATCACTGCAATCAAACGATTCCTGTAACTGTCAGTGAGACTTCTGCACCTCTCAGCAGGTATTTTGGTCCACTCCTCATGAGCAAACTGCTCCAGTTGTTTCAGGTTTGAAGGGTGCCTTTTCCAGACGACATGTTTCAGCTCCTTCCAAAGATGCTCAATAGGATTTAGGTCAGGGCTCATAGAAGGCCACTTTAGAATAGTCCAATGTTTTCCTCTTAGCCATTCTTGGGTGTTTTTAGCTGTGTGTTGTGTGTTTTGGGTCATTGTCCTGTTGCAAGACCCATGACCTGCGACTGAGACCAAGCTTTCTGACACTGGCCAGCACATTTCTCTCTAGAATCCCTTGATAGTTTGAGATTTCATTGTACCCTGCACAGATTCAAGACACCCTGTGCCAGATGCAGCAAGCAGCAGCCCCAGAACATAACAGAGCCTCCTCCATGTTTCACAGTAGGGACAGTGTTCTTTTCTTGATATGCTTCATTTTTGCATCTGTGAACATAGAGCTGATGTGTCTTGGCAAAAAGTTCCATTTTTGTCTCATCTGTCCATAGGACATTCTCCCAGAAGCTTTGTGGCTTGTCAACATGTAGTTTGGCAAATTCCAGTCTGGCTTTTTTATGATTTGTTTTCAACAATGGTGTCCTCCTTGTTCGTCTCCCATTAGGTCCACTTTGGCTCAAACAACGACGGATGGTGCGATCTGACACTGATGTTCCTTGAGCTTGAAGTTCACCTTTAATCTTTTTAGAAGTTTTTCTGGGCTCTTTTGTTACCATTTGTATTATCCGTCTCTTTGATTTGTCATCAATTTTCCTCCTGTGGCCACGTCCAGGGAGGTTGGCTACAGTCCCATGGATCTTAAATTTCTGAATAAAATAGGAAATGACTTGGAAAAACTGCTATAATAATAATAATAACATTAATAATGATAATAATAACTTGCTAATAATGATAATAACTAAACTTGCCGTGTGAGACTTGCACGGCAAGTCTCGCAGATTTTCTTATTGCCTTTTTTTCCATGTTTTTAAAAGAAATCAGTCAATTTGCTGACATGTTAAAGGTTTAAATGCATGTGAAAGGCGACTGAACGCAGCACAAGAAAACTGATGTTAATCCAAGTTTCAAAGGGTTAAAGAAGCCACTAATTGCAGGATTTAGAAATGCTAATTTTGGAGGCACCTGGTGGCAATGCGCAAAGATATTGGAGCTCACGCTGCCAACCTCCCATCATGCCACACATCTGACGTGGGCACATAATGATGAACGGACTACAAGCAAAACATACCGTGACTGCTTTCTTTTTCTACGAACAAAAACATATGCTATAAGAATAATTTGAGAATTGCTGAAATAGGATATTTAAAAAAAAAAGACCTTATTGCACTTAACTTGGGAAAAACATTTCCATTTTTCATACTACAGCTGCTGTTCTGTAAACTGATGTTTGTCTTCATGGATATTATATGAAGTTCTAGACCTTTATTTAAAGCTGTATTTTTCTTTTCTAGCATTTCTGTATTATTACTGAGAAACCAGAAAATTTAAAGTCTGAAACTGAAATAAAGTAGCATGTTTTTTTTCCTGCTACCACATTAACATCTGTAAATCATATGTCCTTTGAGGATAGTCACATGAAAATCAGGAAGAAATTAATAGATTTGTTTGTTTTTCTGTAATGCAGGGTTCCCACCCTCATGAAAAAC
Source organism: Plectropomus leopardus (assembly GCF_008729295.1). NCBI lineage: Eukaryota > Metazoa > Chordata > Actinopteri > Perciformes > Serranidae > Plectropomus > Plectropomus leopardus. Next base: position 21,704,709 of record NC_056484.1, on the reverse strand, counting down.
CAGGAAATGTTGTTTAAATTTCACAATCCAGTTTTTGCAGGCTTGGAAAAGTCACTGAAAATAGAAGTTTTAATTTAGGTACTTGAAAAATCATGAAAAAGTTTTGAAATGTGTTCAGTTAAAATATGTGGGAAGCCTGGTAATGGCATCTGCCTGCATACCATAAATGCTGCCGGTTAACTGTAAACTTAAACTGATTTTGAATTTGGTGGCAAACAAGTGGCAACTTTCGGAAGTGAAAAAAAAAAAAAACTATTCAATATAGAAGTGCCAAAATTGCAGTTCATCGAATGTCCTCATTGGCTCAAAAAGCAAGTCAATCCACATAGACCCCTGTGTTAAAACTCCCAACTTTATCCAGAGTGTTAAAACAAACAAACAAACAAACAAAAGGTAACCGGTCCAGATACAGAGTATCAGCACAGCTGTCACTATTTCCCTGTGTTTTCAGCTCACAAAAGTTAATTTTGATGTTTTCATGTCATTGAAAAAACATTTTCATCATAAATAAATGAGATGTTTGTCACTTAGAATGTCCTGTGGGAAGCTGTTAAATGCGCCATAATTATCTACTTTGATCGCATACTGATGCATTTTTTACATAGCTTACCACTGATTATTGATTTTTTTTTTTTTAAATATATTTTTATTGCCTTTATATCCTCACTACTTTTCAACACAAAAAGACTCCCTTGGTCAAAACACATTAAAGACTTTAACTACAGGCTTTACAGCCTTTCTTCAAAAACTCCCTTTAAAACTATAGCTTACTTAATCCAATTTAGAATCCTAAAATTATTTCAATTGCACAAAGACCATCCACATTTAAGAATATTTCCATAATTCCCAACATGATGTGTTAACAGCCAGTGGATGCTAGTTTGTTTTTGTAGTGGCTGTGTAATTTAAATGAATGTGCAAACTAGAGTTTCATAAAAGTGTTGATTTTTTTCGCCATTGGTCCACAGCGTGGATTATAAATTGGTCCACGGTGCTACTTTGCTTTAACATGTGTTACTGCGCTGTTCTGTGAATATAAGGGACTATTCATTATTTTTGAGAGGGGAAGGGATGGTGCAGAATATGGGAAGCGCTTAAAAGATTTTTTAATCACTGGGGAGGGGATTTTGGTTTTTGATTTGGCTTATGGGAATGATATTTAACTTTAAATGGACATTTACTTCTGTGTCCTCACAACCCCAAAACCTACATTTGGGTTTGAAAGCCATGTTTTCTTTAAAAAATAAAATAGAAATCACCATTTATCATATCTGAAAACTGTGCAATATGGTTGTTTATGGTGGATGGAGGGTCATACACTTTTGTCCAGTCAGGGATGCTGAAGGAAAAATATGTGTAGCTTCAGGGAGGGTCGTGATATAAAAGAAAACAAAGTCCCATCACAGCCATTCCCTCTCAAACAAATGACAAATGAATTCCCTAAATAAAGTCCCTAAATAGATTAAGAATTAGTTGAAAACCTCTGGATAAATTAAGGGGGGAATGAAAACTTATGGTGGATATTCAACCCTTAGAGCTAACTTTAATATTATACACACTTGTGTCACTCTGAGCACAAATTTGCTTTTTTTTAATTAAGCTTTTTTTTAAAAATTTTTTTTAAAACATTAATATTATTTTCTACTTTCATAGAGTTCATGTTTTAACCAACATCAGTTCTAACCGTAAATATCAAATAATCATACATTTTAATCAGAAATTTTAAATCAGAATTTTAACCCTTTAAATGCAACATTTTTGTCATGACACCACTATGTTTTTAGACTTTTTTAAAAAAGAATTATTTTCAATATACTACATGTAAAGTAGTTTTTTTTTTTTACTATCACAGCCTGGGATATTTCAATGTTTTGCAGTAACATTCATTGTAACAATATAATTTATGAAAATATTATTTGCTCCATATGCCAAATATGGTCAAATAAATACAGAAATAAAAATGACGCCATCCGATGGAAAATAGTAAAAATGTCAAATTCTAAGACAAAGGCACAGAATGACACCCAGAAATAATACAATGCATGTTTTTATGCTTTGATGGCTGCGGGATCAAAAGTTTCAGCTTGAATGGGTTTCAATTGTGCATTTTTTGCACTTAACAGTATGAATGTAACAATTTAGTTTCCACTGTGTATTTTAGACTTATTGTAGGAGCTTAGCTGGATGAACACAGTCAAAACTATCGAAAAAATAAAGAATGAAAAGCGTAAAATGCTCCAAACAGTCCCTAGGGGTTAAATAAATGGCGTTATCAGTCACCACCGTCCCTGCAGCACTTTGAACTCTCTGGCCCCGCCCCTTTAGCGTAGTATCCTAGCAACGGCTCCCTCTGTTCTCCTCTCATTGGTCGTCTTTTGGATGTCCGCCATATTCAAAAACAGTCACGAGCCCCCGTGCTATTGTAGTAAGATTTATTGTAATTATTGTGTTTAACCCCTTCAGCAGCACGTAGTGTTTATGACATTTCAAATGGGTGAAAGCGATGAAGTTCAAGCTCCCATTTCAACTTCAGAGAAACCGAAAAGACAACCGAGTTTCAGGAACCTAAAGAGAAAGTTTTCAGCTGAAGAAGAAGACTTACCTCTCGAGAACAGCAACGGCAGACTGAGACGGTGAGTCCATGTTTTCTGTCCTGAACTTAACTCACCAAAGCAGTCACAAAACCCACAAAATACCAGTAAAACCGTCTCTGCCGAGCCAGACTCAGCTTTTAGCCCGGGACAACATCCACAGTTTAGCTAACTGGCTAGCACACTTTAGCCACGGTAGCAGTACGGAATGACGATGCATTAACGTTACTTGGCGGTGAAACGAATAGTTTTAAACTCGGAATCAGCCAAATGAGTTTAAATACTTATTCTAGCAAACTACCAGATCCTCTAAATGTGTTTAACATAGTGTTTTAAACGGAGTTCTGATATTTTCATTGCGTCAAAACGCCACAAGATGGCAGCAAATTGCCATTAATGGCGCCCCTCAGGTACAGAGAAGAGAGGCCTGACCATTGTGGCCTTTTTATTTTTTTTTCCTTTTTATTTGAGGTACTGTAGCTTAATGCTTTGAAACCAGAGCAAATAGGTACGATTTCTTTCGAAAAACATGGAAAAAAGGCAAGCAACTTGGGAAGAACTGACCCCCAAAATAGCACAAAATTAATGAAAAAACGACAACAACAACAACAACAACAAGAATATTAACTGAAAATCAATTTTAAAAAAAGAATATTTTAAAAAAGTACTACAAAAAGAGAAACCCGAAAAGTACCGGGAAAAACTGCTTAAAACTACTAAATTTGTTTAAAAATCATCTTGAAAAGTTCTAAAAAAGCATTACATTTAACTGTCTGATATCTGTGGACACCTTGAATAATATGGATGGAAGGATGGATTACAGAAACCAGAAACCTCATACTGACCTGGCATTATATTGCCAGTTCATTGTTAGGTGAACTCTGTGTATAACTTCAGAGATGATGTTATTGTGCATCCAAGAAACCCAAGCACTGTGCTCTTAAATTTATTGGCCATAAATGTGACCGCTACTTAAAAAGTAAAAGTTCCAGAGCTCATTTGTATCAATACAATGAGATTTATCAAAGTTCTCAGACTAACTTACAATAATAGTAGTGCGTTTTGGGATAATAAACCCCTGCGAGAGTTTATGTTGGCCTCTTTTCAAAGGCTTTCCATGTTGTGTGCCAAAGTGGCCAAGCCCTGCCCTGTGCCCAACTGGCTCTGCAGACAAACATGGAAAAACAGCACCCGATATTTGACCCCCATAACAAGGTTTATGGAAAAAAAGCATGAGGACTGAGTGAGAGAAAATAGAGTTTGATTTCCCAAGTGAGATTGGCATTAAATAGCAGACTGGCAGTGGATTTTTATTTTTTTGTGAGTTGCCAAGCACGTGTAGACTTCAACTAACGGAAATAAACAAGGTTGGTTTGAAGTGAACTCGGCATTGTGAGTTCATTGTCCATGTAAAGCATTATGGTCAAAACAGCACGTTGACTGGGCGGAGCGGAGGTGTTTAAATGTTCTTTGGGTAGAGTTTGTGCCTCATAAAAACAGGAATGTTTCACAAAGAAAATTAACTTCTAGTAACACTTCAGTATATGCAACCTGTTGGGTGATGTGTTTTCTATAGAATCGAGGTGCAGGTGGACATGCGGGTGCAGGTGGGTCGGCGGCGGGTACTTCAGTTTCAAAATCAGCTTTAACAAACAAGGGCAGGGTTAGCCGAGATGTTAATCCACTGACTCATGAGCTGCTCTTCCCTCGACACATAAGAGTGGTAACAGAGAGAAAAAACCTTTGTCCCCTGGCTGACAACAGTGACGAATATCAATCAGGTATTCATGAATAAGTTACACACAGAGACTTCAGCTTTCAGAATGCTCATCTTATGGGAAACATGACATTGGATACCTCCAGTCACTCATTTAATGTTGAAATATGCTTTTCTGACCTGATAATTGGCTGAGATGTCTTCACCTGTGCTGCACACTGCAAACAAAATAGGTCATAAAACCAAACCAAATAGCTTGTGCTATCAGCAAGAGCTCTGATTCTTTTTGGAGAAGTTATATTTGTTGTTGTTCATCCGTCTACAAGTAACTGACACGTCTGAGTGTCAGCAGGGATTTGGTTTCTCTCTCAAAGGAACTTTGAAAGGATTCAGACTGTTGACATACACACTGGCTGTGCCATGATCTTCACCAACAGTTAGGCCAATGTCAGAGCTTGAGTCTGTGTGTGTCCCTTTTTTTAAAAAAAAAAAAAATCAATGTCGCCTCTTTAAATTCTGATGTTTTTGATCTCTTGAACGCAGTGCAGGCGTAACTAGTCGTGAATTCTTTTTTCATCTGCAGCAGTTTGTGGGGTTTGAGTTGCGGGCTGATAATTATCTGTAGATGTAGGCCTCTGTTTCTGTTAAAAGGTGTTAGTATGGATAGATATCAAAGTTGCAATGGTGCTAAAGCGCTGATATAGATTTTTTTTCGTTTTAAGAATCCATCTTACCATTAACCAAACATTGACTTTTGCCTGCCATGTTAATGCATTTATGATGTCATGTCAAGTCAGGGATTTGTGTTATGAATTATCTGAGTTTCTGCATTTTATGCTGACATTTGCATTTTATTTTATTGTTGTTTTATTGCTACCTTGTTTTTATTTGTAACCTTTTTAAGAAAAGCGATATAACTAAAGTTTATTTAAGAGGCTGTTCATGTGAATTTTCCCCGTGGGAAAGTTTTCATTCCGATTATTCTGAAATCACATGAACACAGCGTTAAAAATGGCGCTTGTTTTGTTGACGTCCAACCCAGCAGTGTATCTGGGCCACACTGCTTGTTTCACCTCCGTAAAAGCTCTTGAAAGTTGTCCTACTGGGGCGGTTCCTACAGTGGAGATACGCACCAACGAGCGAGATCCCATAAAACTACCCCGAGTTCCTGCAGTGAAAACGTGCCTATTGACTCCAGTAAAACTGTCACCAAACTCTGGCTCCAATGCAAAATTTCAAACGCAGTTACTGACGTCAAGACCTTTTTACTTCCTTGATTCATGGCAACTCACCAAACTTTGTGAAGGCTTAAAGTTATGCATAATGAAGGGCATGGCCGATTGAAATTACAGGATGTCTGCAAGGTGTCACCTCATTCTATGAGTCAGATCCACCCCTCGCTCCCCCACATCGCCAGCCTCTTGTCCAAATTTGGTCACTTCCTGTTTACAAAAATCCAAGATGGCGACAGCGGAACTGCCTAACTCAAAGCTAAAAAAAAAAACAAAACAACATAAGTCCTTAAATCAATAGTTGCTGTCACAGTGGTCCAGTTTTTTATGCAGCCTATGGGCAACAGCCTACACACTGCATTATAGCGTAACTTTCTAGAATTGTAAAATCTTGTCTTATGGTGTTATAAAATGCTGCGCCATGTTTTGGCATCTGATACGCATCTGTTTCCAGGACTGTCTGGATCATTTTCAATTGTTTTGACAGGACACCAATACGAATGCAACTCCCAGTTTGTTTGGTTTTTCAAACTTGTGATCAGTTGTTAATAAGCTTACGTCCTCACACTCTTTTATCACAAATATCCTCATCTACTCCAACATCGCTCGCTCTACAACTGTTGTTTAGATTAAGCAGTGAGACATTAAGTAGATGAGTAGGTGAGCAGCTATGTTTAATTGCTGCAGGCTCTCGCCACCGTGAGATTCCCTGCATGTCTTTCTACACCACTGTGAGAAATCAGCCTTGGCGGAAAGCCTGATGATATAACAGTTGTCAGATAGTGGGTGTAGCCCCGTCCTGCTCCCTGAGCCAATGCCACAATGACTGTCTGCTCTGCTGAAAGCCATGCCCATTCCTGAGAAGCCTCTGCTTTACTGTCTGCTTCTCTCTCAGCTCCACCGCATCCTGCGTTAGTGTCATCATGAGTCAGTGACGCTTTAATTGGATGTCATTTAATATCTTAACTTTAGCTAGAGTTAGCTTAATGGATGATTTCCACAGAGGTATTGTGTGCTTTAAGGAATGATGGACCAAAGTGTTCCGAAGAGAGTGTGACTTATTTAAATTTCCACTGAACTTTATAATAAAAAAAAGTTGCGGGGAACTTTATATGTTGTCAAAAGTTTCAGTTTTTTATTAAGCATTTACTTAAGGCATTTAAACAAAGTTTTGTGTCAGAGTTTATTATATGCCAAATTCTAAATTTCAACTGAAATTTCAACATAATTTTTATTGTAAATGCATATCGCTTCCAAATATCACTTATCAATCTCATTAACTGCTTATAATTGGTAACAGCCCTGAAAAAAACAATGTTGGCTGACACCTAATCTGTTTATGAGGCTTATGATGACTATGATCATATTCAGAATATGGTGTTTACATGAGAACAGAGAAATCGGGTAACTCATATTTGCACATTTACATATTACATAAACAGGATACCACAATAAAAACAAAACAAAAACAACAATCATAAATTCATGTCCACGTAAATAGACTGAGTGTTTTAGTCATACTTACCAACCCTCTTGATTTTCCCAGGAGACTCAGACATGAGACTGAGACTTGGAACTAGGTCATATGTTTATGAAATAAAATTATTTATTTATTTTTGGTCATACCAGAAATAATGATCATTGCTTTTGACCATATACTTTGCATTTTCTTAGACAAATGAAACTACCACGTTTTTAGACTAGAGCTAGACTGATGAATCAGCCAGGCCAGTATATGAGCTAATTTTTCACAATTTTGAATATTCTAGTTGGTCATTTGATGTTTGAGACTAGGTGTGTGTAATAGCATTGCAAGTGTAAATGACCACTATTAAGCGTCAAAGCCACATGGCGGGGACAGTATAGTTATGTCATAAGGTTTACTTTTATCTATACATCATCAAGTAGTCAGCTGGGTGGGTGAGGACACTCCAACAGGACAAACTGCCCTGGACAGGAGTGTAAAGTTAAATCAGCACTTTGACAGTTAAGTCTGAACAACACCTGTGGTGACCTCTGACCCCTGACTTGCCTCAAGGACACCCAGGGAGCTTCTCATTTTTCTGCTCTCTTTAGCTATTGTTGTTCTACACCACATGCTGTTTATCCCAAACACCTTACAGTAGCATCAGTGCACACATTACAGCATGGGTGGTCCCAACAGGAACTTAACTTAGTTCATTAGAGTGTGTTGGTGCTCTGTTCAACCCACTGAGCTCCACAAAACCTGTCTGCTCAGATTTTCTCCCCTTTTCATTTTATCGTCCCGTCAGCCATACATGTCTGTTTTATTGTGTAAAGATGAGCATTGTTATGACTGGTTGACCGATATGGGCTTTTTCAATAGCCCATGCTGATATTTAGATAGCAGGGCAGCTGATGGTCCAGGTTTTGTTTTGTTTTTGTCTTTTCTGATAAAATACAACAATTTAATAACAAAAACACATGAGATGCAAAGTTGGCAGATTGAATTAACATTTATTTAACACTATTATTGTCTGCATCGTCTCTGTTTGCTTATCCTTAAGCAACACCACAACATTACAGTACTTGAACAACACATGTTAAAGAGGCAAAATTTTAACCTCAGTTTTTTTTCTTAATATCTATATATTTATTTTTTATTTAAAATGAGTGAATTTAATTAGGGCTGGGAAACATTTTGATATTATATCAATATCATGACATGAGATTTTGTCTTAGATTGTGGATGTCATGACATTGTAAGTGTTGTCTTTTACTGGTTTACTGCATGACAGTAAAGTGATGTAATTTTATGAACTCACCAGACTGTTCTAGCAGTTTTATTATTTGCTTTTTTTACCCAATTCATCATTATATCCACCTTAACTGAAGATTAGTTTTTATAAGCAATTTCATTGTGTAAATATTTTGTGAAAGTGTCAAAAGTTTACCCAACAGTATTGTTACTTTATTGATAATGAGGTATTTGGTTAAAAAAAAAAAAGATATTCGATCTATCTATATCACTTGGCGGGGGTTCTGATAGGAGGGTTGGGCTGCCAACTGATTAATTGGCCAATCATTAATCAATACTAGGGTTGGTACCACTAACTTTAAAGAGTCTACATATTTAATAGAGTATCTGAGTAGAGTTTAGAGTTATTCAGCATCATATTTAGTTTTTTAAAATGTTAGCATATCATCTTGCAAAGAGTTCTCTAGACAATGCCTTCAAACTGCAAAGTTTAGGTAAACAGTAATAACAATAATGTATTTTATTTATGACACTCAAGGTCACCTTACAAAAACCAACAGCAATAAAAGAGCATAAAGTCAGATATAAATGTTGCCAAACAAAGTAAACAATATAAAGTGAAAAATAATAAAATACATAAAAGTTTTTAATGAAGCTGCAAATTAATGAGTCATAATGTCCGTATGGATAATGTCTAAATAGAGCACTGCTTCTCATGATTTTTATCAGCATTGTTTTAATCGTAGACATATTGGAGCAATATTCTGTGCATCTCAAAGGCTGTTGCAAAACATAAGTATCATGTTACATCAGTATATGGCTACAACTAACAGCTATTTTCATATTCAATTAACACAATCAGTTTAATACATTATTAATTTATATTGTATTAGTGATAGCCCAAAATGCCAACCACAACTCTCCAAAGTCACTCATGGGGTGGATAATTGATCAGTTGCTGATCAGAGCTGATCTGCTAGGATCAGAGCAGTGGATGAGAAGAGCAGCTGCTGTAAGTGAATGCAAACTTTTAGGTCCAGCAGAATGAACGATTAAGTTTCACTGTTAATGCACCTGACGTTATGTTGCTTCATCTGTGTCCAGGGTATGTGCTGCGCTTTGACAAAGCTCCAAAAACAGAAAATCTCTTTGTGTTGGCAGATGTTTAATCGTATCAGTCCACCACATATAGATGAATGTGTGGGGAAATAACTGAGTAGTTTTGTTTTAATCAGTAAAATCAGATTAATTAACACCTCAGTTTATCTAAAGAAAAGTAGACACGGTGTTCAGAATGCTGGTGTAGAAATCTGCCTTACGTTAAAAGATTTCACATGATTTTCCCAACTGGAACAAATTATTTTCTTTATAAGTTAATCTGACCAGTACGTTGTCAATTTAGTGTGTCTGTAAATGTAACAAAAGAACCCCAGAGTCCAATGCGATCTCTTCAGATGTCTTGTTTGACCTGACCAACAGTATTCAGTTTACATAATATCAAAAGGGATATGCAGTAAATCCTCACATCTGACAGGGTGAAACCAAAGAATGTTTCAATTTTGTTCTCGGAAAGTGTCTTAAAAAATGAATCACTTATTAAGACAGTTGCCAGTTAATATCTGACTAATAAATAAATCAACTTATCATTTCTGCACAAGCCCCTACCTGCTGTCCTGGGGTGTCAGGGCAGAGAGAAAGGGCGCAGCTGTGCTGACTATAGATGGACAGTTGTCTGTGTCACTGGATAAAGGCCAACTGGAGCAACACTAGCAGAGCGACGGTATAACTGGAATGACTCAGCCTTACGAGCAGCACTTGCCGGACACACACGCAGAACAAGTGTTTCTGAGCAGCCCCACATTCTCTGGATGCTGGTGCCTTTTTGGGTCCCTCCTTCTAAGGCAGCCCCATGACATGTGTCTTCAATATTATTGTTCAGACACCATGTAAGAGCATGTGCAAGACTGGATTATGAAAGCTGAACAACGTAGGAGGTTTTGATTCATCCTATAGTCATGTGTGCTGAGTGTGATGCACTATTGTTGCATGATAGTTCCCCTAAACATACTCCAAAATGTCTCAACATTTCATCTTTTGCTTGCTTTTTCATATTAGTTCAATTGGGGCTTCTACATTTATTAGAAATGTAGCTTTTCTTCATATTTTTATACCTCCGTGCAAGTAATAGTCGTGTTTTTTTTTTCCTTGAATGTCCATCACATTCTTGTGAACGTGCTATTTTATGAGAGAATTTCTCCAAATTTGGCGCAAACTCAACAATGAACTTATTAGAATTTGGTGGCCAAAGTTCACTGTGACCACACAAAATGTATTTTTGGCCATGACTAAGGAAGTCATATGCTAATTATGACAAGAATTGAATGATAATTGGATATGATCAAAAAATGAGACAAAGACTCTTTATTATGTATTTGAAATTATGTTACAGAAAAAAAGTTGAAAAAAACCCCAAAAAGTAGCACTTTCTTAAGGTTGCCCCCACCCTCTTTTTTTGAAAAACTTTTATTTTTTTGGTAATTTTGGGCAATTTCTTGTTATGTTGCTGGTTACCCTCTTCCCAAATATCAAGCCATTTTGCTCAAGTTTCAAAGGGTTAAGCAAACAAAATGACAGTTCTGAGACCTTAATCAGATTAAACTTTGAATCCTGAGGAAATTGATTAAAAAATATGGGGGGAAAAAGTGCAATGAATGCAACTTGGTGAGAAATGTTCTACAAATTGTATGAAATAAGTGGATTTAGAATTTATTATTTAAAGCTAGGGAAAATGTAAAGGGGAAAAAAACGATTTAAAGCTCATTATCAAAATTATGTTACAGAACTAATGCAATTCATTAGAATTTTGTTCTGCATCTTTTTTTCTTTTTTTTAGTTCAATTTTCAGATATTTTTCTTGTATGTTTTTTTTGTTGTTGTTTGTTTATGTTTTATTTTCTTGCTAATTTTCTTTCACTCATTGCCCTCTTCCCTTGTTTTTGAAAGAAATCAAGCCAAATTGCTTAGGTTCCAAGGGATGAAAAAATGGTTGAGGCCTTATGCTTTTATCTACAAAAAAACATAAAGATAAATGCTATGTAACAGGATACAGTCTCCTCTTTGCAGTCTGTGTCAAAGTTTATGTAGTTTCATAAGCTGCACAGTTACTTAGCCTTGTACGGCAATCGTGAAATCCAGTTCTCACTTTAAGTATTTTTCCAGCATGAAATAGTGCTTCAATAAAAATCCAAAATGTTGGTATAAGACAGGTCTTAAGCTCTGCTTTGATGTGTTTCTTCCTGCTGAGTAACCATCCAGTCACTGAGCGGGATGTGTTGTGTAATTGCCCTCAGTGTGGCCTTATCAGGCCCAACCTTGTAATACTTAAATAATCACACAGGTTGGTAAGATAAGTTGTTTGACATGAGAGGTATTCACAGCATGCATGGCTGCTTTCGGGGGGGGTGTTCAGTCCGGACAGTCCCACTGTGGAGTCCCAAAAAAGGCAAAGCTGTCCCCAGCCAGAAAATCCCAACAAAAAGACATTTGGGCGATGTCCAAATCTTTGGGCAGGAGGAAGGTGTTAGATAAAGAACGCCTCCTTCAAATCTGACAGGGGTCTTAGGTCTAAGGACAGTCATGCTCCCCTTACTACCCTGACAGGGAGGGACCTTATCTGTCAGTCATGGTTTGAGTTGGAGGACAGCGCTGCGTCTCCACCATGCTAAAGCTGTGGTAGGTTGCGGGAGGTGAATGTTTTCTCAGGACCCTGCTCTTCCATGAGTCACAGTTCCCCTCCTATCACCATCTGAATGCTTTGAGCTCACTAAGTCATCGGCTTTACTCACTCTTTGACCAGGACTTTAGGTCAGAGAGGACTCAGATGTTGGTTTAAATTGATCCAGAGCTTCTTGAATATTTTCATGGTTGCTTCTGAATCATGCTTGTTCACAGCAGTGGGTTTATAGGGATTACCTTCTGTAATAACACTCAGGACAAGGTTGCACGCTCAGCAGCACGTCATGCACAACAGGCCCTGTAGATGTTGGTTTTTGCGGCGGAGGATGCATTGTATTTCTGTTCTAATTGTGGCCCTAATCTCTTGTTGTTCAGGTCACTGCGAAGAGGAAGCTCCTTTACCTTCCTCACCCCAGGACCACAATGGGACTTCAGTCTGGTGAGTACAGGCCTCACGTTTTCAAGTTGGCTGATCACATTAGGCAACATGCAAGACACAAACATGTCGAGTTCATTACTAATCGTAATAACCTACACCAGAGTGCTGACCGTCAGCACCACCTGAAAGAAGGAAAGAAAATGTGCAAGGTGGTCCACAGCCAAGACACACAGCAAGACAATTACATACCGTCTTTATTTACTTTATATAAGGTTTACAGTACTTGCATGAGGTATGCATTTTTCATATATACATTCACTGTCTGCACATTTCTTCAAGCTGGCTTTTGGCTGACTTCTGTCCTGTCGTGCAAATTGGGAGTGAACTTGAGCACCGCTTCCCGTCATAACAATGTGTTTTGGCTTTAAATCTCGCCTCAGAGTTTTCAACAAAGTCTCGGAAACGGTAGCCCTGCTCATTGTCACAGCGATAGAAGGCAGCTCCTTGTTGGCCCTCAGCCACCATAATCCCAATAAACAATCCAGACCAGAGGACTAATGTCTTATTTACTTCTTTACACAGTGAGCATGTTATGCATTATGCTGAAAACAAAAATTTGTCATAATGTCAATGCCAGGGCAAAATGTGTGCAAAAAGAGTATCTTTTTTGATATATCATTGGCTGTGTTTGTTGTTGTTTTTTAGGATTGTGAGAGTGGGGTGAGACAGTTTCAAGGAAGCATGATTGAAAAGCCCTTTTTACACAGAGATGGTGCTATAGGGACATCATAAAGTCCCTTCTTTACACCTCCTTTGCATTTTTTACACGCCTCCCTTGGTGGTTAGGGATAGGGACTGTTTGCTATTTTTAAGGGGAAGGGGGTTGCTGCAAAACGGGTAAGGCATAAACTTAAAAAAAAATTAATCACTGAAAAGTGACCTGTGTTTTTAATTTTGGCTCAGGAGAGAGATAATTAATGATTATTCAGTTTTTTTGTTTAAAAAAAAGTCACACTCCACACCTTTATCTTATAAACAGCTGATGGAAGCAGCAGTAGACCAACAACTAGGCCATTTGGCGGAGTTCATCGAAGTCTGGTGGTTTTTTTTTATATAACAACTTCAAAGCCTCGTCTGTAAGGGCTGTTTTATGGCAAGGTAAAGTGGTGAAAATATTCTAAAAAAAAGCATAAACTTAAATGGATATTGACTTTGTATTGGCCTCCCACGTTATTGTCCTTTAGCTATGTGATCCAAATACTGAAGGTCTTGATTCAAATATTATTTTCACATTAGCTGCAACGTGAGGGTGCAGTGAAGAAAAAGCTGATTTTAAGTTGCTGTGTTCTAATTGTTACTTATCCATTAAAATCCTTTGAACTGGTTTTTGACATCTCTAGTTATAAAAAAGAAATAAGACTGAAAATCAAGTTTTCAGGGTCATTAATGTGTTGGTAAACATGCTGATGTTTGGGGCTGCACAAACAAGGTAAACAAGACTGTTACATTTGTTCAAGTATGCATATGTTTACATGTAAATGCAACAGTATGTAACTGTGTGGCTGACATATTATCTTATAACTACAGGTGAGGGTACTTTGAATGCATGCCTTTGTGCAGGGTGTGCACGGGTGTGCTGATAACGTGTATTAGTGTATGATGGGTACAAAAAAGGAAAAAAAACAATTAAACAAGAACAAAAGGAGAAAAAAAACAGAAATGAAAATAACATCTTTGACATTACACAGTCACGTTATCCAGCCTGATAACATGTGGCTGTGCATGCTTAAGGAAAAAGTCAAAAATAGTCATTGCCCCAACAGAAAGGTTATATAACGCTGGTGGTTGGCACAAGAAGCATCTGTAGCAGTATGGGAGATTTACCGAGTTCTTGGCATACGTTTTGTGACATTTCAAGTTATTGTGATATATATACTGCATTCTGTGAGTGCAGCTCTAGTTTGAGAGTTATAGTTTTGTGTAGAGGAGTATCCATCCAAACACTTGGCCTTGTTTCACTCAGGGATGCTTAAGATCTGTGCCCGGTGGCATAAACTACCCAAAGTTGTAAACTTAAGTTTGTCCCTCATGCAAAATATTTTTGTAAAATGTTGGGTTTATTTTGGAGCGTTGCATATTATCTCCTAGACTATTTACAGCAAGGCTTTCATGGTTGTAACTGTCATAATGTCTTCATTATATCATCATCTTTCAATGCTACTTAATAGCAGTATTATCAGTGTTCTCAAGTGTCTCCAAAATGGACATCAGAGAGAACACAACAAGTAAAGGAAAGTCAAACTGCACAGAAGATGTTGTTGTCCTTGAAGAATATAGAAAACACAAGCACATAATCTTAAAGAAATTTAACCCAAACATACGGAAAAGCAGATTTGTCAATAAGGAACGGACAAAGTCAGTGCAAGAAATATTGCTGTGATACAATCCATATGAGGTAATGAAGAGAATGTGATAGCACAAACTGGATAGTTTCAGTAAAACAATACCGTTACTGTTAATATATGAGACAGAGCTATGGTAACATTTGGCTAGCTAGCTACAAAGCTGCTGGTTCAGACTCTACTGAGCCAAACATGATGCCGAATTTAGCAGACGACCTCTGTAACATACGTAATATAATGCAGTAGTTTGGTGTCCAAGGTCCAGTTAAATTTTGTAGAGATTTTGAAGATAGACATTGAATGCTCTAACAATCAGTGCATTGCTCATAGTGTCTGTTTTCTCTGTCCCGAAAAATGTGTCTTGGTATCTCCTCCTTCTCCTCAATCACCAAAAATGTAGCCATTTCTTATGTTCCACGAATTATTTACCTTTAAAGAGACTGGTATGGGTCCCTTAAACTTTCTGAAATGGTTACTGAGGACCTTCTAGCAATGTCATGGAAATACTTTAGTATCTATAGGCAAACACTTGCCTATAGATACTAAGGGAAATCATTATGGTGATTTTACGCAACCCATGTTTTTCTCAGTCATGTTTAGATGAAAATTTAAAGGCATCCTTAGCCTAAGTGGTTTATTTCAATCAGGCACTGGAGCCTCTGTACTTAACCCTCACAGCAATCACCCACCTTAATCCTGGTACCTTAGTTTCAGAGTGCCATCAGTGCAGTGAAATCTATAAACTTGGGTCTACATTCCAGGCCAGCTTTTCCCTTTGGCAGCTCCCAGCACTGAGTGTATATCTCCATGTAATACCTCACTGAGGGACTGTGATGACTGTTCTTTTGTGGCTCCCTCGTGGCTGAACAAGGCCTGTTCATGCAGCCAGAGACCAAATGCTGGATAAAGGAAATCCAGCCTGCTCCAATTTCTTATCCCCCACCTATCAAAGGAACATAATGGCCTACAAACCGCCGCTGCCTCTAACAGACTGGCCTGCTCGTGGTTTACAGTCGGCCTTTAAATGAGACGAGCTGATTAGAACCAGAAAAGAATGAGCAGATTAGACGGCGAGCAGCATGACGAGAGCGGAGGCATTCCAGGGTTTACAGCTGCCCAAAACGCAATCCATCGCTCATCTGAAGGCCGAGGACAAGGAATAAAAGCAGGTTTAGAAAGAGAGAGAAGGCCAACAGCTCTTTATCTCATGCCAGCCTGCTGCCTTTGATTCGCAAACACGGCACGCTTAGCTCATCCACCGAAGTCATGTGGACCTTGTTAGCTCGCTCTTTCACTTCACTCCCCCCGTCATTTATAAATCTACCAAACAGCGAGCAATAAAAGAATCCTGGAGGTGTCTTAGTCTTGGTGCCCTTCTTATCGCAACCCTGCCACTTTAAGCTTCAAGGTTTTGCCAAGGTTTTGAATCAAGTTTAGCCAAGTCTTTGTGCTTTGAAGTGTTTTTTTTTTGTACTCCCTGGCTGGGGGAGAGATAGGTGTAGAGTGCATTGGCCCTCAGGCAAATCTTGGAATCAGGCGAGCATTCCCTGGGTGCTTGGTGCATTTTCTCAGACTACATCAGGTACAAGGCCTTGAGGGGCTTTCTGTCACGCCAAGAATGTGAGTCAAATTTCCAATTCAGTGCCAAGATCAAACCAGACTGGCGTTTGGTGGAATGTGAAGGTAATTAACAGCATAGTCAGATTCAGAGCTTTCTGTCTCATCAGGCAGCAAGTTCAGGCGGCCAGAGATGTCAGCCTCAAGAGTGGCCTGTCTGATAAGAAGCATTCCAGACCAGCTTTAATCAGACGATGTGATTTAATGTGTCTGTCAGCTGCGGAGTCGCGTCAAGCTTTTTCATGCAAACATTGATAATTATTGCGGGAAGGCCTTGCCCATATCAACAGCAATTTATATTCAAACTAAGACCAACTTCTTTAACCGCCGACTGTCTGAAGATTCCTCAGCATTCCACAGAGACTGGGATTTATATTAGTGAACCTTTGATAACACATAAATGCATCCAGTGTGCTGCTCCCCAGTTAACACTCATTCATGTCAATGAGAGGACCCGGTACAGCTGTATCAACCCTCTGCAGATACATCACACTCTGATGCTGCATTGCAGCTGTTCAGAGCCCTGGATTCATGCCTCTTAATAGTTGATAACATGTGTTGAGGAAAATGAAAACTTTGCCTGTTTTTATGAGCTCTCTGTGATGTTTTACAGTCTTGACAGAGGGTCATAAATGTATGTTGTAATGCTGCAGTCAGTGACCATATCTGATCACTTTTATCTCATGGAGACAAAATCCACGTGTTTCGAACCTGCACTTTGCACCCACGTAAAGGCATTATGTATAACGTCTCACCTGCAGACCTCCACTTTCCCTTGCCACCTTGTTTAAAGAAGAGAGTAGTAGTAGAGCAGAGTAGGAAGTAATTAATCGATTAATTAGTTGTTCAATGCACAGATCAGTCAATGCTGTCCAAATCTTTGTCTTTCCAGCCTTTTGTGGGCTTTTTTTGGGATAGTTACTGCCATAAATGCCTAATTTCACTGAGGCTTTCTAAAAAATTGCTGAACATGTTGCAATGTTTATGCATTTTTTTGCAATTGAATTGTGGATGTAAGTAAAAATGGCCAAAATGATGTTGGGTTTTTTTTTTCGTATTTATTTATTTATTTATTTTGTATTTATTGGCAGCTAGAAGATTTACAATAACTTTACTTCGAGCCTGTTTCGGAGATAATAAATCACAACAAAATTAAGTGCTTAAAGGTAATAAATAAAAGTTGATTAATAAAATAAACAAATGAATTAATAAATAATAATAAGAAGAAGAAGAAGAAAAGGCTGAAATGGAAGGGGATAGAGTTTTTTTTTTTTTAATATTTCATTCAAAATCTAAGATGCATTGTTTGATTTTTATACCACACCAAGTTAACTTACCGTGGTAATTAGTCTTGTCTGTTGTCCACGTGTTTCAGCTATTCTTCATGTGTGTTTTTCAGCAGAAAAGTACTTCTCAATTGTGCAGTATTGTGTTCTACTACAACATTGCACATGGTGCAATGGTGCAGTTTACGCCATCCTTCGTGCAGAACAAGGGATCAGGGAATTGCCTTGCATAGTGTTTAGCGGTAAATTCTGCTGGGGAATGTGAGACGTTTGTGGCGTACTTGTCTTTATTTTTGCAACCAGAAACAGTTCAGGTTGGTAACATTGTCTGGGAAACTGTTATGACTGGTGAAACTTACAGGAAACTATAATAGTTGCTGTAAAATCTGAGTAAAAGTTGTGGACTTGGAATTGAAATGTCACAAAATTCACTGTGATCGGTTTTTACGTTGATTGAATTTACATTGAAGACACATTGGGAGCATTCACACCTGTGCTTAAAGCTGCCCAGTTGCGGTGCGATCTCTTAGGAAATATGTTGATACCAGGTGTAAACAGGACCACCATATGAATGTCAGTCTGAACACTGTTCTATGTGTTGTAGTTGTAGATGTCTGGATGCATGTATACTCTGTTACCAGACCAGTATACATGGCGTGGCGTTACTGTCATTTACATGTGACTGAGGTGGGATAGAACAGTAAACGTGTTTGATGTGAATTTGTATTTGATTTGAAGACGCAAATGACTCTCTTTGTTTTAGTGTTTATTTTTATCTCTTTTTTTCTTCCACCTTCCATTTCTGTACAGTAAATACTTATCTTCCTTTCCACCATACTGTAACTGCATTAAACATTTCTTGGCTGGTTGGCCTCCTGTTTCATCCAGACCTGGGTCAGAGTGAGCAGCTCGTCAGGTCAAAGGATGGATTTTTCTTTGAACACTTAGCCCATGATGTCATGGTAATATGAAACTGCAATATTGTTTGAATGTGGCAGACAGAAGAACGCGCCTCCATCATCAGGCTGGTATCTAAAGACAGAAAGCCAAAACCTCTCATTGTCTGTCTGAGAGTGTTAAAACTTGTTTGTAGTGTTTGTGGCTGCTGTGTTTATGTTGTCTGTGTATATCACCGTTCTTTTTATTTAACATACAAATCTGTCAGTCTCTCCTCAGATGAGTAACAACAGTTTCTATGCCCTCAGTGTGTGTGTGTGTGTGTGTGTGTGTGTGTGTGTGTGTGTGTGTGTGTGTGTGTGTAATGAGCACAGAGGGGGGTGTGTTTGTTGAGTCAGGGTATTTACGTTGAGCCCAGCCCACCTTTTCAACAAGTCCCAGCTTGGAGTGTGTTATTCTATCAGTGAGCTGCTGACGGAGGCATTTCCAAAGGTGGCAGGAAGAGGACGGCCAATTTTCTTCTCCTTTTCCTTCTGCCGTGTCTGTTTTTGCACAGAGATTACTCCTGTGTCATTTTTATCTCATGTGTAAGAGCTGAGCTTAAAGCAATATTTAACTTAGAAGGAGCGTTCACAATTAGCACGCACACCTCCTGGACAATGGGCTGCAGACTTCAGCTGACCTGCTGGTCTTCACCCAATACCTCTGTTCAGGCTTTTCTTAAGATTCAGTCGATGTTTTCATAACCTAGTCTGAATGTTATTCTCCTCACAGTTACAAATCCTACACAAATTATGTCTAATCAGAAATGTGAAATATGTATGTTCTGCAAAGAGCTGGTAGAGAACAACAAGCTCACCTATAAGAGGCTGTGCTGACCTTCACAGGCTGGACAGGCTGGATTTATATTTCATGGTGTATTAGTGGTTGTAGGTTATCTACCACATGAGCAAAAGCCAATGCCACAGCCCTTTTTTGACATTTTATTTGGTTATGTAGCACCAATTTCAAACATTTATGTTTTTTTCTACTGCATAGATAGCCCAGTTTTAGAAAAGGACTGTATTTCCAGCAGTGAAATACTTTATTGCCACTGTGGCTAGTGGATTCCAAAATCTACCAGCCACTCAGTAGATTACTTTGTTATTTATTTATTTTTTTTGGCAGGTGAGTGAAGCAAATCTAGCAGCCATTTGCATATTTAGCCGTCTTCTCTGAAATACAGAGGGTTAACGGAAACCCATTAACCCTCAAATTGCACCATTTGAAATTGCTAATATAAAATACGCCTGACAGAAACATGTCAATTTCGAAAAAAAATATCGTAAAAAACACACACACACATATATATATATACACACACACACATTAGGGTTACATATTGCAAACACTTTCCTTAATCAATTTTTGGGAAATTTAATGATTGAACAATAAATCAATTAATCGTTATCTGAAATAGAAAACATAGAGACTTTCTTATTTTGTTTATGTCAAAGAATACAAAGTGGGTTTTTTTCCTAAATCAAAGCTCACAGCAACATATTTCATATACTTTGACTGCATGGCATTACCTAACGGTTAATCAATTAAATTTCACATGTTCAAGTGAAATTCTCAACGACTGATTTATCGATTGTTGATTGATTATAAGACAACAAAGACACCTCCAGGGTTATTTTATTGCTCGCTGTTTGGTAGATTTATAAGTGATCGACAGATCAATTATTCACCCTGCAAGTTGCAAACTGCTGCTGAGGTAAAATATAACTGTGCTGCGTTCATGTATCTGCAAAAACTTCAGAGTTTAGAGAGGGGACACAGAACGATACAAAGAAAAGCACACATTTAAAAAAAAAAAAAAAAAAAAGAAAGTTTGCTGTCGTCATTGTCGCCCTATCCCCATCATTTCACTATTTTGTATTCCTAGTTGTATTCGGAGTGTTATCATTTAAAAAGTGCCAATAACTGATCCCTGCTATATAATATCTAGCTATAAAACCATCAGTGAAAGCTCTCTGCTGAGCTCAATTGGGACACTGAATGAAAGTTTGCTGTGAGGTGAATTTCACAATCTTTTGTTATTGGTAGCTCGGTCGACAGCCTCCTATTGAGATGCAACCAGCTTTGAACAAACCATGTAATTCACTGCTATCTTAAGGCCAACAGTTACAACACCACCTGAAATGCATGCGGGGGGGTCTTTAAAGCAGAAATTGTCAAGCTTATAGGTCCTCAGGTTTTACGGATGTGGGAAAACAAACACACACACACACAGAGGAAATGCCCCTCTCTAACACAAACACACACACAGCTCAGTCATTCATCGGCAGCCACCCCTGACCATTATGTGTCCATTTTGGCCCTCCTCACCTCGCTGGTCAATCAGGTCTTGACGTCCTGTGTGTCCAGCCAGAAGCAGTCTGGCCTCCATGGTTAATGGACCGCAGTGACAGAGCCCCAGGGGTCCCAGAGGCCATCACTGCTTCTCAGGGCTCCTCAGTCTCAACAGGCCAGACTGCTGTTCTCACCTGTTAACTAAACTGACTGACTGACACTCTACATGCAGGTGTTAAAGTGTCCTATTGCTTAATTAACCCTTTCCTGTGCCCAGAAGGACCTCCAGCAGGTCTTTTGTAGCTTTACAATAGAGCTAAGGGGGCAATGATCATAATTGGCCAGAAGTGGAGAATGGGGTGGCCATAAATTGCTCTACATGTTGGTCTATATTAGCATCCAGACATGGATGTGTACTCCAATTACTGCATGGAACTCCAAGAATGTAAGGATTGTAATCCCAATTTGAATTCATTTGTATTTTAAGTTTGGCAGAGAGGTTAAAAAATCTATAGTGTTGCTATAGACCACTAGAGGCAAATCTTAAAACACCAAAAAAAAAACTTGGTATCGAGTGTTTATTCCAGACTTCCTGACTTGTGTAAGCATCTATGGTCAACAGAACTCGCCACTTTGCATCATATGAATGTTTATTGATACAATCAACATGTTCCAGTGACACATGTTGACTCATCCCACTAACATCTTGCTTTCTCATCTCTCCACAGAAACGCAAACGCAGAGAGAAGGATGACGGTGACGCCGTCAGCCTCTGCAGCTTCGACTTTAAGGTAAATCACATTGTGAGACACTCAGCTTAATTTAGGATTATAGAAACACCAGGACTTTCCACGTCAATCATTTAAAGAGAAAAAAAAGTTTGTTATTAAAGAATACCCTAGGGGACATCCACTTTTGAAACCCATGGTGGCTGAACAGTGTTCCCATGGAAACATTGTGCCCACCCTCCTGTCTCCCCACAGATTGCTGATGCGGGAGGACGTTGCGGTTAATGCTTAATTAGCTGCGATGCTGGCTAGCTCTCACACGACCCAACCGGTTGCCAAAGCAGCACCAGTGGCAACAAGCTAACCAGTGTAGTATAACTTATTAGCTTTGTTGCGGCACAGCTTAGTGGCAGTACTGCCAAACTAAATAAGTCATGGTGCACAGACCGCAGGATTATTTTTATTTCGTCGCAAATTTTTGTACATTCCAATCCAGACTGCATGCGTGCCAGAGGTCTGTGCTGCAGTCCAACAAATTTACTGCAGTGTGCTCCAACTACAAGCAGTGGTTTTTGTTTTTCTTTCTGCAGGCTACAAAACACTGCATTGTACTATGTAAGCAAACAGGTTTTGCATTTTGTTTGCCATAAACCAAACAAAACGTAAGGATACAAAACAAACTGGACAAACAAACTGGTTTCACACTTAAACCAAAAGAAAATACAGTTACAAAGAGCTGATATGAGGGTGACTGGGCGACAGTGGCTGTCTGACAAGATCTCAGCAGATAAGGCATTGGATCACTTATGGCAGATTGAGGGACAATTTTTCTGTATCACGTTAACTGTAATACTTGGTGTTGTTAATTATGGAGTGAAGCAACTCCAAAATGTCATTTCTGAAGGTTTCCTATGCACAAGTAGTGAAATTTAAAATCCATTGTAGCTTTGTCCATTGTTACTTTTGTATGTTGTGTTGTTAGGAAACATCTGATAGCAACAGGAACACCATGTTGCATAACTAAACTGGTGGCCATATCTGATCTTGTACTGAATTTGAAACCAGGGTTGTTTATTCAGAGCATATCATCAAAATGACTAATTACCAAAAGACATCTAGATAAAGAGTGTGTTTGTATGGTGGAGCGTCTAGGTCTGCTGTTAAATCTCGAAAGTGAAGAACCTGCTTTGGCGTAACTGAAAGGCGGGACTGGCTGGGTTGGAAAATACACCTCATTTGGTGTGTGGGTGTTAAATGTGCACATAGAGTACATGCACAAAGACTTGTCAGTGCTATTCCAGTGTAGGATGATTTCATCATAACTGAACACAGTTAGCTTCAGGCACTTTTCACTATTGTACCAGCCCTGCAGATTATCTGAATAAAAGTCTACTGTATGTTCAAAACTACTTAACTAAACTTTTCATTAAGAAGTATGTATTTTGATGACACCCAACCATGATTTTTCTCCTAAACCTAACCTGCTTAACTAAAAGTTGAGTATGTAACATGACATCATCCAACGAGGAACCTTTACCCCTGATTTTTTTTTACTTTTAAGGACAAAAGGAGACTTTAACAATTGTCCCTGTGCCCTGGGAGCATCCTTCTAGAATGCTGCAATTTTACATTTACCTAACCTAAAGAACTTAACATTAAGTACATAACTTCATGTTAAGTAGGTAACATGACAATGCCCAGCAATGATTCTTTTACTAAACCCAACTCACGTTACTTAATGTTAAGAAAATAACGTGACGATGCCAAAACACGATTTCTCTCCTAAACCTAACTGGTAGCAGCACTAATTCATTAGATATCAACCCTTTTATGTAGAATTTCCTAAGATATCATACGTACCGTTGTATTATGATTAAGTGTCTCAACGCTTACAATTTTTAATTGCTGTGTCTCTTCTTTGAAATATTTGGGTATAAACTCCTCACGTGCTGGGGGTGTACACAGAGTCAGTGTGTCGCCTCACTCCATCTATTCTGTCTCCATGCAGGCTGTTTTTGTCCTGCGCCCACATGAGAGGGATTAGCAGAGACATACAGCCTGGACTTCTGTAACCAGTTGGATCAGTTGCTCTGATTTAAGTAAACAAAGCTTTTACAGTGCTGTGGAGAGTCCTGGGGGCCACTCCTTGATTCATATCAGAGCAGCACTCAGTGTTATGCTTTGACCTTTTTTTTTTCTTCTAATTGAGCCACTTGCACTTGCTGTCTTATTCCTGCACACTCTGTTCCTTTTACAGAGGCATTTATAGTAGAAATCCATATGGCTGCTGATGTGCTGCTGCTTTCAAGTTCTGACTCCAAATTGAGTTGTTCAGTAAAATTCAGAGTTGCTGGAAATGGTCTTCAGAGCATTTTTTGTAGTGTCTTAGTTTTGTTGACATGTTAATAAGTTTGCTAAGATTAGGGCTGCAAATAACAATTACTTTTATCATTGATTATTCTGCTGATTTATTTTCCATCACAACTTCTTAGAGTCCAAGGTAACTTCAAATGTCATTTTGTTTGAGCAAATTATTAAAAACCTGAAGACATTTATATTAACTATATTAGTCTGACTCACTGGATTTCGATTGTGGCTGTAAATGTGTGGCGGGCTATTTAGGCCTCCCTTTCACTATTTGCATGTACTTGTTTTCAAAATCCCCTCTGCTACAGGATGCAAAAGTAACAACCTCTAAGCTTATTATCTACACGCCCAAGATGGAAAGTTTTGACAAAGATTTGTACCATACAATAAGGCATGCCTACTTTCTTTTTTGGGGGAATTGTTGTAAAGATTGAATAAAAGCACTTGTGCACACCCCTCGTTAAAGCCCAGATTACATCTTGCAGGTCTCTCATGCCTGATGTCGATCAGTTTTCTAAAACAGCCGGTCGGAGTTGATTTGCTACATCTTTTATCTCTGGCGGTGTGTGCCAGTGACATTGACTTCGACAATGTACCGATCCGTTCCATTTCACACAAGCTTGTGTGATATTGTTAGAATAAATAATGTTTTGCAAGAGCGCCATACAGCTATTGTCTGTGGTTTTAACAGTTGTTGTTGCTGTTTGCTGTTTTGTGCAAATCTGTAATGGAAACCTGCATGCAGATGCAAAAATCTGGTAAAATCCAGTATTTTCATAAACAAGTCCTGCTCATAGATGGAAAGTATTGCTCACATACTTCCAGAGGTATTAAAGTAATAACGTCCACTGAATACAGGAAGGATGGGCACAAATCTCGGAAAACATATATATCATCAGAATTATCAGCCCACTCTACCGTGGAACTGTCAAACTCATCCTGTCCTCGAAATGTCGACGTGTCTAATGCTTGACCCGCTCCCTGTGTGTGCCATGAGATGTCACAACATTAATTTCCTTGTAATGACGGAGATAGTTTTTTGAATCACCTGAGACCTGACTTAAATTCCCGGAAATTGTCCAAGAGAAAATGAAAGCTTCTCTGCTGTCATTTTCCTATAAACTCTGTGTTATCTGCTGAAGTAGAAACATAAATATGCAGATGATCTACTGATAACCATTCATCGAGGTGTTCCTTTGAACTACAGTGCTGTCCTGTTACCTCTGTGTCATAACTACAGTGTTCCGGTACCATCATGACAAATCATTTCATACTAACTTGGCAAATAGTGTTTTTCTGTTTGAGCCCGCCTGCTGATGTTCTATCGGTATCACAAAGCGTCGGCGGTGTCTGTGAGTCTTAGTTACCGCTCTGTTTGGTAGCAACCAGCCCTGCTCAGGGTGTGTGAACACTGGCAGAAAGAAAACATAGCGTTGAGTAAGCGTAGCATGTTAGTCTGGTTCAAGAGCTGTGGTTTTTCTATTGGCTGCTGTGTGATTAGATCACTGTCTACATGCTCTGTCTCTTCATCTTCATTTTAATTACGACCCCAGAGGAGTGGAGGTATTTATAGATCCTCGTCCTCACAACAGAAACTTCCTGGATTAATCGTAGTACACTCAGTCACACCCTAAACTGAACCCTCTGGGGGTGCTGATTTTAAACTTTACAGGCATAGAAAATTTGACAGAAATTTCCTCGTCATAACCCTAATTTGGTTACTGCTACTAAGTTAGAGAAACATAGCAAATGCAGTTGCTTCCACTAAAGGAAAAATGTTGTGATGCAGATAACCACTTGTGCAACCATGTAGTCAAACAAGCTGCCATCCTTCTTATTTAATAAAAACAAAAATCTTGTCAACTGTATAAATGAATAAATGAATGTAGCAAAAAGCTTTTAATAGAGTATGTAAGGTAAAAGGAATCAAGAGTCCCAATTTAGTGTTGTATGCACTGTCAGATACTATGAAACAGTAAGGGTAACGATATATCAATTTGTGTTGATACATTGATTGAATGATATAACATTATTATGCAAATAGAAATCATTAATTGGTATCATTACCTTTAAGATCTGCTTTTATTTTGAAATTCCCATGGCACATCTGGAAGCAGGTTTCCTTTATAGATTTGTACTAAACTGAAGTGTTATTTTTAAAACGCTGATAAAACACAATAGCCAGATGACTGGGTTTCCACTGAGTGATGTTATTCAACTCCTCTTGCCATAGCATCATGTGACTTAAAAAGGCCAAAGTGTTTTCATTGCATTTTTATGGAACGTGGCTTTTTCATATTGCCTGAAATACCACCTTATGCGACCCTAAAAAAATGTGCGATAAATTTAAGGGTTTTTTTTCTAAACTGACATGTTTCCATTCGCGAATTTTATATTCAGAGTTTTCAGTTTGTGCGATCTGTTGGTTAATGGAAACCCACCTTGTGTCACCATTTACATCTAAGTACACCTTCTTCATGCAAACATTTGAAGAGTGCTAGCAGCTTAGCACCTGGCACATAATGACAAGCAGCCAAGAAAAAGGCAATGGGGATATTTCAAAACGTATTGGGAAAGACTTTGTGATATCAGTAAATATTTCTTTGTCCAAAGAATTAAGTTTAGTTTAAATATTGTATTGTGATGACACATGTGATATACACCCCTATGAATCAGGCAACAGGATTTGCTATCTGGCAAAATTAATTTATGAGATCGGGAATTAAAAGTATTATGGAATTGTGATAAGTGGGTCAAGTATCTACCATGCTTAATTAAAGGGACTTTTCAACCAGCTTTGTATAATAACAATGTGGGCAGTATGTGTCAGTGAACTGTGATAAACTTCCCTCCATTTTGCTCGTGCCCAGATCTCCCAGCTCAAAATCTAACAGTGGATTATTGAACCATATATTGTACTTCCACATTTTTAAATGCCTTGCCACCAGAAAATACAAAGAGTGTAAAAGTGCATCAGCAGTGAGAGCCCCCCCCCCTTATTGCAATCACACTGCAAAACTATGCAGCACTGATCAAATATAGACCAAGATTCTAGTGGCTTTATGAAATAAACATCTTTCCAGTAGTGAAATCCTTCTGTAACACTTTGAAACCTGGAGCAACATCACTTTTCTTCTGTTGCTTTCAGATGCCTTTTACAAGTAATTAAACCTTTGAACCTTGAGCAAAGCGGTGCAATTTCTTTAAATGATATGGGGGAAAGACAATGAGCAACTTGGTAAGAAATGTTCAACACAATTCAAGAAATTACTATATTTCAAAAATTCGAAAAAGCGTGAAAAAAATGTCTAGGGGAAAAAAGCTAGGTTATTTTATTTCCTATTTAAAACTAATGTTCTAGGTATTTTTCTTGATTGTTTTTTTTTAACGTAACGTTTTTATTTCTTGCTAATTTTGGGGGTTGTTTCTTCATCATTGCTCATTGTCTTCTTCCCATGTTTTTAAAAATAATCACATTTGTGCATGTTTTGAAAGGCTTAAGGCTTCCAAGTCAGTTTTAAAGTCAACCACTGATGCAGTCAGTGAGACAGTTAACAGTCCTCTTCTTTCAGAAATACCAAGAAAGTAAAACACCTTACAAAGTAGAATATTATATTGCAGCTCTTTTTGCAACAGTCCTATCATGTCTGAATTAATGTCATTACAAAAGTTAAGTAAATGACATTTACACATTTACTTTCTCTCAGAAACAGAAAAAGACAAATAAATAAAATGTGTTATGAGAAGAACATGGCAGGTCTGATCAGTTGTTGCTACCCAGCTACCCAGAAAAACATTCAGTCCCCCCTCCCCTCCCTCTTTCTGTTGCTGTCCTCCATCAGCAGAGGGCAGCAGCACTTCCACTGCTCCTGTACTGTTGTTTGAAGTCATTTAGCAGTGTTTCTTTGCCCAGAACTGCCTGTTGAATGCCTCCCCTGAAGCTGTAATTAGGCCCAACGTGTCCTGTCCTCTGCTGCTGATGTGGAGTATTAGTTGAGCTCAGCCCCTCAGGCTTTGCAGCTCAGTCCGTCCCTGGCACGGCATAGGTTAGACAGCGGTGAAACTGCATTACTCATCCTACTACAGCACTCTGAGTGCAGACTGCCATGTGTGTGTTTTGGAGTGTAAATCACGGCTGCACTCCAGCTGCAGCTCAGTGTGACTAGAGGCTACGAGGCCAGGCAGGCCGGGCCATGTCGAGTAGAGTTTTTACAGCGGCTGGTCCAGACGTACAGCTGAATCAGCTCTAGGTCTCCCCACATGGAGTGAGTAACAGCAGGACTGCACACAGTGTCTTCTGAAGGCACGCACAGACTATAGACAGACAGATTCATTTTTTATTAGATCCTTTGTGACTCCTCAGTCTGCATACTTTTTCGCTCTGCTGTCTTTATTCCTGCTTGAACTTTCTCGTCTCTCTTCCCGAAGTCACTCACCGTCCCACTTTACTTTGTTTTGGTGGTGTGTGAGTGATGTAATCCCAAACTTGGCGTCCTGTTGTTCTGCAGCAGATGAGCCCTCCTAACCGCTGCATCAACAAAGAAGGTGTCAACGTCCATACACCTCCATCAGCATCTGTGTTTGGTCACCCTCACACACAATAACAGCGTGAACCCTCTGTCCTGTTTCACGCCTCTGTGTTGACCCAGGAGGACGAAGCAGAGTCATGAACAGGCTTGTCCATTTGCCCCCCAAACACAGCCGCCTCACAGCACCTTCACATCAGCCGCTCCATCGGGCCTAACACCTCCACTTTTTGCCGTGCATTTGTGCACCAGCTGTATGGATGTGTAGTCTGTAGTTTCAGGTGTGGTTGTCCTTCAGCCATCTGTCAGTCTGGGTGTGCACACATGCATGAAAAAGAGACACAAATTAAAGTTGACCTTCTTTGTCTTTACTGAAACTGGCCAACATGTAATCTTTTCTCCCACTGTTGGACCAATCAACATGTGGGTGACAGTTGCACCCCCTCCGTGGTACTCAATATACAGGTTTCAGTTTCAACATCTGGCTGAGTGTGTTACAATGCAGCCCCCCCCCCCCCCCAATTGATATTCTAATTGATCACCTCCCCCAGTGGACTTGATAAGACTGATAACAGCTTGGCTTAAAGCAGAGAGCATTGACACCCAGAGCAGTGACTGCTATGATAATTAGCTGGCTAAAAAAAGAGTTAAGTAATGATGACTTTGTAGTTTGTTAATTAATATATATTGAAAAGAATTAATCATTTAGTATCAAACAGTTTTGGACGTGACACCAAAACTGATGGCAGAGATGTAATAATCCATCTTTTGTTTTAGTGCTAAAAGCTTTGATTTGGATTTGACTTTTGTCTCCTCATGACTGTTGCGCTCATTAATGATCACTGATGTGGTGAAATAGTTTGATATGAAGCTGGGCATAGGTGTAGATATCAGGACGCAGGGCTCAATATTTAAAACATGCATTTGTTCCCCACAATAAAATCTGAAAGTAGCAGAGGACTTTTATTTTGGCAAAATTAATGACATTTAATGTACCAACAAAAAAAAGAAGAAAAATAAACAAATTCTGAAAGTAACGTTTTCTTGGACTTAAAATAACAAACAAAAGAAGCTGAATTCTGAAAGTCAAGATTTTTCGACTTTAAGTACCAAGCAATAAAAGAAAGCTGAATTTTGAGAGTTTAGTTTTCTACAACTTAAAGTAACAAACAAGAAAGGCTGAATTCTCAAAGGTATATTCTAATAACTATAATGACAATAAAACAAGAGGCTTATATTGTCTCACCACATCTGTATTAGTTTATACATATATGTAATGTTATATTTACCATCAGCATCTTCATTTATCAGTATTTTTAAATTAATCTCTTAGTTTAGAAATGATCAGAAAGTAGTGTAAATGTTTATCATATTCAAAAGTTAAGACTTCATATTGCTCTTTTTGTTTTTAAAAGTCACAGATAAAGTCAAAGATAAAATTTACCAAAAAAAGTCAAAATGACTTAAATGTTTATAAAGTTGTTGCCAGTTATCCCAAAAAAAGTTTTAAAATATTAGATTTTTTTTGATTTGTCATTTATTTCCACTCTCATAGTTACATCAATAATAATTTTACAGTGTGTTTATCAAAAGCTTTTTATTTGCACATATTCTTGTCCATGATAGCAAAGCTGGTTGTGCAACTTAAGCATCAGTATCTAATCTTTAAATGACTTTAATAACCAAGTGTGAGGTGTGATTGCCAATAATGTTTCCGCAATGTGTTCATTCAAAAAACAAATCAAAATTTTTACAGTTTAAGCTTTTTTGCCCTCAGAACAAAAAAGCAAACTGCAAACTATAACCCAGTTTCCCAAGAGAATAAACCCATATTATGTAAGATACGGTTCACTCTTTTTCCAACATTAATTCACCCACATTAGAGTTGTTTACGTCAACTCTGCGTAGAAGTAAGTTTCCCTGTGATCCTAGAAATTCTCACTACTGTTTTTACTCCTCATGGACTGACCGACAGAGCCTGCGGGCAGCTTCTAACTTCTTCCAAGGAAACCTATCCCGCTTCATCTGAAACCATGAGGGCTGTGCAGAGGCTTGCTCCTCCCCTGTCTGAGCTGCTGGTATAAAGCCCTCCCTCCCTCAGCTTACCTCAGACCAAAGTTTAGAGAGTGTGTGTGAGTTGAGCCCTCAGCGAGCCCGTCAGGCAAGAAGAAGAGGGGGAAGGTGTATTTATTTATTTAAGCTTTTTTTTTTTTTTTACTCACACAGCTTTTGATTTTCATGGACTTTTTTCTCTGTGATGTGGATTACTTGAAGCCGACTCACAAGGATTAAAAAAAGGATATTGTGTTTTGATTGAAAGCTATGGTGGCTTACGATGAACTGGGTAGCTTGGTGCCTATCAAACGGACTCTGCAAGTGATAGACTACCAGAACCAAGCCAACAAAGAGTCAGAGGTGAGATGCTAAATCACATGATGGTGGTGATGATGGGTGATATTTCGTTAAAGGTGTTTCCTGTGTCTCTCAGTCAGTGTTTGTCCGGAACTCAATGAGATAAAGTCATATCTTTGTATCAGATTGTGAGTGAATCAGTGCCTAACCCTGTTTTTTATCTCTCTTGGACACACAGTGTTTGTGTGTGTATATGTGTGTGTGGGCATTCAATTGCTTTGTGCCTGTAAGATGAGACTTTGAACTTTGCACCTGAGCTCATGTTTGAGAAACTGCCTAACCTGGAAAAGTTAATCATTGGATTACACTGCACCTTTGAGGTTGTAAACAGTGGACTGACCCCCCGCGGTGTTGTGTATTCCCTGTCTGTTCTTAAATATGCATCCCAGCAAGCAGCCCTGATGGGATATTGGAGAGATCAGGACAGTCAGTAGACTCAAAGCAGCTCAAAAAGTGAAGCAGCTGGGGGGTAAACTCTCAGTCAACAACCCTGTCTAGAATAACTTCGCCTGTGACCTTTGATATTTGCAGCGTCTTTGATGCAAATTCAGCAGAGATGTCTGAGTGTATTCCCTCAGCTTCAGACACAATTACAGGGACACAATTGTTGAAACCCAGGTGTTCCTTCTGTACTCAAAAAAGGCACTACTTCAACTCCTTCCTTCCCCTCCTGAGGCTTGCACAGTTCTCTTTCGGAAGAGATCTCAGGAAGATGTGGTTTCATTGACAGTAAACCACATGATAAAGGAAAAGGACAATTCATGAAGTCCTGTTCTCACAAAACTTGGAGCTTCATACACTGTGCTGACTTACCGATGACCTCAACTCTTTCATTTGTGGTCTCCTATCAGCTCAAGCTGTGCTGTAATCCCAGGGACACATCTGGGGTATTAGCTCACAGCACACACAGGGTTACATCAAAGGGAAAGCACAGGAAGCGCTCCAGGGATCCCTGAAACAACTCCTGATGTTTATAAGGTTGTAATCTTGGGTCAGGAGTTTAAGGAGCGCGCTGCACATAGACAATACCTATGTCTGGAGGGTCGTTATTCCCCCTGATAATGGTTATCCAATGCAGCAGCACAAACCCCGGATCTGTCTGGTTTCCTGAAGTGAACCAGACTTGCTGTAACTCCACAGGCCAAACTGCCATGAATAGCAACTTTCCCCTTCTGTCTGAACAGTTTTACTCTACAGCTGATAAACAAAGAGTGGGACTAGTCGCCTTTTGTTATTCTGGGGGCCAGTTTCCAAAGGACAGGAAGGGCAGAATGACCAACATGCGTGTCCAGTATTGACTGTGGGAACCCCCACCCTCCCGAAATGTTTTTACTTTGATTGTATGCTGATATTAAAAGGTCACATATTTGATTCAGGCAAATCCAGTCCATGAAGTCAAAGAAATTCTGTCCCTGCATGCAGACTATAGTCAAAGCTGTGGACATGTGGCATCTCTTTGCTGGCCCCTGCCACTAGAGGGCTTGCTAAGTTCTTAAGATTGCACTGGTCCGATGCAAAGACCCAGACACTGACTCGACCGCAGCCCCAGAAGCTCATATGCAACAGCAGACTGAGTAGATCTGTTCCACAGCTGTGTCCGCAGAGCCCAGAGTCTCAATGGCTGCTCTGTTTCCCAGATCCGCTGAGCCAAGGCAAAACCCCATTTGGCCTGAGTCAGGAGAAAACACATAGCAGTGCGGTGCTTAATTTCAGTGAATGAGCCCTCATTAGTGTGAAGTTCTTAAATTGCAAAAATGTTTTGAGGTGCACAAAGTTTGGGAATGCTAATTACGACTGTCTGATCGTATCATGTTTTTAAGGAGGCTCTGCGGACTGAAATCATTACCTCAGATCTGCAGCTCTTTGATTCCTGCAGCCTGTTGTTGTTGGCACAAGGCCAAGCAGCTCTCTCCTTTCTCCCAGCCTCTGGGCTGGGTGAGGGGAGGAGAGAAGGGGGGGTAGTCACCTGGCCCAGGTGTAGTGCTGCTCTCACGCGAGGCCTGTTGGAGAGCCTGTCTTGACTTGCAGCCATAAACACCACCGTGCGCCCCCTGCAACGCAGCACTGTGTAAACACTTAAGAGGGTACAAATTCACTGACTGTTTACAGCTCCTTTCCCCAACTCACAGCGGTGGTCTGTTTTACTGAACAGTCCTGACACATTGCCACACTGTCCATACCGCTCCCTGGGAAAGGGAGTTAAAGAGCTGCAGCAATCAGGAAGCATTTATCTCACACTGTCACACTGAGTGATGGAGCAGATCCACTCTCAAGTGGAGCTGTGGCTGTTGTCAGGCCAGATAGTAGCAGAGTATTTGCGGGGGGGGGCTAAACAGCTGAGAGCAGGGTCTCGTGCATTCCTGGCATTCCTCCAGAACCCCCTTCCCCTCCAGATCAGCAGTCAGAGAGGGTCTTTGTGCTCAGTGGGCCTGGCTCAAGACCATTCACATGATGGAGCCAACAGCTGCTGGAGCTGCTTCCTCAGTATCTGTCCACTGGTCCGCCAGTCTGTCTGCCTGCGGCTCGACCTCGGCTCCAGTTACTCCTATTTCCTTGCTCCAAAGTGGGGAGTGGAGTCAATAATGAGGATTTATGACTTGACTTGATGTGTATTATCACAAGGAAGTCACAAGGGACTCACTGCTGAGGTCACTCACTGTTGGCATTACTGATGGATTTGTTCTGTGTTGCTGCAAAGTTCAGACTTTTCTTTGTCATGGTGAAATCGTCTGACTAATCTCTCCTTCCATTTTTCTCTTGCTCTGCAGGAACCCAGCACAAAGCGTGTCCGTCCTCTCGGCAGGGTGACGTCGCTAGCCAACCTCATTTCTCCGGTGAAGAATGGGGCCGTCCGGCGCTTCGGCCAAACCATCCAGGTGAGCTCCTGTGACACCACACAGAATGGTAACTCGTCAAGGCAAGAGGCACCTCTTTGCTGTGCTGCAAGTTGGCTTTCAATTGCAACATGTCTGACTTCTGGGGCTTCCTCTTTCCCATGTCCAGGCCTCTTTCCGGGGCGATGGCAAGTCGCCGGGCGTGCCCCAGAAGCCTTGCAGCAAGGCCGCGGCCCCAACACCGCCCAAAAGGAGGAACAGCATGCTGTGGTCGGAGACACTAGACGTCCACCAAAAGGGAACTTTCTCCACCAAAGAGATCAAGCGGCAAGAGGTGAGAATCAACACTAAGAAACAAACATACAGTAGAGCTAGTTACAACACCAAAGGTCAAAGCTAGGCAGATAATGAGTTTGCTGAGTCCAAAATCCAGACTGTGTCAAATTCTACCAGGCTAGTTTCACATATCCTTGTAGTATTTGTGTCAAATAGTCTAAAAGGGGCAAAAGCCTTCCTGGGCTTCTTTCCCAGTCTCACATATACCTGACAAGCCAACAAACCAGTGCTCTCCTGCCCTACCTCCCTACTTGTCCTCTATATGTCAGACATCTTAGCCAACTGTCAGAAGCCATAAAGTTTTTATAGTTTTAAACACAGAGAGCTAGAAGGAGAGGGAGAGAGCAGCCAGAAAGTTGACCTCAGTCATTTGGCAACAGTGCACCTTTAGATGTATTCTAATGGCTATCGCTTGCAACAATGTAATGGCATTCTGATTAAGCTGTTTTGCTTAAAAAAGTATCTTTTTGTTCCTCCTCCTCCCCTTCCAGGCCATATTTGAGCTGTCTCGCGGAGAACAGGACCTGATTGAGGACCTCCAGCTCGCACGCAAGGTTTGTACTTGTAAATCTCTGAGGCAGAGGGAGTACATATTAAGCAAACAGATTAAATCAAAGTCTGGCAGGCCTTTCACAAAGCAAAGCCAGGAACTATAAAAAGACAAGAATCAGTCCGCTGTCTTTCTCTTGTACCCCTACTGCTCTTCAAGGCTATTCTTAGCATCCACCCCCTCTTGGCATTATTGGATGTTGTTGTTTGACGTTCTGGCTCCTCTCCTGTACACAGGCGTACCACGACCCGATGCTGAAGCTTGGCATAATGTCTGAGGAGGAGCTCACTCATATCTTCGGCAACCTTGACGCCTACATCCCTCTGCATGAGGACCTCCTGGCGCAGCTCTCCAAAGCTACTGGGCCGGATGGGACCGTGGGTCAGATCGGACAGATTGTCGTAAGCTGGGTAAGTGTCCTGTAACCAAGCACCTTAACATCTTTGATGCTGTTTAAGTTCAGCTAGTTTCCATAAAAGAGGCAGCATTAATAAGTGTCTCATCTCCTCTCTCCAGCTGCCCAGGCTTAACGCCTACAAGGACTACTGCAGCAACCAGCTGGCAGCAAAAGCTCTGCTGGATCAAAAGAAGCAGGACCGGCGGGTGCAGGACTTCCTGCAGCGCTGCCTAGAGTCACCCTTCAGCAGGAAGCTGGACCTATGGAGCTTCCTGGACATCCCACGCTCCCGCCTGGTCAAGTACCCACTGCTGCTGAAAGAGATCCTGAGACACACTCCACCAGAGCACCCAGACGCCGCCAGCCTGGACGAAGCGGTAAGTCAAGAACCCAAGATTTGTGGCATTATCTTTGGATCGGGTTTCTTAAAATGTGGCCAGAGTTAATATTTTGATTCCTTGTTTTCAGATCACCATCATGCAAGGTGTGCTGTCAGACATCAACATGAAGAAGGGAGAGTCTGAGTGCCAGTACTACATCGACAAGCTGGAGTACCTGGACGACAGGCAGAGGGACCCTCTCATAGAACAGTGCAAGAGCCTGCTGTGTCACGGAGAGCTACGGAACAAGAGCGGCACGGTGAGCAAAACACACCAACACTTTGCTCTCATCAACACAAGCCTAACATCCAGAGAAGGCGATCTAGACAATAAGGCAAACATCTTGCAGAAAACATTGCTGGTGGTTATCTGTTTTAAAAGTTTGATTCTTGTTTCCTTGCAGAAGTTGCATGTGTTCCTGTTCACCGAGCTGCTGGTTCTGACCCGGCCCGTCACCAGGAACGACCGGCAGTGTTTCCAGGTTTACCGGCAGCCAATACCAGTGCACGATCTGGTGTTGGAGGACCTGCAGGACGGAGACGTTAGAATGGGCGGCTCCTTCAGAGGCGCCTTCAGTAACGCAGACAAAGGTGAGGCTTGTGTCAAAGTGGAAAAAGTTTACAGGAGTTAAAGCAACATAGATTGTGTTCTGTCACGTCTATCAGTTGCTAATTCAACTTATCTACTTTCTCCACAGCCAAGAACATTTTCCGTGTGCGCCCCCAAGACCCAAGCCAAGCGCAGTCACACACGCTACAGGTCAACGACGTCTTCCACAAACAACAGTGGCTCAACTGTCTCCGCAGCGCCATTTCCGTCCACAGGCCTCTAAGCGAGCCCTCCACGCCCTCACCGCCTGGGAGCGACGCACGCTTCAAGCGCCGCCCTTCCTCCGTCTCCGCCATCACCCATATGGAGGAAGCGGATGAGAACTGCCCACAGCCGGGATCTCAGTCCGCCCCAACCTCGCCCTGCAACAGCACAACCCCCAGCCCCACCTCCACGTCGCCTTCCACCCACTCCTCCTCGTCATCTTTGTCGACAACATCTTCGACGTCGCCACTCTCCTCGCCCACATCACACAAAACCAAAAAGGACAAGAAGTCTCTGTGTTCTTTAGGGAAGAGAAAAGAGACTATGGTGTGAACCAAGGTGGAAAGAGAAATGGACTCCTTAGTGGACATTTTGTTTTTTTGTACATAAATGTTAAAGAAACAACCTGGAGAAGCGTGGGACTAGTATTTATGTGTGTCTGCGTGCGTGCGTATTATAACAACAGTGTTCTGTGTTACTGTCCTCTTCGGCAGCTATTTACCTTACCCCTCCATCCAAGTGCATCCAACAGAGACGCAGTATTCTTGAGAGACGTGCACGGCTTCCACCGACTCTATAAAGGGAAGCGTAATGAGAAGCAAACACACGTTTCACACATGATTGTGTGTGTGTCCTGAGTTTGTTGATTTCTTGAAGATAGAGGTGGTGCATTCAATCCTGTTTACTATTAATTTGATATTTAAGCATTATTTTAGACCTTTTTCGGGGGGCTAATGAAAGTTTTACATTTTTATATTCTAAAATTTATTGTAGTATTTTTTTAGGTATCATAAAGGAGCACTGTTTTAGTTTTTAGGTGAAGTCATTTGAAATTTTGAGTATGTTTAGCAGGCAGGAAAGGAGAAGAATCCCCCCAAAAAGATGAAATGTAAGAAACAAAGCTACAAATTTCTCTGTAAAAGTCTGATTTTAAATCAATCAGAAGACACGTCTTATTTTTATACATTCCTTTTAATGACAGAGGTTAGGACATGGACACTTTTCTTTTTTAATTTTTCTGCATTCAGTGCAGTCAGAGGCATTAATTTAAATCCAGTGACAGATGAGACTTCTGTCTCTCTGTTTGAACAAACATCACTATGAAGCGTTGTAGTTGCAAATCATCTGATGTCAAAATTATGTCAGAGAGGAGATGAGGAGTTTCGTTTTGAAACAAAATTTTGAACTGAGCCATGTTGGTTTGAGAAAAAGCTGACCTTTCAGATTGATACAGACCACTTTTCAGTGTAGCATCTTGCATGGAGCTTTAGTTGTGGACACTGCGTGCACCAGTACAGGCAGCAGGATGTATTTACAGTACCTGTCCCAAGGGACCGGACAGTTAAACATGTCAAAGACTGGTTGATGGAAATAAGAGAATGTTGTTGAATGCTGAAGGGAAAAGAGAAAAGAAAGACAAAGCTGTGTTAAGGAACTGAAATAGGTTGTCAATGCAAGATTTTAAGTTCCATTAACTTCCTGTATAAGTTGATGTGATGTCTTGCTTAAAGATGGTTGATAGATGGTAAAAATCAAGTGAGAGTAACTTATGGGAAAAGTAAGTAGGGGAAGAGAAGATAAACAAGAAGGTTTTCGTATGTGTATGTTATTGTTGCTGAGATGGAAAAAAAAATAAGAGAAAAGGGCTACTTGCCTGCTACGAACTGTATGTAATAAAAGAACAATAAAGATCTGTGTAAGATTTGCAACTTAACTTTTGGTTTCATGTCCTTTATCAATTTTCATTTTTACTGGTTATTCGCTCTCTTGCTCACTGAGCTCTAGCTTTGTATTCGGCATACATATGAATGCTGACTATGAAGCAAGAATATCAGACTGCTCAAATAATGTATAAAGCAAGAAACAAACTAGCCAGTTAGCTTAGCTTAGCAGTAAGACTGGAGGCAAAGAGAAATGGCAAGCCTTGCTCTGTGTGAAGGTGACAGATCATCTACCAGCACCTGTAAAGTTCACTAAATTTATTTAAATGGACAATCCTGTTTGTTAAATCTGTACAAGCAGATATATTCAGATGTACAAGTTGTGGTTTTACAAGGAGTCTTTGCACCTCAGTTTTTCTACAGATTAATCAATGAGATATAACTTGTTAGTTGTTAGCTGCATGCTGGTAGTCAGTTGCATTAGTTTAGCATGAAAGCCAACCAGCTGCATGCTGGTAGCTGCATGCCTATCAGTGTTTATGCTAAACCAAGCTAACCCGCCCCCAGCTTTAATGCTGAACTATGCCAACTGACTGCCAGTTTTTAGACGAATCTAAGTCAACTGACTGACAGTTTTTAGGCTAAAGATCATCAGCCGTCAGCTTTTATGCTAAACCAAGCTAACTGGCTATCAGCTTTGATGCTAAACCAAGCTAACAGACTGCTAGTTTCCGTACCAAACAGCTTTGGTATGCTTTCCCGCTAAACCAAGCAAACTAACCAACTAACAGTTTTCAGGCTAAACTGAGCTAACCGCCTTAGCTTTCATGCTAAACCAAACCAACTGAAGACTTTATCAATACAGTGTACATTATCCTAAAATAGACCAGCAGGATTACATCTCACTGTGCCACATTGATAGACAACCTATTTACTAATATTATAGACAATACTACAGTAAGTGGACTACTAATTAATGACATCAATGACCACTTACCAGTTTTTGCAGTTTTCTAAAATGTCTACAAGAAGGTAAGACAGGACATTGAACTCAAGTACAGACGAGCAAGGACAGAAGAGTCAATCAGTGCTTTAAAAAATGAATTACTAAACTATAATTGGGAAATATCATATAAAGAGAATAATAGTGACAAAGCATATGAAATATTCTTAAGTCTATTAAAATTATTTTATGATAAGTTTTGTCCAGTAAAACAATACAATAAAAATCATAAATATTGAGACAGTCCATGGATAACTAAGGGATTGCAAAATGCCTGCAAAAAGACACACTATATAGAGAATTCATAAAACATAGAACCAAAGATGCACTTCATTGATAATGATATGATTATAAATGATATGTATGATGTAGTTAATGACTTTTATCGTTACTTTGTAAGTGTTGCACCAAATGTGGCAGTAACAATTCCTGATTCTGATTCTGATTCACCTGAAGAGAATATTGGTGATTTCATTGACATTAATGTGAGCTCAATGTTTCTTACAGCAGTGGGAGAGAGTGAAATTATAGAGATTCTTCATAAATGTAAAAACAAATCCTCTTCTGACTGTAATGACATTGACATGGCGCAGTTAAAAAAGTAACTGAGGGAATTGCTAAACCTCTAATGCATATCTGTAACTTATCATTCCAAACCAGTAGATTCCCAAGTAAAACGAAAATAGCAAAGGTCATACCGCTGTACAAAACTGGAGACAAAAACAATCTAAATATTTATAGGCCTGTTTCTCTGCTTCCCCAATTTTACAAAATCCTAGAAAAACTCTTTGCTGACAGACTGAACAAATTCATTAATAAATACAATTTACTAACTGACTGTCAAAATGGATTCAGATCAAACAGATCAACATATTTAGCAGTTAGACCAAAAGTAATATGCAGCTGGGGTATTTAATGATCTCAAGAAAGCATTCGATACAATCAATCGTGACAGATTATTTATTAAACAAGAACGTTATGGTATCAGGGGGGTTGTATAGAAATGGCTGAGAGGCTATTTAGAGAAGAGGCAACAGTTTGTGAAGATGAGTCAGTACAGGTCGGCATGTTTGGACATCGCTTTTGGAGTCTCCCAGGGGTCAGTATTGGGGCCAATTCTTTTCATGCTCTACATTAATGATACATTTAAAGCAAGCAAGATAGATGATGTGACTATTGAAAGAGTGTTTGTCAATAAATTCGTAGGTGTTATAATAGATCATAAAGTAACCTCACATAAAACACGTACAATCAAAACTGTCACAAAGCATCTCAGTCCTATGCAAAGGAAAGCATTGAATCAAAAATCACCTAACTTTCTCTACTGTTCACTGGTTTTACCATATCTAAATTACCGTGTTGAGGTTTGGGCTAACACCTACAAAAGCTCACTGCAACTATTATTCGCACTACAAAAAAGAGCCATAAGAACATTTCAGAAGGAAGAATATTATGATCACACCAACTCATTGTTTTTACATTCCCACGCTTTAAATTTACCTAGTTGAATATTAGACTGCTCAAATAATGTATAAAGCAAGAAACAAACTACTGCCAGTTAATATTGAGAAACTTTTATTTAAAAGAGATGGGGGTTATAATTTGAGGGAGAAGTTTAATTTCAAGATGCTACATGTTCGCACGACTATGAAAAGTAAATGCATTTTAGTTGGTGGTGTGAAACTTTGGAATAGTATGAGCATGGAGCTAAAATGCTGTCCAAACATGATCCAGTTCAAAAAGAGGTGCAAAGAGATGATTTACACAAGGTGTGTGTGTGTGTGTGTGTGTGTTTATATGTTTATGTGTGTATGTATGTGTATGTATATATATAGTATGGTGCGTATATGGTGGTGGGTATATACATATGCATATATTTGGGCATGTCAATGCTTGTAAATGGAATCTATGGAACATGGTT
Organism: Plectropomus leopardus; assembly: GCF_008729295.1. Lineage (NCBI taxonomy): Eukaryota > Metazoa > Chordata > Actinopteri > Perciformes > Serranidae > Plectropomus > Plectropomus leopardus. The sequence goes on along the minus strand of NC_056484.1, from coordinate 21,663,872 downwards.
TTCATTTTATTCTGCCTATTTGTTGGAACTTATTTAACTTTTTGCTTATTTTGTTTTCACGTCTGAAATACATTTTTCATTCATTCATTTTCATTCAGAAACTAAGATAACTGCATTGTGTGTGTTTCCTAAAACGTTTCTTTTGACAGACTTGCGTCATAGACAATAGCTTGCACTTCCTTATTGGGTTAGGTCTTATGACTCACACGACACTGAATAGAAGATGAAGGCAGAAGAATGAGATGCACATTGATTTATGACTGTGCTTAATTCATAACTAAACAGTCAGTCCGTAGGTGCCAAGAGAAACATTTCTAGTGTAGGAATCAATCAGGATTTAGTTTTTCAAACTGCGACATCACTGCCTGCTTTCTGAATGAGCTTTGTTTTTAGAGAATCTTGAAAGAATACCCTCACGTTGTAAGGTCTGTGATTTCCATTCGGAAGACCTGACAAATGGTCCAAAAGAGCCTCTCAAAGATTTTAATAAACAGAGCAGGTTTAAAGGATTTAAAAACTGGATAGGCTGCTCAGTTGGTGTGTAGTTGGTTGATGATGCAAGATAAGTAAAGTGATCTCTTGAAAGAAAATAAAGCGAGACAGCTCCATTTCAGCCATCAGGAGCTTTGTAACTGTTAAACATTGAGTCTTTGCTGGAGCGAGGCAGGTTTTCTTCCCTTTTAATTGGTCTGCTTGGCAGAACCCAGTAATGGCCTCATGTCTGCCTCTCAGAAACTGAGAGCATTCTCCAAACATTCGCTCATGCTCTCCACACCATCATCCATTTGATTCATTGAAGTTAGGCATCCGAGTTACACAGTTAGTGAAATACGTACACTGCAAAGTGACGAAAATCAAACAGCAAGCTGAGAAAATACAGAAGTCTAATGGGTATTGTTTTCCATAATGTTAAATATCCATATCATGACCTTTGACCAGTTTTTACAACTTTGTGTACCATGTTGTTATTACTAATAGAAAGAATGACCCAAACTACAAAAATAACTTGAGGTATCCTGCAAAGTCCCTGGTTCTATTCTGCCCCAAAGACCTTTGTTGCATGGCCTCCCATCTTGCTATCAATGTGTCTTGCCTGTTTTGACTGTATGCCGTCAATAAATAGGACTGAAAACGCCCCCCAAAATAGTGCCAAGTTCTAAACTGAATTTTCCTTTAAATATTGTCCTATTAGGACAGCACAGAAAAGAAACTTCCGGAAACAGGATACTTAATCAATCAATAGATCGCTGCAGAATTTTTAGGCAAAGTTAGGCTAGGCAGAAAGATGATTGGCCAGATATGATGACGTAAGAATTTGTGAGGGGAAGATCTGACAGATGAAGAAGACTAACAATAGAGGTATGAAAGGCAAACATAAACTTGTTGACCCTTTGATGTCGTACCTCCTTTTAAAGAAGTTCTTCCTGTTATTGTGAAAACATGACATTTAGGGTTCCTGTGTCAGACATGATCACAACGTACCGCACCGAAATGTTAGAAATCCAGCCTTGAGTTTGTTCATTCAATTACTTTTTTGTGACCTACCAAAAAAATTTGACCAAGTGGCGCCTCATGCTAAAAGTTCACCCTGCTTTGATCAAACCTGGCTTTGTTTTGTTTCCATCCATGCAAAGTCAGAACATGGTTGTTTATTTGCGTGCTGAGGCTGAATCAAAGTGTTGATGAACAAGACGTGACTGAGGTTGATTTTATGATGCCACAGACGATTAACTTCAGCTGCTGTTACGTAACTAAGTGGCTCTTTTGGAGATCTTAATGAAACAAACACTTGCAGCCTTTAACCAGCACTGTACTTTTCTCTTTTAGCCTAAACAGCTTAATACTTTAGCTAAGAATCGCAAACACAAGACGCTCTCTCCAGTGTACCAGAAACTTCCCTCTCAGCAGCTCATCAGTGCTTTTGAAAGAGCTGTGGGCTGATGGACGCAGACAGCTGAGCCACCTGTCAGTGATCCGTCAGCGCCACGTCCTTTGACACTTATCTCCCTCCACTGAAAAACTTCACAAACACACCCTGACAGCCCCAAACTGACTTCAGCGGGTGAGCTGACCTCGTGGCTGCAGCCAGCGGAAGAGACTCACCACAGAGGATCAGATAAACTTCCCTGACTGGTCTGACTCACTCTCCCAGTTTCTTTTTTGACGAATGTGGAAGTGACACCTAATGCTGGACCTTAGCCTTGTGACAATGAGATGAGGAGGCAGAATTCTCTGAAAGAACTTGGTTTCAGAATAAAATCTACACGAGGGTTACTTTTAGACTTTGTGACTGGCATTCACTGTAACAGGAACTGTGTCCATTCATTTGGATGTGCCTGATGACACATCAAAAACAAAACAAATGTCATCAAAAATGTCATTTAAAACGTGGTAGTATGAAGATTGCATCAAGCTAATATAAAATAGAAAAAAAAAATCGCACTATTGTTCCCATAAAAAATTATGATGAAAAAATCTAATAAGACAGTATATAATGTGATAAAAAAATTATAAAAAACAGTCATAGTACATACATCAAAATGTGATAAAATTACATAATAGTACAGTAAGCTTAAAAAATGTTTTTGTGTTATTGTGATAAAATTTAGATGAAAAACCCATAGTAAAATCACAAAAGTCACAGTTTTTCTGCATGCACAGCAAGAAAGTGTGTACTATGCCCTTGAAAAAATTTAAAAAGTAAAAATGTATCAAAACATTGTGAGAGAAAAGTTTTATTTTTTGACATGTTATATGGAATAGAATTGAATAGAAATACTTTATTAATCCTGTGAGGGAAATTGTTTTGTTACAGCAGCAAATAAGAAAGCAGCAACTAAATAAAATATTTGTTAAAAAAGAAAAATAATGCAAATATAAATAGCTGTTAAAGAGTCAAAATATCTTGCTGCATACATTGAAGGATTTCAGCTTCGTTAGGAAATACAGTCGGCTCGTCCCCTTCTTGTACACAGCGTCAGTGTAGGTACTCCAGTCCAGTCTGTGGTTCAAGTGGACACCTAAGTACTTGTAGTTGTCTACGAGTCCAACCTCCCCACCCAGGATATTGATGTGTGTCATCGTGGTTCTGGTCCTCCTGAAGATCGCTGTAACACTCAGGAGCAGATGATTCCTGCCGCACTTATCCACAAAGTCATCTACCGGCTGCCTGTACCCTGACTCCTGCCTATCTTTGATACACCCAACCACCGCAGAGTCATCAGAGAACTTCTGCAGGTCGCATGATCGGAACTGCACTGAAAACCAGAGGTGTACAGAGTGAACAGGAATGGCGACAGAACAGTCCCCTGAGGTGCTCCTGTATTATTGACCACCACATCAGACAGGAAGCTCCTCAGATGCACAAAGTGGGGCCTGTCTGACAGATAATCAGAGATCCAGGAGAGAGTGGATGAACTGACACCCATCCTGAGCAGCTTCTCTCTCAACGGGTCTGGTTGATTGGTATTGAAGGCACTGTAGAAATAAAAAACCACGATCCTCACAATGCCACAACTCACATCCAGGTGAGAGAAGGCACGCTGCAGCAGATAGATGACAGCATCTTCTACACCTACATGGGGCTGACAGGCAAACTGAAGTGGATCGACTGCAGGTTTCACCAGTGGTCCAAGGTGGGCCAGAACCAATCTCTCCAGTACCTTCATGACATGTGACGTGAGGGCGACAGGTCTGAAGTCATTGAGGCCAGATGAAATGGCTTTCTTCGATACAGGTACTATACATGACAATTTTGATAGCACTGGTTCCCTTTCCTGCAACAGGCTATAATATATCATTTATAATATATTCACTTATTATTTATATAGCCATTTTTCCGACATGCTGAATTGTGATGTTTTTAGCTGTCTTTCGCCATAATATACTATGATGTGTCTCAACAAGCTATAAATTGTCTTTTTCAGACATTTTATCAACACGCTATATTATGATGTTTTTGGCATTTCAAATTTGATATTTTTTGTTGTACTATACTATGTCATTTTGAGCCATTTCTTTGAAATGCTAAATTAAGATGTTTTTGGCATTTCTTTTGACTTAGTATACTATGATGTGCTTTGAAAAGCTATAACATGTCATTTTTAGGTCTTTAGGCCATACTATACGCCGCAGTTTTCGGACATTTATTCGACATGCTAAATTATGGTGTTTTAGGCGTTTTTTTGACACTGTATGCTATGACGCAACTCTACGTGCTTTAATGTGACGTTTTCAGACATTTTTTGGACATGTCAAAATTTGAGATTTTTCGCCATACTATACTATGAGGTTTTTCGGCCATTTCTTCGACATGCTATACTTATGGCATGTCTCTACGAGCTATGATAAACGGTTTTGAACTTTATTTGGCTATTTTTTCGACATTTTAGCCTTCTTTGGCTCTTCTTTTGACATGTTACACTATGACGTATCTGTAGGAGCTAAAATAAGTGGTTTTCAGCCATTTTTTGGACATATTTTGCCATATGCGGTTGTAGGCCATTTCTTCGACATGCTATATTATGATGTTTTTGGCCTTCTTTGGCTCTTTTTTTGACATGCTATACTATAGCTTGTGTCTACAAGTTATAATAAGCAATTTACAGCCATTTTTTTGACTTGCTATATTATGACTGTTTGGCCTTTTTTGGCCCTTTTTTCAACATGTTAGACTAGGTCCTGTTTCGTCGGGTTATAATAAGCAATTTTAAGCCATTTTGTGGACATGTCAAAATTTGACATATTTTGCCATACTATGCGGTTTTTGATACATTTTTTGACATGCTATGTTATGACATTTTGGGCTCATTTGGCTGTTTTCCAACATGCTATGCTGTGGTATGTCTCTGCGAGCTATAATAAGTGGGTTTCAGCCATTTTTTGGACATGTCACAATTTGAGATTTTTTGCCATACTATACTATGTGGT